>NW_024063471.1:20222500-20687664 GCF_006381635.1 Hibiscus syriacus
TTTATGGTTGAAGGTCAAAGCATCTCTTAAATGACCAAATTTACCACACGAGAAACATATAAGAGGAAGATTTTAGTATTCCACGTTTTCAATTTTGTTGCCGATAACCACTCGAGAAATTAGCGGCGTTTTGATATCGACATAGACTACCACTCTGGCAAATCTTTTCCTGTTACTTGTATTCTTGTGAAAATCCAGTTTCACCACTTTCCCTACAAGCTTACCAATGTTAGTTAAAACATATTTTTTATACATGAACTCAGGCAAACCTCGAAATCAAATCCATGTAATGACCGTGGTCGGGTACGGTTGGGCTGTGCTGAATTCCCTTGTCATGGTTGAAAAGTCAGATACTGTCCATAAACGATCCAAGGTCCTTCAGAGAGAACCTTACCATACTATTCTTCCTACTGAAATCTTGCTAAGAAATAACCATTTTCTAGATCCATAATGGTGAACGGTTGTGTCGGCTTCCAGAGGGAGAAGGTTTTATTAGTTAGAGTGTTGGTTCCGACATTTCTCCCTAAGAGTTTCAAGACGACTGTTCGGACCATGCTCGCTTCCATGAGTTGGTAGATTCTATCAGAGAATTGAATAGAGAGTAGCCCAAACTTAGTTTCCGTTGTGATATCTTCATCCGTGATATCAATGTCCTCCTCGTTCTCCAAAAGGATTCCACCGTTGCTAGATTCAACACAAGATTTACCTGTCAAGGTTGTCGCATATGATTGAGAGATCGTCTCTGAACTGTCAATGATCATGTCCGAGTCATTTATGTTTCCTTCATCTATCTCCTTAAAAGTGGACCTGCTTGATAGCATCAGAGATCGTCGGTGGAATCCGGCTTTCCAAGAGGGATTCAGAGACTATCTCATTCGCCATTGTTGACGATCGATTTAGTCATTTATTTTTTTCAACACCCTATTTGATCCATTTTCCACATCAACGAATTGCCTGGAAAAACTATTTTTTATTTATGTTTTATACTTAATAAATATGTCAAAGATAGGGATGACAACGAACCGGATCTGGATCGTATAAACCTAGACCCAGATCCATTTTCACATATTGGATCCAGATCAGTCACAGATCCACGAGTTTAGAAAATTAGGAATCATATCCAGAGCCAACAAATCTCACTAATATGGGTCCAAAACGGATCGAAAATGGGTCTGTTAAATAAACGACCATTTAATCTATTTTTAACGTAATAAACTGTTAATGACTAATTTCACAACATATCTCCAATAGAAGAAAGATTAATTTCAATACGACTAGTAACATAATAAAAACGATAAACTAAATTCTCAAAAAAAAAAAAAAAACTCCAACACAATTACACAAATGTCTTTTGAATAACACAAACATTAAAAAATGTAGATCATGAAACATTCTATTGTTGCAAGCCGAGTACCGCACTTCTACCTCCTTAAAGTGCTACTCTTCATCACTACTTAAATCATCAACATCCTATAAAATCAAAGGTGGACTTTTTCATAAATAAGTAAATGAGTCTAGACTCGGTATCTTAGTATCAGATTCGGCTCTATACTTTAATAAGAGGGTCCAAATCCGTCAAGTCTAAAATTTTAAGATCCAAACCCTATAAAACATATCTGATCTATGGATTTGGGTTGGGTACAAAATCCTTTGCCATGGGCTTCATCTTTATTTCCAAATTAGTAAACTCTAGCATATCTCTAAAAGTAATCAATAAAAGTCATCAATAATAAAAGTCTTCATTATTTGTTTTAAATCTCCTAAACTCGTATGAATATGACTCAAAAGTTTAATTTCTCTAAGTTTAGGAAAACATATTTTCTTAGTATTTTTAACTTTAACACAAATTTCACATTATTATTATTATTATTATTATTATTATTATTATTATTATTATTATTATTATTAGTCTAAGATATTATACTTGTTCAAGATAAGAAGCATTTATATGACTTAATCTAATATGTCATGAATGATACGAGTCAATCAAATAAATATAGGAAGTGCTAACAATTGTATTCATTGTTTTAGAAATGTTCAGTATAAACAATTCATTCTCGTAATATCCTTTACCCACAAAGTCATTTTGGTCAATACGATCTTATCAGATTAAAAGAAATTTTTTATTTCAGCTTTACCCAATAATGCAAGTGAAACCAGATTAATTCAATATCAAGAACATTAAGAATATCACTTGAGGCAAGGGTCTTTCCAGATGTGAGCGATAGCATAACTTTACTTTTTCCCATGCACACTTGTAATGTGAGAATCTCTTAGATAAAATGAATTTTCCCCCTTCTTCCACTGGTAAGTAGGAGGTAAAAACATTTCTATTGCCATATATTTTTTCTAGTGGCACCATAATCCTTAACATTGTTTTGGTTGAAAACATTTTGTCTTCGCAATTCAAGTAAGAAAAAAAATGTAACAAAAAACCGTATGAAAAAAAAAACATAACTTTCATCTAACGTTGACATCGTATTCCCAATAACACAGGTAAAATAATAAGACCAATTAAATGGACATGACTAAAACCATGTACTTGTTCCATTTCCAGACAATTATTAGAAAGCAAAATCAAAATCTTACACAGGATTTTAGGTTTGTTTCGCGGTTAAACTTATAATTAACCTTAGAAAAAGCAAAGAATCAACTCTTTTACTTTTTCTCTGTCACTCTTTGTCCGATAAAAGAGGATAAATTCTGAATCATACGCACACTTCAAAAACAGAATCAAGCAAGGAAGAAAAGCACAGCAGTGGCCTATTAACGTGTTTTTCGTTTCATTTGCATTGATGGTAAAGATTGTTGAAAGCTTCTGATACTATATTTCCCAACTAGGGACATTATATAATCTATTTGTTTAGGTGATGACATGCTTAATAAGCTGAAAATGAGCAAAGCTAGCGGTTCATGTTGTAAATGAATCAAATTCATGTCATCATAAGGTTCAGTATATTCTCTCAAGGTTACCCAACAGCCAGGGCTGTTGTATTTTTCTTGATTGGATTTGATTAAAGCCAGTTCATTAGGTTAATCCCGTTAATCCCTACGAGATAGAACACGAGCTACTCGAGATCGACTCAGTCAAAACTCGATATATACACGACTCGAATGGACCCGAGCTCGAGCTCAACTCGAGTTCTTAACAAGCCGAAACAAATTAGTTAATACTCAACTCGAAAAGCTCGTGAGCTCGAAAATATAATATATTAAGATTTTATTTTATAAAAAATAAATTATTAATAATATTAACACTTATGTGTTGGTTTTTAAAAAATACAGTATAAAGTTTTCATATATTTAAGGTTCAAGTTCGAGTTTGAGTTTGATGCTTCAATGGAGTTAAGTTTAAGATTTGTTTTTGCATTTCGAGCTTTTACGAGCTTCAGTTCATTATTTCGAGTTCAAGATGAGTTTGAAAATTTTAAGCTCATGAGTTTTCGAGTGGAGTAGAGCTCCGTTTCAGATTTTTCGAGTCGAATTCAGCTCGGGAATACTCAGTTTGACTCGACTTGTTTACCGTCGTAAAGGAGGTCCCCAGGCAAAACGAAATAAAGTGAGAAGAGGTGGAGGGCCAGTTAAAGTGAAGGCTTCTTGTTAACAATCCAGGAATTTAATTGGAAATGAAGCAAAGAAGATTCAATTCAGCTTTATTCCTTTTGCAATGACTATAAATAGGCTTGTTTGATGGGAACTAAGACACACGGCATTTTCTTTTCTGTTGTGCAACCAATAACCGCCGAGTTTTAATATTGCCTTTGCTTCTTTTTTTTCTGTAATATATCCAATGGATCAGCAGAAGAAGACCACCCCTGTGTCTCTTCAGGCACCACTGACCGGTCCCATGAGCAATCCCACGGCTGCTGCTCAGACGCTCCTCCATAACCCTGGTGCTGTTCAAGCACTCATTAATAATCCTGGTGCTGCTGCTCGGGCACTCCTTGGCAACCGCGGTGCTACTCAGCAGCCATTCCTAAATAACCCTGGTGTTAGTCAGCCACACTTGGGCGTTCCTGGTGTTGGTCAGCAACACTTGGGCGTTCCTGGTGTCGGTCAGCAACACTTGGGTGTTCCTGGTGTCGGTCAGCAACACTTGGGTGTTCCTGGTGTTGGTCAGAACCACATGGGCAACCACGGTGTTGATCAGCCACACATGGGCTATCCTGGTGTTGGCCAGCAGCACGTGGGCCTTCCTGGAGATGGTCATGCATCTATCAACAAACCGGGTGCAGCTCTTGCACTCACGATGAATCCTAGTGATTCTCGTACACTTATCCGGGGTGACCGTGGGAGCATGCTAAGCATGTCGGATGACAATGTGATGATGAATCAAATTTTGGCAACTCATGCTCCTGATGGTCGAGAATTTGATGTCAGACCTCTTCTGTATCTGGTTGAGGACATCCTCAATCGTGCCACCCAGCATGTTGATTTCCTTGTTAAGGTACAACATGTATTGCATATATACTTTTCAAATCAATGGTGTAAAACTCTCATACTTCCTGATGTTTACTGCAGGGTACTCTATCTCAAGCTGAATTGGAAGAGAGGACCCAGCAAGCAAATCATATAGCAATGCTTGAAGCTCTTACATTTACCATCGATCGTATAGCATGCGAGGTTCTGCAATTTTATTATAAGAAATCTCTCTGTTAATTAGTACAATCTTGGTACGTTTTTTATTCATATATGCTAACATTTTTTTGGATGTTATAACCATTTTTAAATGCCAGCTAGCATACAAGGCTTTGGGAGGTTCAGATGTACACGCAACAACAACTGCAATATTCAACTTGCTGTCAAGCTATGCATGGGATGCTAAGCTAGTGCTATCCTTATCGGCCTTTGCCTTGAACTATGGAGAATTCTGGCTTCTTGCTCAGATTTACTCCACAAACCAACTCGCAAAGTCAATGGCACTCTTGAAGCAACTCCCAACTCTGCTGGAGCATACTGCTCCTCTGAAACCAAGGTTTGATGCTCTCAACAATTTGATTCGTACAATGATGGACGTGACTCGATGTGTTGTTCAGTTCAAAGACCTGCCGTCAACGTACATATCTCCAGATGTACCGGCATTGGCCACTGCCATGACCTTTATCCCAACTGCTGTATACTGGACCATCAGGAGCATGGTGGCTTGTGCAACTCAAATTTCCAGCCTCACTAGCATGGGTCATGAGTATGTTTTACTTCATCTTATGTATGATGTTGCGAGTTTGAAAGGTAAAAGATAGTTGGATTAACAGTTGACATCGATTCAGGTTTGGAATATCAACAACAGAGTCTTGGGAGCTGTCCACCTTAGCTCATAAACTCAGAAACATACATGACCATCTAACAAAGCAGCTGAACTTTTGCTACCTATATATAGGTTGAAAACTACCCTATTAAATCTTGTCAAGCAAGGAAGAAAATTAAATATACTTACGGATCATTTGATGATTGTTAATTGCAGACGAAAGGAGAGATGTTGAGACTTATCAGATGCTTCTGAATCTATTCGACCCAAACATATTGCACATTGACAACATGAGAGTTCTCAAGGCCCTGATTTATGCCAAGGATGATAAGCTGCCGCTTCTTGATGGCTCTACAAAGAGAGAAGTATTGTTTTCTTTGTTAATCTTTATTAGATTGTATTTATTGTAGGATATATCTTTGATATTTTTGTTTGTGAAATTTTCCAGGTTAGCCTGGACGTGCTAAGAAGGAAAAGTGTGCTCTTGCTTATTTCAAGCCTCGAATTTTCCAATGATGAGCTTGCAATTCTTGAGCAAATTTATAATGACTCCAGGATCCATGCAACGAGGCTCGAGAGTCAGTATGAAGTCGTTTGGATCCCAGTCGTGGACCGTTCCATCATCCCTTTGCCCGAAGAAACTCGAACAAAATTTGAGAACCTACTAAGCACCATGCCTTGGTACTCGGTGAAGGACCCTTTGCTCATAGAGAAGCCAGTCATCAGGTTCATCAAGGAGTTTTGGCATTTCAGGACCAAGCCAATACTTGTGGTGCTTGACCCTCAAGGGAAGGTGGTTTCCCCTAATGCAATCCATATGATGTGGATTTGGGGCAGCACTGCCTTCCCTTTCACTAGCATGAGAGAAGAAGCTCTTTGGAGGGAGGAGACATGGAGGCTTGATCTACTAGTCGATGGCATCGACCCATTGATCCTCAACTGGGTATATTTTTAGATTAAAACTTCACCAGAGAATTTTATTAGATAAATGTTCACTTCTGTTGCATGTTAATGCATATAATGAGAGATTTTGAACTTGAATTTGCTCAGATCAAAGAAGGTAAATACATTTTCTTGTATGGAGGGGACAATATCGACTGGGTGAGAAGATTTACAACTCAAGCACGCATTGTTGCCACTGCGTCTCGCATTCCTCTAGAGATGGTCTATGTGGGAAAAAGCAACAAAAGGGAGCAAGTGAAGAAGGTGACTGGAGTTATTAACGCGGACAAGCTTAGCTATGCTTGGCAAGATCAAGCCATGGTATGGTTCTTCTGGACCAGGCTAGAGAGCATGCTATTTTCGAAGATTCAGTTAGGCAGGGCTGACGACCAAGACCCAATGATGCAACAAATCAAGAAGCTTCTCAGCTATGACAGAGATGGTGGATGGGCAGTGCTTAGTCAAGGATCTAATATAGTGGTGAATGGTCATTCAACCACAATTTTGCCAACCTTGGGAGGCTATGATGAATGGAAGGTGAATGTGGCTGAAAAAGGTTTTGACATGTCATTCAAGGAGTATCACGACAAGCTTCATGATGTTGCTCACCCGTGCTGCCGGTTCGAGTTCCCCACTACCATAAGAATCCCCGAGAGCATGAGGTGCCCGGAGTGCCTTCGCTTAATGGAGAAATTCAATACTTTCCTCTGCTGCCATGATGAGAAAGGCATTCCAGGCTCACTATTCTAAGCTGGGATAAGGCTCCACTGTTTTTCCTACTATTATTACAGCTAAATAAAGTTCCTATGGAAATCAAAATAAAAAAATTTCTTCTAAATTTTCACTTATTCTCTTAAGGTTTTGTTTGAACTGTATTGCCAACGGCCACTATGTGGCCCAAGTTGGCAACCTACAACAGTTAAAAATAAAAGAATCATGTTTGATTCCCATGTTATTGTCAAAGATATGGTATTATAAATAGAAAACTTTATTTGAACATGACTCTTTGTCATTTGTGCTGCTTTTCATTCTGATTTCTGTATTTCTTTTAAAAAGAATTTACCTTTTTCTTGGTTTCAAGTTTAATAATTCCTTATTACTCAAAAAGTTTAATAATTCCTCATCATGAAGTGAGCCAACTGAAACAGACTATACCATTATTAGAACATATAAGATTCCCAATTCCAGGTTCCAAGAGCCTTGATTGCTCTATAAAAGATCTTTGGAGGTTCATATTCTCGTACTCATGTTCGGATATGTATCGAACATTGTTACTTCGAGAAATATGAAAAGCAGAAGCAACAAGAGAATGTTATCTAAATGTATTGTAGCGACTTTGTGTGTGTATATATTTGTTCTTTCCTGACTTTCTTCCTTCTTTTGGCCCACTGTTCTTATTTAAGGGGGCAGCATATCCTATGATCGACCAATTTAAATCACTCCAATGCCAACTTGCTTACTGCTGGTCAGCACCACATTTCCTGCTGCTTCCATTTAATTATTGAGCTCTCTTCCCATCTTTTCTGGCACATATAAAACCTGGATAATTTATTAATAATGATTTCGTTTTGGAGAAAACCATCGAAATATGTTAGTTGAATTCCGAACTCAAAATCGAAGTTAATACATTATTATGTTAAAGATGGGAGTTAAAGATGAATTGAGGCCCTGGTGACCCACTTCTTCTGTTTTCATTTTGCTTAATATTATGGACACCATAATGGCAGAAACATTCCTTTACTCTTTTCATAAGTCTCATCTCTCACTTTCCCTTTGGTCATATATACTAGTTGTTACTATTTCAATTTCTACCCAACAAAATTAGGGTTTTCCTTTTTTATGTCATTTGGCTTCAAGTTTAGTCCTCAAAATTTGGGCCCCTAAGGTTAATGGTTGATATGTTTTCAGCCGTTGTTTGGAGGCTGGGGTTCTCACAGTACATTGGTACTACTTGCAGCATTTCTAGATTAGAAATCCAACATGATTGTTTTGTGTTTTGATCGAATTAACACTTTCATGGATTTAAATTTCAATTACAATTGTATTATGTAGATATAACATATGTTATATATTACCGTAATTACGAATATCATGTTCGTACCATAATAATTTCATACAATGTTTTTATTATTATATAATTATTAATTTAATAATGGATAGCTATTTAAATTTTCGAGCATTTCTGATCGGGCTGTATTGGGATCTCAAATCAATTGAAAAGATTTCCTTACCTGGATCGTTATGAACATGATATCAAATCAAGTTAAAATGTTAAATCCTTGTTTGCTTTATTTCTTGGTAATAAACTAAAGCTATTGATCCATTTGAGGCTTTCACGTGCTAGCCATTTACTGCTAGTTTCAACACACATTGGGATTGAAGCAATGCAAAGAAAGATGTGAATTATATCGTCTATAGATACACGATTATGCTCTCCATTTAAGAAGGGAAAATAAAAAGATTTTTATTCCGTGTGAGATAGAAAAGTTTACTGATAAAATTTCCATTTTCAGCTGGCTGTCTGATTAGGGGATTAAAAAGTTATAGACCTTTTTTCTGCACATTTTTGTTGGCTAAATATGGCTAAAACATCTTATTACAAACCCCACTTTCAACATGCAATACTTTTAAAATTTAAGATAATTATTATTTGTTAACAAATATAATAATTAATAATACATATACATCATGTAAATATAAATATTTGAATTTAAGATCTATAGAGAATAATGTTTCATATCATTTTGTTTCTGAAAAGGTATAAGATTTCATTTAAATACCCAAGACATCAAGAAGTACATTATTTTAAATATAATCTAGTTCATAATATAATAAAATGAAATGGGTTCTTGACAAAACCCGTAGCTAAGGAGTAAGCGGCTATATTCTTGACTCTTTTGGTGTAGTGAACCTTAAGTTTGGTTGAGTAACAATTCAATAATCTTTTCTATAGTTGTCAGACGATTGACAATAGAGATAACATCTGCCTTATTGATAGCTTGACTTCATTCATTCTCTACTGTCAATCAAATTCTATAGATGAAGGCCATTGCATCCGAAGATTTAGGGACTTGGGGGGACTTAAGCTTGCGGTTAACACCATCTAAAACCATACCATGATGATAGCAAACTACTACTCCTATAGTTTTACCTGAACATGTAATTAGATATAGAAGAATTTACTAGTAATTATAAGGGTAATAACATCTTCTTCTTCTCGCACTGTCCACTCACCAATGTTGGTCCTAAGAACTTTATTATTTTCGATCAGAATGAAGATAATTACACAACAATAAGTTTAGAAGTGCTCCATACAATGTGACATTTTATTATGCATTAGCTTTGGCTCTAATATATCTTACCCAAAACAACCTCTTTATCGATTGATGACAAACTTAACTGAGATTATACTGGTGCCTTGTAGTTTACCCTAAACATTTGTTACCACTTTTCGAACCAGACCATGGGATTTGAAGCAGAGAAAGAGCTATCGAGGTTACCATTGTTTTCAGCTCCACATGCACACATGGTGTCACTAGAAAGACTAGGGACGTTAACCCCACTGTTAGGCACCTCAACCTCTATCCCATTTTGGTGGGAAGAGGAACCGGGAAAGACAAAAGCTTATGCCATGATCGCCTATTTTTCCATTGACTTTTCTCGAAAGTGCTTGGAACTGCCTCCTAGGTTGCTGCTATTGCAAGAAGCCAATAAGAAGAAGAACAACAACGACAAACTTTGCTCGCCCACTACAGTCTTAGATGGTCCTTACTTGGGCAGTGCTAGGTTTCGGTCTTATTCTTTTAGAATGGTGGTGAAAAGTGGACGTTACGAGTCATTTCGTTTGGATAGCTTTTTTCCTGAAAATATGGTGTAGGAGCGTTGTGATGGTGCTACGGTTGTTAACGAGGGAGGGAACAATATGAAAGTTGGGTTTCTTGTATGGTTGTTAACAAAGGAGAGGACAATGAGAAATCTGGATTTCTCGATTCTTCTAGGAGAAACAATGTTGGAGGTGTTGGAAAAAAAAGAATGAATTTCATTATTGATGTATTTAATATTTATATTAAATTCATAGTCCTTTTAGGTATTGTAAATTAAAAAATATTATTTAATTTGAATATTAGTAGGATAATTATTATTTTTTGAATATGTCAAATTGAAAAGTATTTATTATCTATTTAATTTTGAATATTAACAAATAATTATATACTTTTTATATTTCAAATTAAAATAATATTTTTTTAAAAATTTAAATGGTAAAATGAGTTTATATCTTTTGAATATTTCAAATTAAAAGATAATATTATATGTTTAAATTTGGATATTAAAAGATATCTGGTTGAAGTAAAACTCTCTTAAAAATCCCCTATAAATATTGAGCAACCGTGCTAGGTTTTTCATAACTCAGAATTCAAGAACTGTTCTTTTCTTAAAAATATATTTTCTCTCCTTAGTTTTTCGGTGATAGACGAAGGAAAGGATAGTTCGTGATCTCGAAAGTTTGTGCAACTGTTGATCATTTAGTTATTGTATCTTAGGAGACATACAACCAAAGATCTCAAGCACAAAGGGAGTGACCAAAAATATGTCTTAAGGAAACTGTGTAGCGACATGACTCAAATGTTCCAATCACAAGATCAAAATCAAAGAGTATTTTATCTTCCATTTAATTTATTTTAATTTTTAAGGAGTTTAATTTCTTCTATTTTGTTTTTCTCAAGTTCGATTTCATCTTAAATTGTTATTGTGGATAACAACCTTAAGACAAAATCATTCTTCTACCTTTCTTAATCCAAGATGATTCGTAATTTTAAGAAAAACGAGATAACGAACAAATTTGTTTCGAGATTTATCCTGTCATCATAACGGGTTTGCTAAAATCTCAAATTGGACAATTATGTATAGCAAAAATTATCATGAATGTAAATTTGGTTACTGATTTTGTTTTCAGAATATTAATTTTGTCTAATAACAATCTAAAATAAACAATAACTAATTCTTGTTTATTGGAATTATTTCTAATTCTGATTTCGTTTCTTTTATAGAAAATTGAGACAGAAAACCCCACCGATTTATCCAACTTGGATGCTAAAATGGTTGTACTGGTTCAGAATCCAAATCTGAATACAAGTCAATCGATAGTGTTAGTTAATCACAATGAAAGCCAGCGATATTCTGCAGAGAGAATTTCAAGATGTGGCAATATAAGATGTTTTTTTCCATTTGACCATAAATAATCTTTCAAAATTCTTGAAGGAAGATTCTCCTATTCTTAAAGAATGAGAAGAATGGGTAGACAATGTTATTGCTTTCAATGTTGTTGAATATTGGAAGCACACAGATTATATATGTTAGAATATAGTTATAAATAGTCTTTAAGATTCCCTATATCTAGTATATGCTGGTAATGAAACAACTAAGAAATTGTAGGAGGCATTGACCACAAATACAAAGCTGAAGATGCCAAAGCTAAAAAGTTTTTAGTTGCCAAGTTCTTGAATTTTACCATGGTTGACTCTAAACCAATAGTAAAACAAGTGGATGAACTCCAACTACTGATCAATGAAATTATTGCCGAAAGAATGGTTATAGGTGAATCCTTTCAGGTAACCACCATTATTAAGAAATTACCTCACGGATAGAATAAATTCCAGAATTATCTAAAGCACAAAAGGAAGGAAATAATCGTGGAATAATTGGTTGTCAGACTTCGAATAGAAGATGACAACAAAGTTAATGCCAAAAAGCTAAACAAAGAAACCTTCATAGAGGCTAAGGAAAATGTGATGGAAGTCAAAGTTGTGACCTAAAGGTGGAATTTCCATGTAGGAGAAATTCCAAGGGAAGTACTTTAACTGTGGAAAAATGGGGCACAAATCCTCTGAGGGTAGACATCTAAAGAGAACCAAAGCTCACGATACTAATATTGTGGAAAAAATGGCTAATGATGTGGATGATATAGATCTATGTATTGTGATCTCTAAAGTTAATTTGGTTGACTCTAATCCAAGACAATGATGGCTTGATACTGGAGTCACACGTCATATTTGTAGCAATAAAAAATCTTTCTCTAAATTGACACCTTGCAACAATGGGGAGAAGCTCTACATGGACAATGTCGCGAGTTCCGAAATCAAGGGTAAGGGTAATGTAGTCTTGAAGATGACTTTTGGAAGAAAAAAAACTCAAGATGCAGAATGTGTTGTATGTACCTAACATATGGAAAAACCTTATTTCTGAAACACTCCTAAGTGTTCACGACTTTAGAATGGTATTTAAATCCTAAAAGTTAAACTTGTCTATAGAGGGAATAGTTTTGGGTAGAGGATATGTATTGAATGATATATGTAAACTCAATGCTATCTTTGTAAAAGCCAAAAGAATGAATAAGAATAATGTTTCTTCTCTTATTTATATGCTTAAGTCATTTAACTTATGGTATGGTAGACTTGGACATGTTAATTATGATGCTCTACAGAGATTAATTAACTTAGAACACATTCCTTCGTTTCATATTAACTATAATCATAAATGTGAAACATGTTTTGAGGCAAAATTAACAAGGTCATCTTTTCAAACTATGGAAAGAAATATCGAATCGTTTGATTTAATTCACATTGACATTTGTGACTTGAAATTTGTTCAAAGAAGATGAGGGAATAATTATTTTATTACCTTCATTGACGATAGCACAAAGTATTTCTATGTATATTTGCTTAAGAGCAATGATGAAGCTATAGAGAAACTTATACTCTATAAGTAGAAAGTCGAAAACCAACTTAAAAAAATAATTAAAATGGTAAGAAGATATCATGTTGGTGAATATGATGAACCATTCGATGAATTATATTCACAATATGTTATTATTCATGAAGTAACACCACCATATTCTCCTCAATCAAACGCAGTAGTTGAGCGGAAAAATCAGACTCTAAAAATAAATGATGAATGTTTGTTCTGGTTATTAGAGAACATGTGGGGAGAAACTGTCCTTTAAGCTAATTACCTTTTAAATATGGTGCCCCAAAAGGACAAAGACAAGATACCATACAAATTATAGAAAAAATCGAAAACCTTCCTGTAAACATTTAAAAATATAGGGTATCTTGCCAAGGTAATGATCCAATTACCAAAGAAAATGAAAATAAGTTCTAAAATTGTGGATTGCATTTTTATAGGCTATACAGAACGTATCAATGTGTACTAATTTCTTGTGTATGAATCAAAGAATCATGAGATTCATAAGATCACGATAATGGAATAAAAGAATGCATCATTATTTGAAAATATTTTCCTCATAAATCTAAAGAGTTTGATCGAAGTTTAATAAAATGAACTTTAGAGACTAACAATGAATATAGTCTAGATGATCAACAAGAGGCTGAAACTAAAATAGAGCCAATAAGGAGAAAATGAGCAGGGTGGAAAATTCCTTTGAACCAGACTTTCTAACCTTTATGTTGAAGGTTGAACCTCAAATGTATAATAATGCTATACAATCCTCTAAAGGCACCTTATGGAAGGAAGCCATTAAGAGTGAAATAGATTCCATTATATAGAACCATACGTGGGAACTAGTGGATCTTTCCCTAGGATTTAAACCACTAAGTTTTAAATGAACTTTCAAATAGAAAATAAAAGTAAATGGAACAATTGATAAGTAAAATGCTATATTGTTAATAAAAGGATACCGAAAAATTGAGGGCCTTGACTACTTTGATACATACTCTTATATATCAAGAATAACATCCATAAGAATGATACTCGCAATTGTCGTTTTATGAAATCTAGAAGTAAATCAAATGGATGTTAAAACAACTTTCATAAATGGGTCATGTAGTTTTAGGTCAACAAAAAAAAGTTTGTAGGTTGGTGAATTATTTTATGGACCCGAACAAGCACCGAAACATTGGCATGAGAAGTTCAATAGTGTCATGATAATAAACAACTTTAAGATAAATGAGTGTGACAAGTATGTATATGTCAAAACTACAAACATTGGATATGTTATTTTATGCTTATATGTTGATGGCATTCTTATTTTTGGAAGTAACAATGAAGTTGTAAAACATACCAATGTAACTGATACATGAATCACAAGGATCACATCAAAGGAAAAAGTAATAACTCTTACAAATGATCCACTCGTCCAAGCCTTGGAAAAGAAGGCCAGAATAACATCAGACTTGAGATGACTTTTTGAATGGCATCCTGATCTTATTTGGTCAACATGTCTTCTATAGATACAACCTTCTGTGTTTTATCTTTCAACGGTTCTTGAATTTCATCAATTCGATATCAGGAACTCAAGATATTGTCATTTTAGTGAAGACAATGCATGCAGAAAATCCTATACGGGATTTTGTAAATATTACGAATTTTCAATATTTTATTTATTATTTTTAATATAATTTAACATAGGATGATATATTATATTTTAGGATTTTATTTATTATTTTATTAGGAATTATGGTTGAGTTAAAACATTATTATTAGTTTATTATTATTATATTAGGAATTAGAGTTAAGACATGTTTAGTTTTTTATTATTTTATTCATTAGTTATTTAGGAACTTTAGAACTCGTCCCCTATATAAAGGAGGTTTCATTCAACTTTGTAAGACAGATTTCTTTGAGTAATAATACAACGAGAGTTTATTTTTGCAAGTGTTGATTTCCTTGTGCCTTCGAAGCTTCTTCTCTTGGAGTTCTTTAAAAGTCTTGTGAGGGAGATTAATCTTAACACTCCAATTTTCCTTTTCATCAGGACAAGAAGGGTTGGTTAGAGTCATATTATCAATTTTTCCTTTTCATTACGACTAGGAGGGTTCGGTAGGACACTTATCCATATATTTTCCACAAATCCATCTGCACCATCAACCATCTTTACCGTTCACCTTCATAAGGGAGATCTTTTAATTTCTTTATTATACTACTTTATTTTCAGTTTCTTTTCTTTATCTTGTTCTAGTCATGTTGCCTTTGTAATATCCCAAAATCAGGGTTAGTGATAAAATGGAATTTTTGAAACTTTGAGGTATGATTTCAAAAGATTATAAAGTTTATGGACTCATTTGGAAATATTATTGTGAGGGATTGCTAGTAATTATCAAATGAAATAAATGGTAAAATGGTCATTTGACAAGAAAGATTTTTATCTTTCTTTTGAGGCTATAAAACATGTGGGAATTGAGATGAAAGAAATAAAGAAAAAGAAAAGTCTGGAGATGGTGGAGCTATCTTCTTCTCTTCCCGTTTCTTCATGAATAAGATGAGTTGGATTCAATTTGTTTGTTTCTTCAATTTTATGGTTTCTTTTGATCCTTTAGTGATAAGAAAGAGTAAGGGAAGATTTAATGTGACTTAAAATTCCAAGATGAACAAGTTATGAGAGATTAAGTAAAATGAGTTTTTAAATGAATTATTGAAATAGAAGGAGTTAATAGATTTTGAAGTTGAATTTGACTTGTCAATGGTCTAATTAGGAAGTTTGAAGCAATAAAATTGGAATTAGAACATGTTGAAAATTTGGTATAATTCTTGATTTATATATATATAATAGGATTTTGAGGTTTAAGACGTATTGAATGAATAAAAATTTGTTTATATACGTGTACTTGAGTTAAGAATAAGAAAGGGGATGAAATATGAAGCATTTGAGCAGAAATGAAGTGATTTTGGGGCTTAGAAAATGATTTCAAGGTAAAGGGTATCGGTACCCATTCATCAGGTACTGATACCTCAAGAGTAAAATTCAGGAAGATATTCAAAGGGTACCGATACCTTAAGGAGTGTATCGATACCCCCTTGAAATAAAAAATTTCGAATGTAATTTGGGTATCGATACCTAGGCAGTGTACCAATACACCAGTTAAGGGATGTACTGATACCCTATAGAGGGTACCGATACTACGTTAAACAAGAAATGAAATTAGCCTTTCCTTTAGTCTAAGAATTGAAATATTAGAGTATGTCAAGTGGAATACTGATATGTATTAATGTATGATTATATAGATATTGAACGTAACCCCTTTCCGGAGCAATCGAAGAATTAAAAACGGTCAAGAAAAAGATAAAGTACTAGAATTGATTCGAGTCAAGTGAGGCAGGTGAGTGCATATTACTATAATATATTATGTTTAATGGAAATAAGACTTGCGACAAGTCTATTTCCGATAGTAAAATACATGAATTCATAGATAGAAATATGTATTTATTATGGTTCATATGTGTGCATGAGTAGATGTGGTGACATGTATTGCGTATGTTGCATGATTTATGTAAATACATGTTAGTGTGATAAGTTGTGTGAAATAGTGCAAATGATCTATATGATTATCTAAGAATATGAAATAAGAGATATGATAAGGACATAAGGAATGATATGAACATGTGACATAAGCTATGAGCTGAAGAATTATATAATATATGTAAACATAAGATAACCCAAAGGTAAGTGATATGATATGATATAAGTGATTAAATAAGAAAGGTTATGAGTTCTATGAGATATGATCTAGGTGAAAGAGAATACCCATGTTATGTGTCTTCGAAACTAGAGGTATAGTTGGCATGCCAAGAGTCGAGGGTTACCTATGTCCTTCGGGATATATGGAATGGATTACCTATCTCCTTCGGGACATATGGACAGTTACCTATGTTCTTCGGAACATATGGATAGTGGTCCTTCGGGAAATATTTCACATGCCAGACTTATACGAGCTGTGGTGACATCATATGTGCACAACCTCTATGTACTCACATATCTATAGTTCTCACATATGTACATGGGCTAACAAAGAGATAAAAATAAATATATTGCATGTGATGAATATGCTTTTGTGATATGAATTGTATTATATGATTTATATGATGATGTGTGTATTGCTTGGATATATTACATATGATAATATGCTTTTGTGATATGAATTGTATTATATGATTTATATGATGATGTGTGTATTGCTTGGATAAATGAGTCCTATGTTGATAAAAAAGGTTAGGTATAAGAAGATATGATTGTAAGATATAAATGATAATAATGTTGATAGTAGAATAAGGTTAGTGATGGATATAATGTGTGATATGTCTATGTGTACATAACATTATATATAATGTTATATTATTTGTGTGGCATCATGAGATGATATGTTCATACATGTTATAATAGTTAGGGGTTCTTTTATAAGTTTAATGCCTCTCTAAGTCATAGACTTAGTGTGTGAGTGTTTAACACGTAGGTACCGGAAAGCTAGAAGAGAAGCGAAGAGGAGCAAGACAGGCCAGATTCTCCTTTCCACATATCAGATCAAAATTATAGTTGAGTATATGTATTTTGTTATAAAGAGTGTAGTTGGTATGAATTCTAAAGATATAAATTGTATAAGCTCTTATATGTTTTGTAAAACCAAATTGATTTTAAATGAATGAAAAACAATCATTTTCTTGAATTGTGAATTTAATTTTAGTCATTTTGTAGAGAAAAATGTTTGAAAAGTCAATGTGACACCTCAGACTCGGATCCGGGTCGGATACGGGTTGGGGGTGTTACAACCTTGATTCCAACACCTAAAAAAAACCCTAAAGAATCCTAGCTGATGTCGCCACCTTCCCATATTCATTCCCCTTTGTTCTTCATCGAGTCTAGAGCTTTCTAGGTTTGATTCTTCAACAAGAGCAACGTTCATTAATCTGCCACTGCTTCCCTATCAATAGCGTCCCAAAGTACTGATCAGTAGTTCGAGTATAAAATTAGGTTAATTATCTGGATTTTTGATAAAAAAAAAAAGATTTTTGAGAATTTCATTTGATAAATATTTTATAAAATTTATTTAAATAATTTTTAAAAGTTGAAAATAATTTTATTTAGTGAATAAATTGAATAATTAGAAAGTTTCAATTTTGGTAACTAATTTGTAAAAGATCAATTTATGAAAATCTATGAAGATATTTTACCAAGTTGGAAAAACCATTCTTTTTCATTCAATATTAATCGTAATCTTTCTCTTCTCTTCATTTCCATCCTTTCTTTTCTTATTTTGTATCATCTTTTCCTTGTTTCTTCAGTATATTCTTCCTCCCTCTTCACCGCCATTATTCCTGTCACTATCCATTGTCACCATTGGTGGAGTTGGTTCTTCATCAACTTTTCTTTAATTCATTCTTTCATTTTCCAGCAAGGAATTTCCTAAATCTTGGTTCTTTAATGCTTCAATGATTAAAAATATCTATTAATAAGATGATCTTGATTGATCATAGTTTTCAATTGTGAGTTTTCTCAAATATGGTGATTTTCAAAATTAATTATTGTGTATATTTTCTTGGAAGGTTTTCAAGGTTTTATTAAGTTTCTTTTTTATGTTTATGATATGGTTATTATCATACTAAATCATATTTTTAATTGAAATTGATTTGGGAATCGCTTTCTTGGAAATAAGCTTGATTTCTTCGTTTTTAGGAAATCTGGGAATTGATTTAATAGTTATTGTTCTTTGATGTTTTAAATGTTTATAAGTGTTGATTGTGATCATTCTTTATCCATTTTAGATTGGGGAGAAAAGTGTCGAAGCATTAGATGAGTTAGAGCGATCGTGTTGCAAGAACCAAAATTCTTTTGTCAAAATTCGTTTTGTTTTGGAAGCATAATTTTTTGCTCTATTTTGGACATTTTTGTGGCATGATAATGTGTCATTTAAGGTATTATTAAAATCATTGATGAATTAAAATTGATGCATTGACTATCGGATCTGAGTAGATAATATTTTAGAGTTGATTTTGTGCTTGGATCACCACAGAGGTGAGTGGCTTTCCATCTTGAATGACGGACGATCATCAATGTTGAATGAGGGCTTAGTTGAGGGTAATATCTTAGATTAAGACCCTATGGTAATTATGTTATTGATTTGAATTGAATATTCATGTGTTTTTTATATATGTATGAATTGTGAATCATTATGTTACACTTGATGAATAGTTGTTTTCTAAAAACTATGAATGCTTAGCTTAGATATGAAATGAGTGGAATGAATTTTCTAACCTTGGATGAGTGAACGGCTCGTTTTCCAATTAAGGTTGGCCATGACAACCGATGTGATTTGTGTTTAAAATTCTAAACCAATAATGTTTATGTAAAACAATGCATCTTGTGTCAACTACATTTGATGAACGTGGATTAATTGGTTGTTCTAAATATGACCTATGGATACGAAAGGCATGCCTAGGAAAGAGTAATCTATGTTTTTTATAAGTGTAAAGGTAACAAGATTAGCTTAGTACATTGAGCTTTGCTCCGAGAAGTTATAAGAGATAAGGTTTGTGCGTTGAGCTTTGCTCTGAAATGTGAAAATTGGGACCTATGTGAGTCCAAAATAAAAGAGTTATATGGAGTCCATTTATCCATCGAGTGATTTGTATTAGGAACAAAGGCCATTGATCTAAAAATTGTAATGATTGTGTGTTGTGTGTGTGACTCATCGTAAATGTAATAGTGCATGAATTTTTGCTATTTACAACAATGTTTATGTTGAAAAGAAGCAAGTTATAATATGATATTTATGTCCATTTGGAGTATAAAATGTGTCCATCATGGCATGACATTATGGTATGATCATTGAGGTAAAAACAAGTGAGGTTTGAATAGCATTTATGAGTGTTCTCCTTTCGCCTTGATCTGTGCATCACTTAGGAATATATAGTCATTCACTGGGATTTCCCCTCATACTTCTTGTTAACATTTTACAAAGGATTGAGTGCTATTTTATAAGCAAGGAGGGAGCATCCGGTGTGTAACACCCATTTCCCATATACGTTTCCATACACGAGACAAAGATGTCACATCACCTTTAAAGCATTTCCTCTTTTAAAAACCCGTAAAATTTTGTTTTTCTTAGAAAACATTTTAAGTTAATAATAATAAAACATTCATTAAATTTATGCATGTAAACTAAAAGTAATGTTCAAACATTTTGTCGTTTTACATCATTGTAAATCAAATATTTTTCAGAGCGTTATTCCTAGGTTTATTACATGCAACCTAAACACATCAAAAGTAGACATGGGTATCGTACAATTACTTTTGAGGTGACCCTTGATTTTCGATGTCAGATGTACTCCTTACTCCGCTCGTATTAATACCTACGCTTGAAATTAACACACGCTAAGTAATCACTTAGTGAGGCATAACAATCATAAAGTAAATTCTAAACACGAGTATATTATAACAATTCAAATATCAATAGACTATTTCAATTCATTTCTTATCCTTTATCATTTATTCAAATTAATCCTCCAATTTTAAATCTTTTCAATAAAGTCACTAACCTGATACTTGGGGTATTACACGGTGTGATCAAATAACGCTTGGTTTTATACAAGTGAATGTGGACTTAATTTGTAATTCGAGGTAATTTGGGATCCTATGTTGGGTTTAGATTTGATATTGAATTTGTTGAGTATGGCTTGGATTCATAATGTGATTGTGGATACTTTGGTTCTTTGAATAAATAAATGAAGATATTCTTTGATGATGTTGTATTCAAGTGTTTTGAATGCTTAGTTACTTTAATTGATAAAATGTTGTTACATGCCTTAATTAAGTGTTTGGTGTGTTTAGAAAAGTGGTAATATGTGTGTACAATATGTTAAACTTGTAGGTTGAATGAAATGACTTGAAGTAAATAATATGATTAGGTGACTTGTGTGGAAATTGACTTTATATGCAATATTTGACTTTTAATGCAAAATTCATGCATGTTCTGTTAAATGATGTTATGAAGCATGTTCCATATGAATTATAGTTTTTTCTAAGTGGTTCAAGTGTGTTCAATCATGTTCATAGATCTTATGATCGATTTTATGATGAATTGTTGGCTTGTTATTATATGTTCGTATGAATTTTCTTCATTTTTCAGAAAATGATCGATCACTTCTCTAAAAAATCGATCCAAATCTTACTGGAATATAAAGGAACAATTCCCTACGATTGCAAGGAAAGTGAGGATCAATCATATAGCATAGATGAATATCGAATTAGAATTGTATAGCGAAAACACATATCGATAGGTAAAAATCCAAAAGCGTATAGGTTTAACTCATATTTTCAGTAGTCGACATTGGAATTAAGCATAGCAAGTGTTTGTAAGACCTCGACATGTAGCATGACGAGATATCTAAGTTCAGCAAGTAACATAGATTTATAGAATTGTGCAGTATGTTAACTCTGCTTATAAGAGTTAACTAGTGAGAGGGGTTAACGATAGCAGCTTGGATCAGGAAATAGCTTTGTTCTTTTGAAACATTTCAAGCTTCCATTGTTAGACATCAAGAATGCAATTCCTTGTCTTCGTGCCTCTCATAGGTTTTCATATAAGATTCGACGCAAGCAGCATCCTATAGGAAAATGGGGTTATATATCAGTTTTTGAGTTTTCGAGTTTCATGTCATGTTGCATGGACTTCTTCCATGAGGATCAGACATGATAAAGGTTTATGTGCTTTGAGGCTTCTAAGTGTTTGACCTAAGAGTAAATTATTTTTCGATCTAAGTAAATTTGGAGTAAGAAACTTCTTTTAAGGAATGGAGAGTTGTAGCACCTTGAATTCTGAGCTAGTAATTTTGTGTTTACTCGAGAACTATGTAGACGTCGTGAAATTTGTAATTAAAGTCATTGGGCTTAATTGAGTTGAATTTAGGCTCGGTTGATCATAAAAAGAAGGTTTTTGTATAGTAGAAAGATAAGAACGATCAAAAGTGTAGTTAGCTCATTTTTAAAAATATGAGAGATTTTATATCTCATTTCATCTTCTTTTCTCCACTTTCTTCATTCTCACTTTTCTTCTTCCTTCTTTTCCTCTCCAAGTGCCTAGCTCAAAGGTAAGAAGTTGAAAATCTTTTATACTTCTTTTGAGCTTCAATTTCATTCCAATCCCTCGAACAACATCGTTTTAATGATTTGAAGCTTTGGGTTTTTTGTTTGCAAGAAAAGTGGGGATTTTATCCTCCAAGTCTTGGTGGAAAGTGATTGTTAGCTAAAGGAGTTTCATTTTGTGATTCTTTAACCAAGGTAGTGTATTTCTAATCTTTTGTAGTGTTAAGGCTTTCATAAATATTAAGAATTACTAAGATTTGTGTATTTGACTATTTTAGGGTTTATACTTGATTTCATTATTAAAGGACGTTTAGATGTAAAGAATGTGATTTTATTCCACCTTAAGAGCCTAAGTAACTTCTAAAGATTTATCTCATGATTAAGAACCAAACTAGGACCTTTCGGGTGATTTTTTAGTGCTTGTCAAGCTTAAATAAGACATTTTTGGGTTCGAGTATTTATAATAAATGAATTAGGATGAAATTTGGGGATTTTCAGCTATGAGTATTAATACTGTTGGGAGAGTATCAATATTGCCCCTATAATATTGATACTTATGGTATACAGTATCGCTAATTTTCAATAAAAAAATCCATTTTTGGTACTAATACTCATAGAAGTATCGATACTTGACCCTATGGTATTGATATTGCAAGTAGAGTTTCAATACTACCCACTTTAGATGGTTAGATTTGACCTCTTTAAGGCCCGAAGAGCTAAGGATGATATGTAATGGTAGAACTCAGTCTGTGTGGAACGTAAATGGCAAAGGGGCCTGAAAATACTTGTAAGAGAGGGTTACAACCAAAGTAACCATAGTAGGCATAATACATTCAAATACCTTCAATGGATCACATAGCGAGTATCTAAGAATAAAGGATCTTTGGAGAGGATGTACAAACAAACGATATAATAAATTTATCAGTATACGAAATAGTGGAGTCACGTACTACAAGAATTTCAACGAATGGTGAATGTAAAGTTGTCCCTCCAATTCGAAGGTGAATTGAGAGAAAACGTAGTAAGAGCGACTAAAGTATCGTCACTCATTATTAAACCCGAGTCAAGTATCGGGCGAGTAAATAATACAAGTGAACGGTAGAATCAGTATCATCGTAAAATTATGAAATGCATAGGGAGATAGCAGCTAGTGATAGGGTGACCTCACCTTAGTACGTCTAGTTTTACCAGAGTGTAGCCAGGTTACCTTAGTTGCCCTAGTGGGGCATTTTCAGCATCATACGACCTTAGGGCCCTTATTTATGCATGTATAGTTGCATCAGTCCAGTACAACATATATCCTTAAAGCTTGGCTTGACTGCTTTTAGAGACTAAGTTGATGCTTCAGCTGAGGGGAAATTATATCGATACTATGTGACACAAGGTTCCCCTTCCTTGATATAACTAATAGCTATGTGAGACTAGGATATCATTTAATAGTTTAGTGAGAATTTCATCGATGTTATGTGGTATCGGGTTTCTTCAGTAAACTAGTGTCTGATGGCTATATGAGACCATATACTAGTAGTGTTGCATTGAGATAATGCACGATAGAGTCAATGTTGCATTCAGATAATGTACAAGAGTGTCAGTGTCGCATTTAGATAATGTGTAGCAGTTATAGTCATTATGGTTAGAGACCCTCTAAGGGTGTACTAATGGCGAGGCCCTTAGCAAAGGATTACAGAAAGCATGAGACCTTATTTTAGTGATATAACAGTTAAGCCTTAAGTACAAAGCACTTTATTGAGATCATGCATGTACCTATTACTTAGTACCATGTCTTTAGCATACTTATGTTTATGAAACTCATAATGATGCTCTAGATTAGTGATTATATTGTTGGGATTTGTAAGCTTAGCATTCGGATGTTTTCCGTTCGTAGGTTTAGCTTGAGTCGTTTGTGGAGTACCGTCGCAGCAAGACCTTTAGCATCTCCTTTAGAGTATTGTATTGTAACTTTAGTGGGCATATGTATTCATAAAACCTTGCTCGTGTATTTGGTTTATCAAACTCTGAGTGGAGTTCTGGTTTATAAAACATTTTTATAACAGTTATATATATTTATTCTTGGTACCATACAATGTTTTTTAAAAAGGAAATGAACAAGTTTTGAAAGTCAAGGGTTGTCTCGGCAGCCCAATGTGGCATTTTAGGCCTAATTGGGTTTATGGTGTTACACGATCAATACTAGCATATTTTAAGTTACATGTATAAAATATTTCCATAACTGAGGCCACTATAACGACTTATTGCTTTAAGTCATCTCAAAATAAATATTAGTATTCAAATTTAATATTTTTATAACAATCAAAGATTAAATTGAAATTTCTAATTGCACTACAGTATCCAAAATGACCCAAAATTAGGTTACATAAATGGTGTTATCAAAAATAAAAAACTCAAGTCTTTGATTATTTCTGAAGAATTCCTTAAACATGCATTTAATACATAACTTTATAAATTACCATAGACAAACTGAAATTAAAAAAATCAACATTTAACCAAAAGTCAAAGTCAAAGTACATACTAGTAAATTAAAACTTTTACAAAGATTAAAAAAATACTGTTTTTAATCAAATTGAAACGAATATATTTATGTCAAGTATATATTTTATAATTCACAATAATAATAATAACTTAATTTTCTAATCAAGTCATCATTTTCGAAGTCATAATAAGGTTGCCTAAAATACGTTATTAGAAATTTAAAACCTATACTTTTACTATTTCTTAAAAAATTAATTATTAATTCACCAAATTAAACCAAAACATGATACAAGAAATCAAGCCATTAATAATAGCTCTCTTCCAAGTGCAACAGCAATCGCCAACTACCGTTGTCAAAGGAACACACGAACGTAGCTTTGTTTTCTCCCATCTGCCTCCGTCGACAGGATTGATTGCTAAACTGCTTCGCCTCCTCCAAGATGATTTATGATGTCTTGTCAGTTACGGTAGTAAGAGGGTTCAACCGATTTCTATTGTGGAAGTGTTCTTGGAGTTTGGTTTCAGTGCCATTCGTGTTCTTTGCTTTTAGAAGCAGAAGGAGCTTCTGTGTTGGATTCATTCTTGTGTTTGTGAGGTGTAGAAGCAAGCATGAAGCCTGTTGTGGTCCTGGGGGCAGATGGGAGGTTGTTGGAGGGCTCCAGTTTTATTATTTTTCTTGTTTGTTCTCGGATTCAATAAGATTCGGATATGCTTCTGGCTTTTAGGTGAATAGGTTATGGTTGTCGGATCTTAGTGTTGCATGGTCTTTTTGGGCGGTCGGCACATTGTAGGTGGTAGGTTTCAGGTCCTGGTAGTAGCGTTTCAGCATTTTAGGTTAGTTGATTCGGGTGCAGTTTTCTCTTTCTCAGTTTTCTGGAATCTCGTTTCCCTTTCTTTTTGTTTTGTATTTTCATGTTGTAGGTTCGATTTTAGCGGGGGTTAGCATTAGGTTTGATCTGCTGGTGGTTATCTAGTTTTATGGAGTTATGGAGCATATTTTGTGCTGGATTAGTAGAGATGTCTGGCGTCGTTCCTGGTGTTGTTGATCCAGGAACTCGTGGGGTCTGTTTCGTCGAAGGATCAGGTAGTGTCCGTTTTGAGGAAGCTAGATTGTTTTCGGTTATGTAGAGTGTTTTGGCGGTTCTGGAGATTTGTTTCCGTTTTTTAATGGTAGGGTTTGTCCTTCTTATTTCTTTCGGAGGTTCATGAAGAAATTAGAGGTTAAGTGTTGGCCTTGGGCCGGTGATGGAGCGTAGATATCAGCGGTTTGACGGTGTTGAGTTGCTCTTCAGGTTGCAGGAGGGTTCCCTTGGAGTTGTTGTTTCGAGATAATGTTCTTTGTAGTTTCTTTCATTGAAGCACTATCCTAGTGGTGTGGTGTTTGAGAACTGTCATAATGTGTCCCGCATTTAGTGGGTACAAGGCAGTTGTCGGTGATGCTTTCTACTCTGTTGTTAGGATGTTAGTTTCGGTCATGTTCAGGGTTTGGTGTTGGTTATGTTCGGTGTTGTTTCTTCCCATTGTTCCTCGTTCATCAGTTATCCTTGCGCAACAAATGAAGGATGTTTCAGGAAGAAAATCGAGTTTTTCTGTTGGCTCGTATATTGGTAGTGGTTCGTGGCATTAAGGTGTTGAGGTAGTTAGGTGAGGGTCTTTGTCAGTAGAGGTATGGGCTGTCGAAATGGATCTCCCGACAGCTTGTTATGGGGCAGCGACGCATGGTTTTGGTTGCCAGAGGAGTGTCACTTTAATACGTTTTAGAGGCAGTTAATAGGGCACTTGTGGGGCCTGACCTGGAATCATGTGATACTTTCAATGACAGTGCGTTTGTGTAAGAGGTGCAGATCTCAGATTCGCCGAAAGTCTGTCATGGGTTGCTGCGCATGTTTCGGTTTGCTTGAGGTGTAGTGCACTTGGGTGTTGGGTGTGTGTGATATTACTGATGGTATTGCGAATGGTTTGTTGTGCAACGCATGGCAGAATGTTATTGTTGTTCTTTAGGAGTGTTTACGTTGTTTTTGCGTGCTTGTTATAGACCGTTGAAGCCTTGGTGTGTGTATCAGGTCGCGTGAACTTGGATTCTACTGTTGTTCGGTCACTCGTCTTCGTTGCTGTGATTGTGAACGATTAGTTGGTTTTTGATAGTGTATCAGCTTGTAATTGGATTGCATGTGTGTTTGTGTGAGTTTTGTTGTGATTTGGGGCATGCTTTCGTGATGTAAGTGCTCATTGTATATTATCTATTCCACCTTTAGGTTCACTTTTTTTCCTCTATTTAGGATTAGGGAGGTGTTTTTAATGAGGGTCTTGAGATGGTTTACTTTGCATTAGCTTATAATACAAAATACCATCTTTCAAAAAAAAAATCAAAACCGAATAGTGATAAATTGTGATGATAACATGCCCAAATTAAATCCAAAGTCAAAATCATCAATCAATGCAATAAAGAGCAAAATCCAATGAAGATATTATGAACTTTTTAAGATGAGTCGATTAGGACCGATAAAAGCTTAAGACCCAAAGTGTATGGAGGTTAAAAAAACAAATATCTGGAAGCCTAATACAAGGGCTAAAAACCCCACTTTAGCAAATAAAAACCAAATTGAAATATAGTTTAATTTATATATATTCCACGATATATATATATATATACACTAACATGCATTCAAAACTTAATTCTGAGTAAATATCAAATGTCAAAATTATAAACTTAAATTAATCATTTTATAAGTTTTATTTTGTTTCCTCCCATAACCCTAATAAATAAATGATTCGATTTCATGATCAAAATTCATAATCAAAATATGCAATCGCATATAACATGATAATATGCCGCATAGAATGGGCAATCAAAAAAGGAATTCGCATTTAATGCTAAAATTAACACGCGCGAATCAAGATTATCGCACAATGACAATTTAAAATTAAAGAAAAAATTTATGTCTAATCAAATCCTTATAGATTTTTAACATTACACACGTTGACGCAAGAATATAGTAGAGGCTTATTCAATTGTTTTTGTTAAAACTATACCATTGATAATCTATATTTCAACAACCAAATTAATATATTAATCACATAAATCTTTTGAGTACGAATTAACTGAAAATTAATCTATTCTCAATGATTCAATATGTTGAGACAATGATGTCACTTGTTAGAACCAAACTATAATAAATATGAAAACTAACCAAGATATATCATGTCAAACCAACAAAAATAAAATACTAAATGCGAAAGCGTACCTAATATAATTGATAAGTTGAAATCATTGAATCCTTATTCGGTTGTGGTCTTCCAAGAATATATAATTCTCTTGAATATAAACTGTCTAATGAAAATAAGATAAAATATGAGATTATTTATTTCTTAGGGACTATGACCCCTTTATATAACTAATTTAAAAATCAGTTATTGTCTATACTTATATCTCTGCTCCTCATCAAATTATAAATACAACTTTAATAGTATATACACTTTTATTTTCATGATACTTCTAATACCTTATGACTTTATAACATAATTGGTCGCTTAATTTATATCATATTTTATAGTAAAAATATATATTATAAATATAATTATGGATTTTAATCCAACACTTCATTCTTGCAGGAATTGATCGTATTATGGAGATAAAGGAAAAAAATCGATTTATCGTCATTTTGACTTGAGCAATTAAGCCCAAATTTTTATCCTCAATCCTCAAAAATCCATCTTGATAGAGGTTTCAAATTCTTTTTTTGAATTTGACTAACGTTAAGTAGATCCGTTCTCAAATTTGGGACAAAAAGACATTAAAGATAGTTTGAGCGAAATTATTCTTGGTTTGGATGGTTATCTTTCCTTTACCCATTGTAAAAACTTTAGAATTATCACCAAACGTCACATTATCGCTAAAGGTTTCATCCAACTCAAAAAATACAGACTTGTCTACACTCATATGCAAGTATCACATGTTCTTGTGAGTTTCTTCTTTGGCATGGCAAGCCATCAACAAGGACAATTCTTCTTCTCGTTTTAAAAAATGATATTTTTCACATCCTTGGAATATATTAATTCTACATTCATATTTATAGTGACCAAACTTATGATAACTATAGCACTCCACATTAAATTGTTCTACTGACTTCGATCTGAATGATTGATAATCACCACGTTCTCTTTTTCTTCCTTATAAATCTTTAACTTGATTGGCATTTGTCTTTTGTTGTCAGTTTCTTCAATCATTGTTAACTTTATCTTTACCTCTTCCTCGATGAATGGTTGAAGGCAGGTTGTTGGTTGTTGCTTGCAAAGTTACGAGTCATTTTTAATTCATGAACCAGAAAATAGACCTGCAATTCATCAATAGAAAGGACATCAAGATCTTTTGACTCCTCAATTAAGCATATCACATAATTAAATTTTGACTTCATCAATCGAAGAATCTTTTTAATCACTTCCACGTCGTTTATTCTCTCACAATGAACTCGCATTTTGTTGAAAATGGTCATTGTTATGAAGAAGATATCATACATGAACTCTCCGAATTTCATGCTAAGCATTTTTAATTCCGTACAAAGTGTTTGAAGCAATTGTCTCCTGACTTTACTTGATCCTTGTAGTTTCATCTTCATGGAATTCCATATTTGCTTTAAATTTTTTTTATACTAAGAATGGTTTCCAAGATGGAGCGATCAATGTCTTGGAAAAGACAATTCTTTGTCTTGATCTTTCAACTTCAATCCTTTTAAATCAACTTTTTGAGTCTTCGATAAGTAGTGTCTTCAGCCAATTTTACTACTCCAGAATCAATGACTTGTCAATATTCTTTGGACCTCAAAATTATCCATCAACATACTCCAATATGTTAGAACTAATCATAACTATGAAATAACCAAGATCAAATCATGTCAAATCATCAAGAATAAAATAAATATTAGATGCGGAAGTGTACCTGAATAATTGATAGGTTGAAATCCTTCTTTCTTTGGTTATGATCTTCCAGGAAGATAGAGTTCCCTTAATTATAAACTCTCTGATGGGGATAAGAAAAATACGAGATTGTCTATTTCTTGGGGACTATAACCCATTTATATAGCTAATTTATGAATAAATTATTTCTATAATTATAACTTTGCCCTCATCGAATTATAAATACAACTTTAATAGTATCTACACTTTATTTCCATGACACTTTTAATACCTTCATATTTATAACAGAATTGGTCACTTAATTTGTCATATTGTAAGATAACAATATACATTATAAATATGTGCCCATAATTATGAATTTTAATCCAACAATCTCCCACTTGGGTAACATATGTTCATGATAAATGTATAACCTTATGAGCTCAAATTTGTTATCATACAATAGGTTCTACAACAATCTCGTCCATCAACTATATCCATATAGGATCAAAGCAGGCTTTTCCATATTTATCATGACTAGACCCATCAATGGTTACGTATACAAACAGTCAAATGACATAAATCAATCACGGAGCATAGCATGGAAATTACATGTAATGTGAACTGCACATGTCTATTTCCAATTGGTCCTCTTTATACGTTAGTGATATCAAATTTTACCAAAACCAGAGTGGATATAAACAAAAACAAACTTTATTTATGCAAAAAATAACTTTAAAATATATCTTTAAACTGAAGTTGTATTTATAATAAACGAGCATTAAAATTACAAACTCCCACTAAAACTGAATATCCTTAAATGATATTACATCCACATGAGTAGTGTGCTCATGAAAGACCTTGGGTGAGAGTCTTTAGTATGCTCAGTTATGAGTTTGTACCAACATGCTCTAAAACACATAATCACTCTGAATTTTCTTTAAGAACCAAAAAATAATGTTTATGTTCTTAGACTTAAGATATTTCTATTTATATGGAAAAAAGAACTGCAACTTAATTGTCACAAAACAATTCAAGTGGTCTTTCTTATCACCCATAATTAGCAGTTCGTGTGACAAATTTTGTATTTATATTTCAATAAGTCGAAGTCCATAAACCTGATGATCTCTTACTTACTATATCTCCGATATGTGAGCATGTAACATTTTTTGTTCTTAGATATATTGCATGAATTACTTGGCTGCTATCCAACGATTCATACCTGAATTGGTTAAATATGTACTTAATATCCTAAAATCATATGCTATGTCTGAATACATATAAACCTGAGTATACATTAAATTATTTATTTATTTTGAAGCATAAGGAACCTTTTACATTTCCTTAGTTTCAAAATCATCCTTAGGGCACTAATCAAAACTAAACTTGGTTCCTTTAGCAATAAGGGTATTTGATTTACTCCACTGAACTTATAATATATAGTTATCAACCAAATTCATCTCAAAATCAAACAAGATAATCACTTGGTGAAGTTTGTTATACAATTAACAGGAGTAATACTTGAACTTATAAATGGATTTCCTTAATTTGCATATTATTAATTTCTATCATTAGATACAATTTTCTAATTGCATCGTTAAAAATATTTCATCAATGTTGCCATTGAGTGACACAATTATGAAATCCAACTTATGTAACTCAAAATCAAATATGAGCAAACAAGTATCATGTCATTTATAATTCCTGAAATAGTCTTTCAATGAACCAAAGAGAAAGTCTCTAAAAAATTAATACCTCATCTCTAAGTATATCTTTTATATATAAGATGTCTTATACTTCAACATCACCATTTGCATCATCTTGATTATAAATAATCATTTATAACCATTAACTTTGCACCTTTAGGTAAGAGGATAGTCCTCAAACTTATTATCTTGTATAAAACGTATACTATGCTTACTTGGCATTAATTACTTTTGAGAGTCTTAACTTTTATAACATGAAGGAATTTGATTAGATCATCTATCATTATATTATCATCCTTATTCTTTTAGAAACAATAATCTAAAATAATATTTCTCTCATCTCGTGGATCTTCCTAATGACCTTGTTGTGAGAGTTGACTTTTATCTTCCATAACAATTTTTTTTCTAAATTGGAGAATTGTTCAAAATAATCTTATTGAGATTCTAGACTCACTTCTTGATTGACGACATGTATGAACACATGGATATCATCAAAAGTGGTAATAGGAATTGAGTTATAATACAATTCCTCCTCAAAATTAATTCCTTAAACCTTATTCTCCCTCCAAACTCAACATCCTAAAAGATAGTGTTATAGATCTCACCATAAAATATTTTTAATTTTGAGATCATAAAACTTATATCCCCTTGGACCGCTCAAATAACCAAAGTAGTTTCTTATTAGTTTAGAATTTAATTTATCCTCATATATCCCAATTTAACTTAAAATAGAACAACCCTTTGTAACATATTGTGTCTCTTTAAGTTGGACCCTTAACAACTACATTCTAATTTGTTTTTGTTTTTACCTTATCTTTATATGTACTTTTTATGTGAGTACTTTTAGACTTATTATGTTTCATCCTTTCTTCCTCTTGCACACAATAAAAATGAGCTCATTTAGAGTTCATTTCTTCCTTTGAGTTGATTAAACTTTATAGGACGTGATATTGAAATCACAAGAACAAGTAATTCTTCATAAAAATTCAATCTTAAGTGTCTTAAGTCTTGAAGCAATATGAAACATATCCATAATGTACTCCCTCACATTTCCTTGACCCTTATACTTTACAGACATCAAAGAAGTCAAAAGTGGTGTCATTTAAACATTATTGTATTGGAAAAATATTTCTCAATTTCATCCAAGAAAACATTGGCCTTAGTGATATTTCAGATTATGTGCCCCTAAAGGCTTCTAAAATGCTATCATAAATAAAAAAACTTAAGTCTTTGATTGTTTTTGAAGAATTCCTTAAACATGCATTTAATTCATAACTTCGTAAATTTCTAAAGACAAAATGAAAAAAAAAAAGTTTAACCAGAAGTCAAAATCAAAATACATATTACTGAATTAAATCTTTAATCAAACTGAATCGAATATATATATAATATGTAATTAGAAATTTCAGTATTATTTTGACTATTACATATATATATATATATATATATATATATATATATATATAATAAGTTTTTTTAATTTAATAACACCATTTATATATATATATAATAGTATAATATGTAATAGTCAAAAATCAATACTGAAATTTATAATCACATCATGATTTCTAAAGTAAATAAAGTTGTCTAAATGGTGTTATTAGAAATTAAAAAAAAAATTAATATTTGACTTTCCTCGAGAATGTGTTTAATCATGAATATATCTTACTAAACCAAAACATAATTTACCTTATTTTTAGTGTCTACTTTTCCTCTTTCAACATCTAATTGTCGATTATTCCAGTGTCCATAATTGACTATTTTAAATCCCCAAATAAATGATGATGAAAACAAAAAGATGTAATATTACATATCATCAAATATTGAGTAGGAAATTGAATATAATCATACGAAAAAAGACCATAAATTAATTTCATATAATACAAAACATAATAACCTAATTTATGATTTTTAAATTTATGAAAATCAATATATATATTGATTGTGACTAAAAAATGTAACTGTAGTATGAATAATTCAAATTCATATATTAAATTACAACAAAATTATAAATATACAAAGAATATATTTTATCAAATTTTGCATTTCCTTACTAATCAAAACTGTTGAAAATTTATAGTTTTTCTTTAAACATAATATTTCCATAATAATGAAAATAAATCATATGAAATTAAAAGAAACTAAAATTGAAACTGAAACTATTTCAAAAGGAAAAACATACAAAGAATTCAAAACTAATTGAATTATGCATTAAAATTAATGCACAGAAGCACCAAACAATTAAAAAATTGTCGCTCAACAATCAAGCATAAACAAAAGTTTAATATATTGATAATGGCAATCCAAATATAAAACTTTAAATATCATATTTTATCATAATTATACTAAATTTTTTAATCATAAAATTTATAAACCCTAAAAATGGTATACCTTAAAATATCTCATCCTTCAAATTTTAGAAACAAAAAAGAAATTTTTGATTCTCAATGATTGAACATGACAGGCAATTATATCACTTGTTAGAACTAAACATAATAAATATGAAATTTAATTCTCAATTGATATTTGGCTTTGTATCGTCTTCGTCGTCGCGATCCCAGTGTTCGTCTTTGGCGTACATTTGCACGGTCAGAAGATCACATATTTCCTGAGACCACTATTAGAGTCACCTCCTAAGCCCTTCCATGAAATCCCTCACTGTAGATACCCGTTTTTGTCCGGGTCAAAAATATTTATTATTTATTATTATTATTATTAAATAATTTATAAATTTTGCATGCCACTACAAATCGAACTACTCCCAAAATCCCAGTTAGCTAAATATTTCCGCAAAACTATGGCATCTTCGTCTCTGATTGGTAAACTTGAGGCTGATATCGAGATCAAGGCTTCTCCTGAGCAGTTTCACGACATGTTGGCCAACAAATTGTACCATGTGCCCATATCGAAAAAGACAAGGTTGACAATGCGATTACATGAAGGTGAATAGGGGAAAGTTGGTACCATTTTCAACTTCCATTACGTTCATGATGGAAAGAATAATATGGCAAAGGAGGTGGTGAAGTAGTAGGCCATGAAAGGAATTGTTGAGATTCACAGTGACCATAGGACCCTCAAACAATGAAAATAAACAATCAGTTTACCTAAACTTCACCTAAGCTCGTCATTTTCATACCAAACACAAAGAAAATCCAGATGCATCCAGGGGATTTGGTGAAGAGATCAATGATAATCAAGAGTATTCGAACAGATTGAGGGAGAAATGAAAAAATGAGAGAATTCGAAAAAGAAATAAAAGAAAAGAAAAGAAAAGAGGGGAACTCCCTGATCAGAAAAAAATAGGGATTGAAGAAAAAAAACCATGTAACAACCCGATTTGTATCGGCAATCAATAAAATATAACTAAAATTTTCAAAGGTATTATCTTTTTTTACTTTCAATCTGAGTATAGCTATCCTATTTTCATTCGAATATAAGAAAATAAGAGAGGGTAGGGGTTTCTTTACCTTAGTTGTCAGCCCTTATCGTCAGGTTAAGAGGTTGCCAAACTCCGAGGAAGTGTGGTGGCCGACGTTGGTGGTTTTCCTTTTAGTGAAGGGTGTTGCTCGTGAGAGATGATTAGAAGGTGAGACGAAGAGAGGGTTGTTGAAAGGTTTTATTTTTTAAGGTTTATTTCACGGGTAAACTAAAACAGAATAGGAGATATATTGCCTCCTTAGCAATTTTGAGCAAATAACGCTAAGGTCCTCATACCTTTAGCGTGTTTTGCATTTAAGTCAGTAAATCATGGTATAATTCTCCTAGGTCCATGTACTTTAGGTACCTTATTATATCCTGGAAACTAAATTGAGGTATAACCGCGTTTAGGTCCTTGTGGCGGTTTTTGCATTGTAGTCATCTTTACTATTTATATTTTATTGTTTCACACATTTAGTACTTGATTTTAATCATTTTCTTTATAAGTCATACGGGTTATTTTCAACTGATTACTATTCCAGTGCCTATTTCATGTTCCTACGTTTTTTTTTTCTAGGATATTTTATCATACTTATTGTTATGCATGCAAACCTTGTGTTTAGTCACCTAATCATTAGTTTGTTAGTCTTTGTTACTTTATGTTGTAATTGGTATTTAAGTCTCGTGTTAATATCTATATTAATCTGAATATATATATAACATTAATGTAAATTTACTTAATTTTGTTCTAGGCATGTCAATAGTTGCAGTTGTATTTACTGGGCAAGTTTATTTACTATAAAAGCCTATTTATAATTTTTACGTATATCGATTATTTGTTACTTATTATGTTTTCAAAATATGTTCATACATGTATATTTACTATTCTAACTTTTAGCAAACACTATTTTATTGATTTTTTAATGTTATTTATTCAAATATTTCAAGAACACTTTTAAATAATCAATTCAAAGTAAATTAATCAAAGTTCGGTAAATGGATCATATTTTAAGTTTATATTTGATTCATGATTTACACTATTTATGGCGATATGTAAGCGAGACGGTATTAATTTGGGCACTGTGGGTGTGCTAATCCTTCCCCACGTATAACTGACTCCCGAACCAGTTTTAATTGAATTTTTGGTAAACGCATATCAACTTTGTTTTAAAAAATAATGTTTCTTAAAAGTTGTTTTTAAAAGACGTTTTTAGGTATTCACTACCTAACTCAAAAGTTGATGGCGACTCTATCTAATGTTTTCCAAATTAATCTAAAACCACCATTTCCAAAATTAAAGTCACAATGTTTTTAAAACAATAAACAATTGTTCCACCTGAAAAATGGTTATAACAGCTTGGCAACTCCGTTGGAGATTTTTTTAGAGAGTCAGGCTATAAGTCGCTTACTCATTATTGTTGTGGTGGAAATTATGAGTTCAAGCCTTAGTTAACTTATGATCCTTTTATTAAAGTTTTTAATTGCTTCATTTTTATTGTCATACTAACATTTGAATTTTTGCTTTCAGATCTGTCCAAGCTGTAGTCGAGAGGTTTTATTTTCTGTTGAGTCAAAGGGTTGAATGTTCCTCCTCACACACATCACGTGCCTTTGCATAACATAAGCTGTATAGCCGAGCTTCGAACCCTTCCTAAGTGGGGCTGAAAGCGACGCATTCGTGAGAATTTATTCTCCGTGCAGGCCTAGCAAGTAACCTTCAGGATTCATATACTTTATGTCTTCGAGTGAATTTATCTCCGCATAGGCATAAGGGAATGTATCCTCTCGAATTGAACTCGGTCCGTTCAAACCTATAATGGGTGAGGATCGAGGGTTTGGCAGCCCAAGAGGGCACTGACATCAGGGACATTCGAGTACCCTTTTCTCGTTAGAGCCAAAACCATGCATATAGTGAACCGTAGAACGATCACCCTAAGTATAGACATATCGAACCTCATTCTGTCACTAGATACCCAAAATAGATGTACACAAAGGAGAAGCATTTCTGAACCTTTTCTTTTTTATTAAATTCTGTTGAATAACAACATGCGAACTAGATATCATGCGGTTATGATTATTTTCTTGAAATAATTATTTTGTGTAGATAGCATGTCTGGGTAGGATTATTATCTAAGAAAAGCATGCTCTGGTAGATATCATAACGGGGTAGGTGTTTTATTCATCTTTGAATAACATTTTTATCTTTATCAATTATTTACCTGTACACTAACTTATTTCTTTTGTATGTGTCATTTTTCATCCTTCTTTGAATTGCATTGCATCGTCATAAGATAATGCGAAAATGTTGATCCGCAAAGGGATATTCATGAGAAATCTTCACAAGAAGAGATAAAAATTTCAATCAAGTAGTCGCGTACACAAACATGCGCCTAGGGCTAAGAGAAGTTCAGAGTACTAGAATGAGACTGGTTCGAAGATCGTGCAACATTTGAGATTGAAAAGTTGATCCTTGATCCAAGATTAATCCAACAATAGATTCTTATCTACAATTTATAACTAGTCATCAAGGAGCGACGTACTGACTTCAGCACCATCGAGGCATTAACGGAGTTAACTTACAAAGCATTTAGGGGCATCAATTATAAAGATGAAGATCCAAGACGAAGCAGTGAGCTCGAAGATCGTGCAGTATTCGAGACTGAAATGACAATCCACTGATCTAAGGAGTAATCCAGCAATAGATTCTTATCTCTGATTTTTCATCATTAACTATCAAGGAGTAATGCACTTCATCACTGCCGAGGTATTAACAAAGTTAGGTTACAAAGCGCTTGAGGGGTATTATTTTCAAGAAAGAACATCCAAGATGAAGTGGCGATCCACTTCAGATTCAACATCTAAGCGAAGACATGTTTGTAAAGTGGACTGTCTTGTAATGTGAAAGCTTTTATTTCAGGTGAAAATTATTCTACGATATTCATCGTTGGGATCAACATTTTTGTATTTGCATTTGCATAATTGCATTTTGCATAACATTCATTTAAACATTTTACATGCATATATATCTTGGGGAACTCTGAGGAAGTGGTTTTAACTATGACTCTGCATTCACACATCACTAAAAATGGAAGCCCAATTTGAGCAAATGAAGAAAGATTTGGAAGAGAATTTGCAAAAGATGCAAGTAAAGTGGGATGTTAAAATAGAGCAAGAGAAAAAAGCCACCATGGATCGTATCTTGCAAAACCAAAAAGACCTAGTGACCAAATGGTACAAAAATTTGTTGAGCTCAAACAAGAAATAGATAAAGAGAAGATTTTCTCAACTATAGGAAATCTGAACGTATAATGGCCTATGCTAATCAACATCGATTCATTTCACCCCATCAGATTCCAAGTCACCAAGTAAGTTCCTCCACTAAATGCAAGCAACCATGTTAAATTCTCGTGGTAATTCTACTAGTCATACATTTCTGCTCCTGAGGCGACGAGAAGAGCCAATAATGAGATCTCAGAGAATTTGAAACAATGGTGCAGAGAGACATTGAACAGAATGAGAGGACAAAGCTCTCACAATGAAATGGACGCAAGAGAACTAGTCTTAGTTCCCGACTTGATGATTCGCCCAAATTCAAGATGCCTGGGTTTGAAAAATACAGTGGAACCAGTTGCCCTAATTCCCATCTCACGATGTTTGTTCAAAGGATGAGGGGTACACCAACAATGATCAGATGTTGATCCACTACTTCCAAGACAGTTTGATTGGACCCACTTCTAAGTGTTATAATCAATTAAGTCGTACTCAAATACGCTCTTGGAAGGATTTGGCTAGTGCTTTCTAGGTCAATACAAGCGAATGATTGATAGGCCCTTGATCAAACAACGCTGCAGAATATGGAGATGAAGAGGGGTGAGAGATTCCGACAATATGCTTAACGATGGAGGGATGTTGCATCTCAAGTGCATCCACCAATGATTGAAAGATAATTCATCACTCTATTCATCGATACATTGAAGTCTCCATATATCGACTACATGATAGGAGTTGCCACCAGAGTTTCTCTAACATCGTCATCTGTAGAGAAATGATTGAATGAGCTGTCAAGAATGGCCAGATAAGTAGTACTAGCCATACTGACAATGAGGAAAGAGTTGAGATCAATATAGAGGGATCTTACCAAGCTAATCTGGGGACTAAACCTCTTAAGGTATCGCATCAATCAAATTACAATGATATATGAGGAATTTCTTTCAACTCTAGTTGAGAAGAATCTTGTGACTCCAATTCAATCTAAACCAAGAGAGGCCCCATATCCTGAAGGTCATGATATTAACGCCATATTCAATTATCATATTGGGATCTCAGGGCACACCATTGAGAACTATGGGGCATTGAAGCGTAAGGTTCAAGATTTGATCGATCAGGGTCATTAACATTCAATGTGTGATAGGGCATTTGATTGGATTCTGCTAGGGCATCCATCAGGAGTATTTGTTGCATTCTCATGCATATCATCTTGTTTGAACTTGTTTTTTTTGTATTCTCTTATGTTTAAATGTTTGTGAGTCGCTTGATGTTGAACATTTTCAATAAAATGTTTCCTTCTTAGGAAATGAACAATGAGCAAATTTCAATCTTGAAATTCTTTGAATATCATTTTATTAAAAGCTTTTTAATAATTAAGGTTGTAAATCTTGATAAATTAAAAGATTGAACCTTAAAAAACAAGGACCCCTTGATCCTAACCTAGAGCATACATCAGATTATACCTTTCTCTTGTAGGGATCGAGCTAGTTTTCTCTTCTCATGAAGAGTCCATCATTTGGCATTCATTTATGTGTTAGGAGCGAACAAATAGGCCATCTAGCACATGAAATTTCAAAGCTAATTGGTTTCTATTTCTGTTGATGACGTTCAACAAACACCGGGAGTATAACATGTTCTCCTCAACAAGCTTAAGAAATAGAATCTGCATACTCAAAAAAAAATACCATATATGTATAAAATAAAACTGAGCTATTCCGCTAAAGCATTTGGTTATAGATGAAACTCGAAAGCCCTGGCTTTATGAATAGATTATATTCAAACCATGACATTGATCGGGTACTCAGAAATTCAGTGTATGCTCCACTGTGATTGTCAAGTCGAAGACTTTATGATGACATGAATCTTTCAGCTAGCCGAACAAAGGCAATTATAAAATATATACACAATAAAGCTTGAGCTGGTCCCTCTAGAGCTATGGTTAAATGCTCCGGCTTTATGGATAAGATTCAGCTAGCCATATAATGGGAAATTAAATCAAATTTACTAAATAAGGAGTTTCGGTGAATGGACTAAGGGAGCTGAGGAACACCTGTTATAGTCAACTTCACACGAGCACTCAGAAATTTCATTTTTAGACCGATATTTTTGCACTACCTTGACTAGTAAGTCTACGAAGCTTGAACAAATGTAAGATTTTAGAGAACTGAAACAGAAGTATTTGAAAGGTCTAGCTATGATTTATGCTAGTTGTGTCATTTTGTTCGCCTGATTAAAATTTCAAACCAAGAAAGAGGGGCATGTTTATAATCTTCACGAGACCAAAGCAAGGAAACAAGCGTAGAATTTAGGTAGCCAACCTCAAAACCAAATTTTGACCTTGATATTTGTCAAAGATTTGCAGCTATCAAGGATTAAAGAGTAGTTAATCTTTTGATATACAATCAACTCATGTTTTATGATTTGCTCAATTGTGAAACTTAGGGGAGGCAACATTTTCAAAATTCCTTTTGATTTTTTCAAATTTGAAAATTCAAAGGAAGAAAATCTTTTCAAAACAAGATAAGTTCTCTGGAAGCGTATCTTGGAATTCAACAAATATCTCTTCAAAGTAAGGATCGAAGCTAGGAAAGAGAAGTCAAATCTTTGGGGCAAAATTGATGGGGCAAGGGAAATAAATTGTCTCAGGTCGAGGTTTGCAAGAGTACACCCTGGTAGAATGAAGACAAATTGAGTCAGAAATAGAACGAAGATGCTCACGCAAACGTTCCCCTCACATATCAATACATACATTACATACATGACACATGAAATTTGCATCTTTGCATTCATTATCATGTGCATCAAAGATATTTTTCTCCTCTAAGGACAAATTCAAATAAATTTCATCTTGACATCTATCATAACATCTAAGATAGTCAGTCAGAAAACATCATTTCGATATTTAGGAAATAAAAGCTCAGAAATGACAGATGGCTTCAACTGAAAGAATAATGGCATCCACATATTTGACTTCTGAAGTCAACAATCAAATCTGCTGAAGATATTTCCTCAACATGAAGAAACAAGCAGACCATCTATCACATTGATGGTGTTTTCTAAAAACAAATTTGGTCTCACTTAAGACAATTTCTCAAAACAATTTCATCTCACTTGAGACATTTTCCTTTGAGATACAAGATTGAGTTGTTTTCAATGAAACAAAGTTGATCACATTTGAAATTATTTCTTTTCAAACAAAGTGTCTCTCTTGAGATAGTTTCTGAAAAAAATCTTTAAGTCTGTTCACTTGAAACAAATTTTATAATCTTTGAGTCAGTTCTCTTGAAACATCCATCATAAGATCGTTTCTATTTAAACGAATTTTGTCTCTCTTGAGATAATTTCTTTGAAAAATCTTTGAATTGTTTCCTTTGAAATAAAGTCGTCTCACTTGAGACAGTTTTCCTCAAAACACCAAATTCTAAAATTGTTTAACATGAAATAAAAATCATCTTTGAGTTTGTTTCACTGGAAATAACAACCATCTTTGAGATATTTCTCTTGAAACAAATCTTATTTTCTTGAGATGTTTCTCATGAAATAATAACCATCTTGAAATCATTTTCCTTTAATGATTTTGTTATTTTGAGATAATTCTTGTGAAATACCTATCTTGAGTCTGTTTCCCTTGAAACAAAACAAATATCTTTGAGATCGTTTCCCTTGAAATGAATTAAATCTTGAGTCTGTTTCTCTTGAAACAAAACCATCTTTGAGTCATTCCCTTGAAATGAATTTTGTCTCTTTGAGACAACTTCCTTTGAAGAATAATCTGTGAATTGGTTTCTCTTGAAACCATTATACTAAAGATGGTCAATCGTCATCACGTAGGAATCGTGTCATCACTCGACCAGATTTCCTCATCACATAGAAGTTGTGTCAACTCAGATAATCAGCCATCTCCATCACGTAGGAACTGTTTTATCACCTTTAGATGGCCTGCCGTCCTTATCGTGTAGGAACCGTGTCATTACCTGATCAGATCTATTATGTAGGAGTTGTGTCAACCTTTGATAACCAGCCATCCTCATCATGTAGGAATCGTGTTATCACTTTAGATGGCCAGAACTCTTCATATATGAGTCGGTCATCACACGACCTGATATTCTCATCGTAGGAGCTATGCCAACCTTTGATAACCAGACGTCCTCATCGCGTAGGAAACCGAGTTATCACCCTTCCTAAAGATGGCAAGAACTCTTCATCACGTATGAGCAGTGTCATCCATTGACTAGATCTTCTCATTATATAGGAGTCTTGTCACCATAGACGACACGAACTCTTCATCAGTATGAGCAGTGTTATCCCAAATCAAATACTATCAAGTTTCCAAAACCAAAAAGAGAATCGAACAAAACCTTATGTCTTTTTCGTCTTTCCTATTCTTGTAACACAAGAATGTGCAAAGAGGGGCAGCTGTAGACACCCATTTTTCTCCGGGTCAAAAATATATTTATTATTTTATTATTATTATTATTAAATAATTTATAACTTTTGTAGGCCATTGCAAATCGAACTACTCCCAAAATCCCAGTTAGCTAAAATCTTTCTGCAAAATTATGGCTCTTCGTCTCTCATTGGTAAACTTGAGGCTGTATCAAGATCAAGGCTTCTCCTGAGCAGTTTCACGACATGTTGGCCAACAAATTGCACCATGTGCCCATACCGAAAAAGACAAGGTTTGACAATGTGATTTACATGAAGGTGAATAGGGGAAAGTTGGTACCATTTTCAACTTCCATTACGTTTATGATGGAAAGAATAATATGGAAAAGAAGGTGGTTGAAGTAGTCGGCCCTGAAAGGAACTTGGTGAGATTCACAATGACCAAAGGCCCTCAAACAATGAAAATAAAATAAACAATCAATTTACCTAAACTTCACCTAAGCTCGTCATTCATACCAAACACAAAGAAAATACAGATGCAACCATGGGGATTTGGTGAAGATATCAATGATAAATCAAGGGTATTCAAATAGATTGAGGGAAGATTGGGAAAAAATGAGAGAATTCGGGGAAAAAAGAAAAGAAAAGAGGGGAACTCCCTGATCAGAAAAAAATAGGGAGGGAAGAAAAAAACCATGTAACAATCCGATTTCTATCGGCAATCAATAAAATAACTGAAATTTTCAAAGGTATTTATCTATTTTCTACTTTCAATCTGAGCATAGTTATCCTATTTTCATTCGAATAAGAAAATAAGAGAGGGTAGGGGTTTCTTTACCTTAGTTGTCAGCCCTTATCGTCGGGTTAGGAGGTTGCCGAACTCTGAGGAAGTGTGGTGGTCGACGTTTGTGGTTTTCCTTTTAGTGAAGGGTGGTTGCTCGTGAGAGATGATTAGAAGGTGAGACAAAGATATGGGTTGTTGAAATGTTTTGTTTTTTAATGTTTATTTCACGGGTAAACTAAAACAGAATAGGAGATATATTGCCTCCTTACTAATTTTAGGCAAATCACGCTAAGGTCCTCATACCTTTAGCGTGTTCTGCATTTAAGTCAGCAAATCATAGTATAATCATCTCCTAGGTCCCTGTACTTTAAGTACCTTATTATCCTGGTCACTAAATTGAGGTATAACCGCGTTTAGGTCTTTGTGGCGGTTTTTGCATTGTAGTCATCTTTACTTGTTTATATTTTATTGTTTCACACATTTAGTACTTGATTTTAATCATTTTCTTTATAAGTCGTACGGGTTATTTCAATTGATTACTATTCCAGTGCCTATTTCATGTTCCTACGTTTTTTCTAGGATATTTTATCATACTTATTGTTATGCATGCAAACCTTTGTTTTTTAGTCACCTAATCATTTAGTTCGTTAGTCTTTGTTACTTTATTTTGTAAATTGGTATTTAAGTCTCGTGTTAATACTATATTAATCTGAATATATATAACATTAATGTAAATTTACTTAATTTTGTTCTAGGCATGTAAAATAGTTTCAGTTGTATTTACTGGGCAAGTTTATTTACTATAAAAGCCTTAATGTTATTTAATTTATTACGTATATCGATTTATTTGTTACTTATTATGTTTCAAATCTTATGTATTCATACATGTATATTTTAATATTCTAACTTTTAGCAAACACTATTTTATTGGTTTTTTAATGTTATTTATTCAAATATATTTCAAGAACACTTTTAAATAATCAATTCGAAGCAAATTAATCAAAGTTCGATAAATGGATCATATTTTAATTTTATATTTGATTCATGATTTCTATTTATGGCGATATGTAAGCGACACGGTACCAATTTTGGGCACTGTGGGAGTACTAATCATTCCCCACGTGTAACCGACTCCCAAACCCGTTTTAATCGAATTTTTGGTAAACGCAGACCAACTTTTGTTTTAAAAAACAAATTTTCTTAAAAGTTTTTTTTAATAGACGTTTTTAAGTATTCAAAACCTACTTAAAGGTTGATGGCGACTCTATCTAACTTTTCCAAATTAATCTAAAATCCCCATTTTTCAAAATTAATCATAACTGTTTTTAAAACAATAAACAATTGTTCTCCCTGAAAAATGGTTATGACATCACTATTATCATGAGAATGTGACAATGGAGACACTCTGCAAGCTTCATGGATGGAAAATCCGCGAGACCCCTAGAGTCTTCGATGCAGTGTTGTTCAACAACGAGATCGACATCCTCACGCTGCGTTGGAAAGAAATGTATCGTACATATCTCAGTTCGTGCTTCTTGAGTCCTACTCGACGTTTACTGGCATACCGAAACCATTGCTTTCGCTGGCAACGACATCGATTTAAGTTCATCGAGCCTCGTTAATATATGGATGGTGGGAGGTTCAAGAAGGGTGAAAATTTTTTGTTGAGGAAGCATATCAGAGAGTGCATTGGACAAGCTTATCAAAATAGCTAGAATAGAAGACGATGACCTATTGATTATGTCGGATGGAAGAGATCCTAGCGCATAGGATTAATCTATTGAGATGGTGTGATGATATACCGCCTATCATTCATCTTCAGCTGCGAAACTATCTTTACTCTTTCGAGTATATCTCGACAAAAAAGCTGGAGAGCCTCGGTCCATAGGTACAAGTCGGGCAAGACCAGATGCATTACCGTCAAGCCGATATTATCTTATCCAATGCAGGGTGGCATTGTAGCTTTTGTTTTCGGTACATAAGTGAGTTTATATTTAAGATGAAGGCTTACAGCCACACCGATCGAATGAGGTTCTCCCACTACTTGAACCCCAAAAGGATTCAGGATATAATATGCAAAGGAGCTGACCTATTCGACATGATTCCCGAAGAATACACATTCAAGGAGATCATCGGGAAGATGGGACCTATACCCCGCTCGTATTTGGCTGTCCATCTTCCCGAATATCTGTTGAACAACGCGGTCATACTAAAATATCTTTTGCTTGGCAACTGCAAAAGAGAAAATGGCTGAATTGAGAAACATGCCCGGAAGACTCAATTACGAGTTGTGCCTCACCGGAGTGACCTGCATTGGTGTAACATTGTTAGAATTATGCCTTTATTATACTGAAAGCTAGTTAGAACCATGATTGTGAGGGGAAACTCGATATATGTTCTCTTTTCGAAGTCGATTAATTTCTTCCATTGTGGAGGCATATCGTATTTCTCGATCCGATAACTGTTATCAAAGAAGATAGGTTAACTGGTTCGTGATCGAAAATGGCATATTCACCGGATTTGCATAAATGACTAGAATGACATTTTCCCAGATTTTTTTGATGGGAATCTTTGTTTTTCTTAACTATTGATCCATGACTTGTTAATTTGTACCATTTACATTCTTCCATTGCTCTCTCTCTCTCGGATATTGTATAGTTGATTCATTGACTTCATATCAATTTCGACGATAAAAATTAATTAAATTATTTCGTCTGATCGTTCACTGTTGGGAAGAACAAAGGATTGTTTTTGATGAATATTCTAGTTGGCAACAATTATTTCATGAAAAAAAGTAATAATAATTTCAATAAGATATTGAGCATAATGGATGGTGCAAAGTTGTCTTATCTTTTTGCTTGGTCTTTCAGCATTAAAAAAAAGCACTAAACTTACCAATAATCTAGTTGGGGATTGTTTTTGTTAAGAAATACATGTATTGAAACATTAATTTATGATATACATCATTTACTACAATGAATTTAAAATCCGTTATATAAATATGATGAATTTTATAGAATATAATAATCAATTAATTTTTTTTTGAATGGATGGACGAGTTATAAACTTGAACTCATAACTAATGGGATGAGTTCTAATTAGTCATTATTTTTAAAATTCATCCAGCTCATCTGACAAATTTCAATTTTATTATAATAAATAATTTAGATGTGAAATTAGATATTCAGCATATGTAGATTCTCACCCAATATTTGCCTATGTTAACCAAAAAAACAGAGGCTCTTTAATAAATAAATAAATATATATATAGTAGGCTTCTTTTTTACTAAAAGTTTAATAGTCATTAAAGAAGTTTGCTATTTCTCATTGCATTTTAGTTATATAAAAACTTATAAAAAATGTATATATATATTTTTTTATTTTTATTAGATCATTTTCGTATAAGATATTTCTTTTGAATAGTCTGGAATGATTATAAGGTAGTATCTATGTATATTTTTCTTAATTATTGACAACCACTCAAGAGACAACTACTCAAACTCAATACCTTAAATGAGAATAACACTCTTTAACCACCTTCTCTAATGCTATGACATTAAGCATGTTGTGGTTTGAAGTTCTTTATTTTCCGACAACTAAAATATTAGAAATAACAGTCAAATATAAAGGTAATGAATAAAATGAACCTGATATCAATGTAATGTGAATTATGATGCACTAAGTGCCATGTGTGATTGTGAACCCAAAATCCAATTAACGTTTTGGATCATTCGAGGATCAACGGACAAAATGGCAATGATGTTACCGCAGAAGTTTGTTTCAAGATGTTCTAAAATCTGAAGATTTAACATGAAATTCGACAAAAAGTAAACACTCATCAGAGAAAAAGACTCCGATAACAGCACTCTAAAACGTCATCACTAAACAAGTCATTTGAACTCCATCAAAGGAGAAACTGGAGATACTCCATTCAACATTTCATTTGCACTCCAGTATTTGACAGCCAGTATCTTTCTATATAATGCTGCATTTTATCTTTTCTTCCCTAGAAACAAAAGGGTTTTTATCAGACAATAAGAATTATCTTAACAATAATAACTTGTATAACTCAGAACCTGTTTTGGATCATGATATACGGGTTCCCCACTTTCCACTGCTTGTCTTCTGTCCTTTACTCAAAAGGAATGACAAATATATGGCAAGTCCTTCAATCACATCTCAGCTCATCAAAATGGGGAGTTTCTTTGTGTTTGGTTCCTCAGATTCCAAAATTAGTCACTAACACATCATTGCCAGCTTCCTTGGTGATCATTTTAAATTCAGCATCTTTGTTTTTCTTCAAACCAGCAAAATTGCCTCTATCAATCCTATCCAGCTTCCCATAAGCATTGTCTGCATAAGAATCATCACTCTCGTAATATTCGACCCTATTTTTCTCATTTCCCTTATTTCCCTTCATGGTATAAAATCCATCGTCTTCATCACTGCTGCTCTTGAAATTTTTACTATAATTTGATGCTCTGAAATCACAATCTTTCTCAGCATCAGATTCTAGCATTGCATTGTCAAGGTCACTCAATGTACTTTCTATCTCAGAATCCTCTTCTGCCATTGCTTGCCTATAACTACCTCCAGTGTTTCTTCTTACACCTGCATTGTTGTTCCACCTTCCAACCTTATCTTGCTTCCGTTTTTGTACCATAGATCTCTTGGTCTCAAGAACTTCTTCAGAATCATTGGCATCATCAATTTCGACCTCACTCACATCACCAGCAGTAACTCGATTCAATTCAGCAGCATCTGCAAAATTTTCTTCATATTCGTCATCACTATCAGCAGTCTTCTTGTTTCCACGTGCATATTTCCAACCCCTTGACCCTCTAACCTCATCATCAGAATAATCATTTCTAAGGTCATCAAATCTCCCTGGCCTTCCACCAAATTCTTGTCTATTCAAGTATCTAATTCTGCCAATCTCTTCTTTTTCTTCTTCTTCCCCTTCAGCCCATTCTCGATCAGCTGCATCCTCAATCTCAGCTATGAATCTATCTAGTTCCTCCTGGTCGCTCTCCGCAGGAGCTTCTTCATGTGCCAAAAGGCTATCTTAGGTTCTTCCTTACGTGACTGGGCACCACGAAAGACGTATGGGCTGCCTTCCTTCTCATCAATTGCATTGAAGAATGTTGAAGCAACTCTCTGAATACTGGCCATTGCGACCGGATCTTCAGGGTTAATACCTTCCCGCCGAAGTTCTTGTTCTATCTTCTTTATGTTTAGCTTCTGAGATTCAAGAGCTTGTTCAAATCTGGCCTTGAACAATGCCTGCATTTAAGATAAGGATATATGATTAAACACTTTTTCCATATAGAAAGCATAAGCCAGATACACTACTGATGCAAACGATAGTGTAGTAAGGACCATAACAAGACATTTACCTTCCTTTTAGTAAGAGTATTGATGGGAATCAGATTTTTTGGTTGGCGATAGTTTCTTCCACGGAACATGATAATAGTTTTTACATTATGTATGTTAATGACAATTCCACCACTCAATCTTGCAAGCATTGTTGACATTTCCTTGATCTTTCTTTGGGGAAGTTATCACAACAAACTTGTACTGTCTCATGAAACTTCCAATGAAGATGCATGTTTTGGACAACACCTCCAAAGACCCCACGGACTCCGACCGGATAATTTTTGTTTCTGAATCCTATCTTCTTAAAGGCTTGAAGCTGCTCAAGGGTGAATAGCTCTGGATCATGCACAGAAGGCGGTAGTTCTGGCAGCTCATACTTCTTGAGTTTTTGTAATAGTAATGCCACTTTCTTCTTAGCCTATGTTGGTCAACAAATCATATGTTGATCAAACTATTTTCAGAAAGCCAATAATAGACAACCCGAGCAAACTACCCTAACATTGAACTCATTTTTTTCAGCTAAAAATTTCACATTTCAACAGTAAAGCACCATTCTAACCATCCTCCAGTAACAATAGAAAGAACACGAAAGAACACTCAAAATCTCTGTCTGAATGATTGTTTGACCTCAAAAATGTGTTAAAACATTAAAACTTGCTTTACAATAAACCAATTACGATATGCTAAAGGCAAGCATCAAACAAAAAAATCAACACAAGAAATCGTTCATTAGTGCATTGTCAGTTATCAATGGCTCAATAACTTACTCTTTTAAGGTTGTAAATAAACCTCTTCATCAGTCATAAGCTTCTTCTTAATTTTCTTAGCCCTCCGGATTTCTCTAGCTGTTTTACCAGACTCTTTCTGCATTCGTCTTTCGACCTTGCTTCGCATACTCCCCTCTTGAAGTCGACATTGTCCGACAGCATCCATTGAAGGGATTAGTAAAGGAAGGAACTGAGGCAAAATTATCTCCAAAACATCCATCTATTCGTATCACACTGTTTGAGACTAAAGTGGAAGCAGCTTCCTTAAAATCCACAACATTCCTACATTTTAATTAAAATACAATGCTCAAAGATATAAATAGAAGATAAAACAAAATATCCCACGCAAAGAACAAAAAAATACAAAAAAAGTGATAAACCCCAAAATTTTACCCCCTTTTTTGAAAAAAAAAGGAAATTGTTAAATTCCATCATAATTAAACTAAAGCATACGATAAAAAGTCCAAGTGAATGAGGAAAAAAACTAATCAAATACTCAGTTACAATGTAAAGGAAATTGAAACTGAAGAATCAAGCAATAATAGAGAAGCGTACCTGTGGGAATTTGATTGTAACAGAGAAGACATAGTCTTCCAGCAATGTTTTTGAAAATTCCTAGCAGCAAACATTTAATCTGTCAATAAAATGCTTCTTTTTTTGTCGTTCACTTCTTCGATTCCATTGTATTTCGGCGAAAAGAAAGATTAATGGTGAAGAGGTTCCAGGGTTGGGGGTTTTTTTTTTGGTAAACTATGTTTCTAGGTCACTCAATCAGTGGGGTTTTCTTTTAGGTAAACTATGTTTCTAGGTCACTCATCATTTCTTTCTTCTTATTCACCAAACTTTTAAATATTCCATTTTTCTTAACATTTTGGGTTAATTTATGTAAAAGGTCTCCGAATCTTTCCTTTCAAACTCAGAATTTTAGAAATTTTCATTAATCTTATTGTAATATTTTTTCATATTCGAATTGTGAAGAGGTTGAGAAGGAAAAAATAATATATCTGAATGTTATGATGATTATACAATGAAGATTGTAGATCTAACCAAGATATATCAAGTTTTGATTTGAAGTTTTATTTTATTTTGGGGTAAATTATGCATTTAGTATCTAAACTATCAATTTTAGTTTGTTTTAGAACCTAAACTTTAATTTTTTTAAAATCATGAATAATGTTTATTTTTTTGTTTCATTTTAGCAATCCATTAAAAATTTAACATAAGTTTTGAAGAAAAAATTGAAATTTAGGTACTAAAATAGACAAAAACTAATAGTTTAGGTATTAAACGCGTTAAGTTTTTAACGGTGGATACTAAAATGAAACAAAAACTAAACGTTAGGTATGATTTTGAAGAAATTGAAAGCTTAAGTACTAAAATGAACAAAAACTGATAATTTAAGTACTAGACAAAAAAAGAGAAAAAAATTCTTAATATCAGTTAGTTACAAGTAATAGTTAACAATGGCGAATGATGATGAAAAATGATACTAGCCATAGGAAAATTTGATCAATTTCATAAATAGAACTACTCGAAATGTATCATTTTTCTGCTGTCACTATACAACTAACGATTAAATGATAAAAGAAAATAAAATTTGAAAGCTAAATGATAAAATTGAATGTTTTAAAATTGATTGATTCTAATAGAACAGGTAATATTTGAATGACTAATGCATAATTTACCTTTTGTATCTGAACGAGGGTAGCAACAATTAATATATTGTTGGATGTAATCTCGATAAAATCCTTTACGACGTCGTTTAATTGACCGAGTATCATTTTTATAGATTTAAATATACTATAAAAAATCAATATAAAGTTACTTTTCAAATTATTAGTTTTAATTAAATAATTAGTGTTCCATGTTAAGATGATTTTTTTCAGAAAATAATGTATTGAAATAAGATATTTTTCAACCAAAGAGTTTAATTAAATATACTCGTGCCAAGCACATATTCGGATTCAAATATATTCAAACATGATGACAGATGATCCCTCAAATTCATAATAAAAATAAAAAATAAAAAAACTCGTAAAACAATTAAATATACTTATGTCAAACACATATTGGAGTTCAACACGGACAAGTATGCAAATTCTAGAGGAGGCATTTGGATGCACCTTATAAACATTGAGATTTCCATCACAGCAACCCTTAAACCCCATGAGTTTGTCGATCCGTCTAAAATTCATGCAATGCTAACAGACACATAGGATACCACACAGCTTTCCGTCATATACAAGTTATAGGTTGTGGTATTTCTAACATCCGAGACTGGTTACCTTATTCAACTCCCCTAAACATCAGTTCATGTATCATCGGAAACGAATTTGCGTTTCGAGAGATTCAGTAACACTGGTTAAAGCAGAAGAAGAACTTCTAGGTCGGTCTTCCTTGGCAGCTTTCAGAGTTTCCGCTACATCATATCTTGCAGCCATCAATGAGCTTGTAACGGGAGACTCGGGTGGCAATACAACATTCTCCGAAGTCATTCTCTTAGGAGGCGTCAGGCTCCGGTGGTGAAACGGTCGAGAGATAGTGTAATAACATTTGTATGATCTGGCTGAAATTGGGCCGAGTATTCGGATCTGCTTGCCAACACGATGTCAAGATTGACGCCAAATCTTCTGGAAGGTCCATGGAACTAGGCCTCACATTCTGAAACAACATAGTTAAGCTTATACCACAATGATTATATCAGAAGCCCGTAGTTCACTTGAAAAACATGATGTATATGAGTTTATTCTTGCTTAACAAGAATTTTTTTACAGCATCATCGGAAACTGGATTGTGACCATAAATCGGAAAAAGCCTCCATTCCGACATTCTTTTGAATCACTTTAGTTAAACGAGTCTAACTGACAAACTCATTATTCAAATGTATAAGAGGTATAACTACCCGGGGTTCAACAGTGGTTAGTTAAGGGTATCATTCATGGTGCTGATATCATACAAAAAAAAGGCTGAAAATCATTACCTTAAAAGCAGCTGCATATGCTGCTTGTAAATTTGACATGCCTTCAAAAGGCAACTTGTTATGGATGAGTTCCCACAAAACAATAGCAAAGCTGTAGGCATCCACCTTATGATTGTAATGCTTTTTCTCTCCTTGCCTTAACGTGACTGCTATAAAGCTGTTAACATATGTAAAGGGTTCGGCGTCTCAAACATCCGAAAAAACCCAAAATCAAGAGAGAAGAAAAAAAGATTAAAGTTTTGAGGAAATCACTACATTACCTCAGGAGCCATCCAACGGTATGTCCCGGTTTCAGCAGTCATCATTTCAGTTAATGACTCTTCCCTGGCTAAACCAAAATCTGCTAGTTTAACTGTTTTCCGGCCCTCAGTCAAGATCAAGTTCTCTGCATACGAAAAGAAATTATCAGGATCATGCAAACCTATAAGAGGTGACCAGGCATTATTGCATAAAGTTCATTAAAGACTGTTGCTACTTCATTTATTTGCAGCTGAATTATATTATACATCTATGTTTTCAACCTTTTCAAGGAATGCTACTAATTCAGGCTTATTAACACACTAGTCATACCAGGTTTCAGGTCACGATGAATGATCCCATGGGAGTGTAAGCATTCCATTGCACGAGCGATATCAAGTGCGAAGCCAATCGCTACATGTGTGTCCAAGCACTTTGGCCGCAAACTCAGAAGGTATTTACGCAATGTCCCACCTAGTAAGATCTCAGTTACTATGACATCATAGGCTCCTTGCAAGCTCCAATAAACTGAAAACAAACAAAATATATGCTAAGATACGAGCCTATTTCCAGTTGTTATAACCTAAAACATCATGATTAGCCGATATTCATTATCGATACCAACAATATCCTCAAAAGAAGCATAATTCAACAACAAGAAACTCCTGACATATATGATGATTAAAAAACCTTCACTAGATTTTTATGTTGAACTCTGGATAACACTGCAACTTCCCTTGCAAACCTTCCTTCTCCTTGCAATCTCTTCAGGGGTTTCCCCTTTTCGAACAACTTTGATAGAAACATTCTGGTTCCTGTACCTAAATGCATCCAGTGGATTAAAATACATGAGATAACTACTATACAATAACAGGCACCGATAATCCAAATATATCCAGCCTACAGAATAATTGCACATTTAATCAAATTACCAAGGCCAAGTAATTTTGAAGGATGCCATTCATTTAAAAACATAAGCTTTGTGTTCTTCACAATTGACCAAAAGGTCAAACTGGATGAAGTAGAATCCAAAGAAAAAATTGACTTACCCCCTCATAACTTTAGCATGAGCACCTTCACCAATCTTAGGACCAACAAAGAGCTGCTGAGGATCAATCAACCTTAGCATCTAAATTGAACTCTTGAGTTGAAAAAAATCCATTTGAAGACCCCATTGTTAGAAACCACCCTTTTTTAAGACAAGAATTGAAGAAACAAAACCATTTCAACAATAAGGGATGCCTTTGCCTACATTAAGACCCAAAGTCTGAATTTTTACTCTCTTTTTCTCCCAGTTTTAAAACAACAAAACCATCCCAATAATCAGGGATTGCAGATCCAAAAATCCATCAAGAATTGCCCTTTAATACGAGGCAGGAATAAAGTCCCACATGTTCTTAGCAGACAACCCGCAACAAACATAAATTTAATACAATAACTTTATACTATAGATAAAAAGAAATACATAAACCCAGAGGGAACAGAGAAATAGAAAAGACCCTTAGCAAACAAAGCAAACACTGACACAAAATAATTTTTAAACACACAGATAAGTTTTTTTAATGGGAAGTGAGCTGAGTAAGCAAAAAAAAAACAATAGTTGAATTATAGAAGGAAATTAAAAGAATAAATTACTGGGAGGACTAGGAGAGTTAATAGTGGATGAGAAGTGGCCGCTGGGCTGGCTATTGAAGAGACAGAGAGAGTATTTAATAGCTGAAGGTTATGGAAGTGCAATGAAAGCTGTTGTTTATTTTCCTTTGATTTCCCCGAGTATTTCATTGCAAGTCTCGACTTAAACAACAGTGATTTTATTGTTCATTCTTGAATTTCCATTTCTGACAACAGTGATTTCTTCGTAATTTCTCTATAATATTAATATAAATCGATTTTAATATTTTAGCACTATTGTAAACAATAAAAGTAATTATTGAACCAATTAAATATCATAATAATAAAAGTTAGACCGCAACATGTGCCTGTGGATAGATAGAATAGTACCTTTATCAAACCATGCACTGAAAACAAATTATTAAGGGAGTTGGACTCTCACTCTCTTGGTAGGGGCTAGATTTTGAAGTTTTCATAAACAAAACTATTGATGCTGATATGTTTAATAATTAATACTTATATATTAATGTCAATTTGTCTATATTTGTACAATTATTCTTCTAAAAATATATATTATAATTATTAAATATTTAATTCATTAATCAGTTAGTCTTGACAAAATTATAAAAACTCAGATCCTAAATATTATTCAAGAGCTAAAGTTTCATTATATTGAACTATTGATGATTAATGTATTATCACATAATTGTAAAGATTATAAATTTATTATCCTTTATTGTTTATAAATTTATTCTAGTTATCAAGATACAATTCACGTCAAGGAATTTCTCATTAAGGTTGTAATGAGTTTGAGAAAATCAAAAAAAAAATTATTTGAATTGAACTATCTAATTTGGTACGAATTTTATTTACAGTTTAATTCTGGTTTAATTTAAAAATATTATTTTATAATTCGATCCGGCTTAATTCTTCGGTATGGTTCCAAAACAAACTAAATTTAAAAAAGAAATAATTATCCAAAATAAATTTATTTTTAAATTTATTATAAGACAAATTTAAATAAATAAAATCTTAAAACTAATAATTTTTTTTTATAATTTTAAACTTATATATATTTGCACTCGGTTTAAGCTTTAAGTTTGTTTTCTCTGGATGTTGAGTTTGAAAAATAGTAAACAAGCAAAAATCATAAAATCGAACCGAAAATCATGATTTTATGTCATTTGATCTTGATTTTGATTTCAATTTTTAAAAAACCACAAAATACAATTCAATTAATCTTTTTATTAAAAAATCGAACCGAACCGAATACACGCCTATTTCTAACCAACAATAAAGAGAAATGTGTCTTTATTAAAGTACACAAGTACATTGGCAAATATGGATCAACAGTAAAGCCTTGAATACAACTGTAGCTATTGTATTTTATGGTTTTGCTATATGTATTTAGTACTTGTGGACTAATTTTGGTAATGTTTTTGTTTTGGTTTGAGTTTGTTCTGTTTTCGGAATGTTGTATTGTGTTGGTCATTCATTGGACATGTTTCAATGCGTGAGCTATTTCCGATGTGAACATCTACATCTTTTAGGTTCTATGCATTTGGAGGATTAGACCTACATTCTATTCAAATTTGGGGCGAACCTTCCAGAGGGACGGGTTTAAAATTTTTTTTGAAAGATTTTTCGAGTCAAATTATTCTAGTGTGAGTTATTTAAGTTTCTACCTTATTTTATTATAATTATTTATAGTATTATGGTAAGGATTGATTCCAATTTTTGATTTTCTAATCATAATATATATAGATATATATATATATATATATATATCATATTTTTTCACATTATATACGATATTTAATATCAAATACAAACTAAAATTATAAAATATATTCACAATATTATATTTTAAAGAAAGGTTTTTGTGGTTAAAATATCAATTAGAGTATAAAGGAATCAATGAATTGATAGTAAGAAAGAATTTGTAAACAATTGAGTAAAATGTAAAGTTAAGAAACTGAATGAAAAAGAGAGTACATTTTTAGTTAAAAAAATTAAGAATTGAAGTTACATAGCTATTCTATAGTGATATAAATTTAATAAAAATATATTTAAAATAAAGAATGAACTGAAAAAATAAAGAAATTATGAAAAATTGAGGGACTAAATTAAAAAATAGAAAACTTATTATCAAAAAGAGGAATTGAAAGTAAATGTACATTCTACAATTATTTAGGAGCATATAGTTCAAATTTAGTAAAAATAGACTTAAAATGATCAACGATCACGTTACAGACGATGAGCCTGCACCGGAACCGGCACAGCAAGAATATCAAATGCCACCATATTTTTGATCCTTCTTAGAGTCGTTTGATCTGAGGTTTACCTCCATGGAGTCTTAGATTACTGAGTTTCAGCAGGAGATGCGTGAACGTATGGACGCACTCACTCTTGAAGTTTGAGCTCATTATCCTCCTCCTCCCGACCTAGTATTTCAAACTTGGATTGTTTTTTATGTTTCTGGATTGTTTGTTTTGGATTGTTAAAATGCTTGAATTTGTTATAGTTTGGATGATTGGATTTTGAACTTAATATATATATATTTGGTTTGGTTGAATTTTCTTATTTTAGCATCATTAGATATATATGACCAATTATGCCATTTCAAATTTGTTTATGAATATTGATTATGAAACTAATGGCTAATCTCTCTTTTGATTGTGATCTTAGCAGCTTAAGCTATATATATATTTAAAATCAATTGGCTATGCTTTTCAAAACCTTGTTTAAAATATTTTAATGTCTTTTTGATTTAACAAAAAGGGGGAGAAGTGTAAAAGTGTTAAAGGGGAGAAGTGTAAAAGTTTTAAAGGGGAGTAATTTTTCAAAATTGATTTCAAAATTTTAGAAAATCTTAAAATAACACAAATGTTTTGTTATATCAAAAAGGGGGAGATTGTTGAAAACATTTTTGTGTTTCGATATAACAAATTAAGTTTAAATAAATTTTAAGATTTTACAAATGATTTTCTAAGTATATTCGATTTAATTAATCGAATATCAAATTATTACTCCAAGTCTTTCAAGTTCAAATTCAAACCTTACTAAATGTGTAAAATTGTGTTTTATACTTAAACTATTTTTGAAACAAATTTCATAAAGTATTTTGAACCAAAATCAAGCCTAAAAACAATTTATCAAAGTGATGCACCAATGCACCAATCCATGCATCGATGCACCATGAATTAAATTGAACATCTAATGCATTTCATGCATCAATGCACATACCATGCATCGATGCACTGAGGATTTTATGAAAATATCGAATGCATTTGATGCATCGATGCACTCTGGTTATTTTGAAACATCGAATGCACTTGATGCATCGTTGCACTCTTAGTGCACCGATGCACTAAGGGTCCAACAGTCAAAATATTTGAATTTTACACTGATGCACCGATGCACCATGGGTATGCATCGATGCACTGACGCTCCCAACTGCTTTAATTAATTGTTTTCACACTTAAACGGCTCTATTGACTCCACTAAGAATCCCCAACGTTCAGAATCATTTGAAAGTGTATTTAAACAAGTTAGAAGCCATTGATCAAATAACAAGAAACAACAATCAACAAGAATCAAGAGAGAATCAAAGAGAAAGCATCAAACCTCAAGTTTGAGCATTTCAAGCCTATTTTTCATTCAATATTCATTTTGCTTTCAAGAACACTACTTGTACTCAATTGTATTCATTTTTGAGTGTTATTTTCTTTTGTTCTAGAATTGTGCAAACAATCTACCTTGTGAGGATTTCCTTGTAAGTTTGCAAATTTGTAATATTCTATTTGAGAAAGAGTGTTCTCAAGAATTGGGGTATATTCTTGAGGGAGTTGTAAGGTTATCTCTTTGGCCTCAAAAGAAAGAACAAATTAGTGAATTTGTTGGAAAATCCTTAGTGTGGATAGCTAAGGTAGTGGACGTAGACTTTGATTGAGAAAGTCGAACCACTCTAAATCGTTGTGCAATTACTTTTAATTTTCTGCAAAAGCTTCCACCAAAATTTTAATTGCCAATTCACCCCCTCTTGGCCGATTCCATCGATCGATTAACTCAACAATCTCGAAACTCAATTATTTATTTCATTAGATATATTAAAATGTTGATATTATAAATCAATTTATACTTAAATTATTAGTTTACAGTTACTACATTGATTGAAAATATATGAATTAAGTGATCTCAGTAATTAGAAGGATGTTGTTATCTCTAAAGACTTTGGTTTTGAGCATCATTGATTATAGGTATTTAAGCATTCATTGTTAAATAATTTAAAAAAAATTAAACAAAAATTAACACTTATAATCACCTAGATTAATCTTATTTCACCTAATCTACATCCCTTGTGAGAAACGAAGGAGCGGCAAAATTGGCCCATATGTCATGCGGACTAATTATTTAGTCTAATAAAACACTAATTAAATTATTTAGGGGTCCACTAGTATAATAGAAATTCATCACGTCGGTATGATGAGTTTTAATAAAAAATATTTTTTTATTTGAATTTTTACTCTGATGTAATAAAATTTAATGAAAAAAATTATATTTTATTAAAATTTATCACGTCGACGTGATGAGTTTTTCTTATACTATAACATTTATTGCAGATCCTAAAATAATTTTAAAAATAATCTAATGAGCTTAATATTTTACCCAATTGATCTATTGGGTCAATTTCGCCGAGAAATAGGGGTTCAAAACCAAAACCCAATCCATAGCCAGAAAATGGCCCAACAATCTTTGAAGTGAAATATGGTTCTATCCGACCTGATCCATCTCTTTGAAGCCCCAAGATTTCATTTCCCCTTCTCCCTTTCCTCATTTTAGTTCTTCACACTGAGTAGATTGCTAATGGAATTTCTCAAATTCAACATCTGATATTACCATAGCCAAATCGAAGCTCTCACCTAAAATAGTAGAAGAAAACGATGGCCGAAACCAAAGAAAAGAGCCACAGCGACGAAAAACCCAAGCCAAGAGTACGGCCAATTGTTCGCCTCGGGATCTTCCTAGTTTCTCACAGCTTCCTCGTCAGGTGTAAACTAGTTTATTTTCACTCTAATGCTAATTTTAATTTCTCGCCCCCATTCTCCGGGTTTAAATCAGTTATTTGCTAATGTGCTTGTCGTTCTGAATCTTTTGATGTTTATTTCAGCGTCGTCTGCTTCACTTCTGGGGTTTTGGCTCTGTTTCTGTTGCCTGTTCTTGCTAAAAACACTTACATCTCCGAAAACGCCCTCATGCCAGGTTCCCTTTCATTTTCACTGCTTTATGCTGCAGATTGAATAATTTGAATGGATTCTGTTGAATAGCTGAATAGAATTTGGATTTAAGTTGAAGTTAATTTACTGTTTATGTTGATGCAATTTGATCAAAATAGAACAATGAATTCATCACGTTAATAAGAAAAAAAGCTGATATAAGATTATCTTTTACTTTTATTATGTATGTGATTTATTTTACCAGCATTTGATCCCTATATGGATGTTGTAGTAATGATAATACTGTTTGATTTTTCCGATCTGCATTCTTTATGTTTGATGTGCGGCTTTGACTTATGCAGGTTCTGCAAGTCCCATGCTTTCTAATCATCATGTTTCGGATGGAAATAGATTGGTGAAGGATCTTACTAATTCAAATTTGAAATCTTCTGAAACAGGAATGTATGTGGTGGTTCTGTGCATATGTGTTTCTAAAGTCTTGTTTGCAATAGTTTTGTTGTTCTATGCACAAAGAGTTCGAGTATTGTAACATGTTGTATTTACAGAGAATGCTTGAGAGCTTATGTTTAAGAGCAAGTTATTGTTATCATGTCCATTCTTGTTTTGTTTATGATGTAGCATCCCTTTATTTCGGGTTCTTGTTTATTGCCACGGGTCATATTGATTTGGTTAAACATGGGAAGCTAAAGCAATAGATAAAACCCACACCTAAACATATGGAATCTGAAATTTAGCTGACCTGCGCTTAACAAAGAATGCTTGAATTTGAATGTGATCAATATTTGATTTAAAAATAGATAGAATTTGATCTTTTTGTTTATTTTGAGATTCTTTTTCATAACTGACTAAATATGCAATTGTTCTCTCACATTTTTGGATTATGAGCTTGTAGTTATCGCCTACCACTGAACAATACATGGATAAAATGGGTCCAAGAAATGTGATCTGATTCTCTTTCCCTTGTTTATATTTTCATTTCAGAGAAAGTCACAAAATCATTGCGAAATACATGTTAGACGTGGGTGCTGAAGTTAGTTTCCACAAATTTCACCCTCAGATGAATCAGTTTCATCCATTGCACTTTTTCTCTAGTCCTGATTCTGGTAAGATACAAGAGAATTGCAGTTGTTCATCATATGGTATCAATACTGTTGGGATTATAAGAGCTCCTCGTGGTGATGGGAAGGAGGCCATTGTCTTGGTAACACCATACAATGCCCTAACGAGTAGCTTTGGTGAGGTTTTATCTTTAGGCATTGCATACTCGGTTTTTTCCTTGCTCACTCAAGTTACTTGGCTAGCCAAGGATATTATATGGCTTGTTGTTGATTCGCAATTTGGCGAATATGCAGCAGTTTCTGCTTGGTTAAGAGAATATCAGACTCCTAAATTTAGCAGCCATAGTACCCTGAACGCTGAGATGTGTCCAGATATTAATTATCTTTTTGAGATAAAAGTTCATTCTATGGCTGGAAGTAAATTCTCCAATAGTTTTAGGCGTGCTGGGACAATGACTGCTGCTTTGGTTCTGAAGGTTAGAGATCAAAGTGAACAATTTGATGACACTGTTAGCATTTATGCTGAGGCATCTAACGGACAGATGCCAAACTTGGACCTCATCAATGTTGTAAATTATTTGGCAGTGCATAGACAAGGTTTGCGTGTAAATGTGGAGAAATTGTGGTCCCTCCTTAATTCCGGTTGGCTTAAAAGTTTGGGTGAGATCTTTGAATCTCTAGCAACTATAGCTAAAAGCTTAAACCCTAAATTCAAATTTGGTATACCTGCAACAGAGTATGTTGAAGGCATTGCTACACTTGCAAGTTCATTGTATTATCAGGTATAATACGGTTGTTACTTGGTTATCTCTGATTTTATTCATTGTTTTCCTCCATTTTTATGTTACATTTGCCACAAATATTCTACTTCTAATAGTATTAAATAGATGAATTTAAATTTTAAGGAGATGCACATTTGTGCTTCTCATTGTTCATTGAAAAGATGTTTACTTTATCCATATTTCTTTTGTTTTTTGTTAGGCTCTAGGTGTGCCAACAGGCCCTCACGGTGCTTTCCGTGACTACCAAGTTGATGCAATCACATTGGAGATTTCACCTAAATTTTCGTTGGATAAAGTCTGGTGCAGTGACATTCTTCTGAGAGGTGGCCGGTAAGTGTTACTTCCCTTTGTTTTCCATTTTTTTTATTATTGTAGTTCTCATCAGCAAGTGGCTTTTGATCGACAGGAGGTTATCATGAAATTTTGAACTCTAGATAATGTGAATAGTCTTGTAGTTAAGTTGCATAGAGTATAGACAGGTAGTAGCCTTTGGAGAGGTTTTACGATTTATAGATAAATAGTAGATAACTTTGTTATTGGCAGTTCTGTTTTCTGAAGGATTTCATGTGCCTGGCGCAGGTTGATTGAAGGAGTCATACGATCAGTGAATAACCTCCTTGAGAAGTTTCACCAATCATTTTTCTTGTACCTCTTAACATCTCCTAGTAAGTTTGTGTCAGTAGGAGTTTACATGATTGCATTTGCACTTCTCATAGCACCTCTTCCCATGGTTGCGGCTTCTCTCTATGTTGATGCAAATAGTTCAAAAGGTGATAGCTCATTCCTATTTGCAATCACTGATACTGATGAACATGGTATCACTATCAGATCTTGGAGGTGGCTTAACTCAGCAAAATCAGTTTTTATTGTTCACTTATGGGGTGCTATCGTTTCATTACTCCCATATTTCATCTGCCAAATACCTGATTGTAGTCCAACGACCAGTTTCATGATCTGGGTTTTGCTTTCAATCCTCAGCCTTCTTATCCTGAACTTAGTTCTTGCTTCTCCTTTAGCTTGTGTTAAAGCATCTCAAGAGAAAGAATGGGCTCTTGTGAAATCAGTGACTATCTCTTCAGTGTTCATTGGGTTGGGGCTCATGTCAGTCATTAATTTTGCTACTGCAGAAATTGGAGCTTTGTTGATGGTCCCAATGTGTTTACTTGCTCGACCTTTAAAGCTTGATGTTAGAGTTGGTACTTTGAGAAGTTGTTGCAGGATTATCTGCAATCTGGTTTTAGGGCATATTGCCTTTCCGCCAGCTGCATTTTTTCTGTTTAAAGGGATGCTTGACGGTTTCGGCAGTGCCAATGTGGGTGACTTCTGGATGTGGGTTGAGTCTCTTTGGGCATGGAACAGTGCTACATATCTCTTCATTGGTATGGTACAGTTGCCATGCTGGGTCTTATGTGTTAGCATTTTGTTTCATAGTTGTTGACGCGTCTTAATTCTGGACCTGCAAACTTGGTATCAAGTGCACTTTAGTTTCATTGTTTGCCTTCACTAATTTTAACCTTTTAATGAAAACTGGAATTAAGCTTGGAGAGTACATGAGATCGTTGCTCGTCAAACTCTCACGATATTCTGGAACTTGGATGATATGGGTCTGATTTTGTAGCTAGCTGGCAGGACTAGAATGAGGTTTTGGCACACTTGTTACAGGTCTTTTAAGGAATGGTGGTAACCCACTGATTGATGAGCGCTTTATGATTATTTTTGTGCCAAATTGATTCGACGTGATCCGGAAACACAGAGTTAATATCTCTACTTATTTCCGTGACATTCTTCCACTCACAAATAAATGCTTGCATCCATCCTTGCTTTCTATGAAAAAGATGGGCCATGAAATAGAAAATTAGGCATGATATTGTTGCAGAATATTGGTTATGTCGACATAATTTCTTCGAGTTGAAGGGAATCATCTCTTGTTTTGACTATTTAAAAATAGGGGTAGACTGTTGAAGGTTTAAATATAAGTAGAAGGAAGAAAATGATAAGGACTAGATGCCTTGCTGACCTTAGCTTCCAATTGAATATGTTTGTTTTATATGCCAACTCCATTTTCTCTAGGTAAAGCGACATATTTGTCACGGATGAGCAAAGCAGACGCGAGATACCAAAGGAACATATTCAACATCCACCATAAAAAAAATAAGGAACCAATTAGAAGAAAAAAAACTTCATTCACTCATAAAGTTGCAAATTGATCTCTATTGATTTTTTGCTGCTGGTTTAATTATTTGATCAATGGGAATCTTTTTTCTTCTTCAATTTTTTTAACGATCGATGCATCTGTTCAAACCTTTTACGGCGAAGCTGCAATTTTTTAATGTTGTTTCAAAACGTGTTCTTGATTGTTAATGTTATAATCAATAAAAGTTCAGAAGAATAAAAATGATATAATGTTAAATAAATGTCGATATCGGTTTGATTTTTATTTTTGGAGCATTTTAAGTTGGAACAAAAAGGCCATTATATGAGTAAAAATCGTTAGTCAACAAACTATCAACGTTCTAAAAAGTCTTTTTATCATAAAATGAAAAATTGGGTCTAATATGCTCCAAAAGAACATGAGTCAAAGTGATTAGTAAGTTAAAATTTAAGAGTATTTTTGTCTTAAAATAAAACGTTATGGATAAAAGTAATTCAAAAGATAATAAAGATCAAAGTCACTATTTAATTTAATCTAAAAGAGTTTTTTTTTTTGCATTATGGCAGTAAGTGTTTAGACAAAGACTTTGGGCTTTTGCTACCAAAACCTCTTAGTATTAAACTACAAATTACGTCGCTTTGTGAGGAAACTCCTTCGATACATCAAACCACCCAACCTTCCTATGTATAAAAAATTAAAACCTTATTTTTGGCATGGAAGTTCGTCAAGGCGGGGAGTGAAAGAAAACGAGCTGGTGTTTCGTGGTAGCCAATACCTATACCAAGCCCAAAGCACTCTTGCCAAAGCCGGTAGATGAAATTCACATTTCCGAAACACCCATGAAGGAAAACAATAATTAAACTTTTCATAAATGAGATCAATAAAATTTAGAAAATAAAAAATTAATTTCAAACAAATAAGAGCTTAATGTAGAGTATAGAACTAAAATTCTCTGATACAAGCATATTAAAGATATATTTTTTAAAAGAAATCTTAGCTTGCTTATAGGTTTATTTTCCTTTGCCTCCAAGTATAATTTTAAGTTATAAATTGAACGGTAAGATAAGGTGATTATTTAAAAAAACAATCAATTGAAAGTCTTTGTTGGTGTAAGAGAATTGTTTTGAAAGCAATAATTTTATAATATGGTTGGATCATGATAACTTACAACATTATTATTAGTACAAATCCTTATCATATTTTAACTTGTTGACATCAATAAGGTAAGTTAACTAAAACAGAAACTAAACCAACAGCATTAAAAATTTAAGTCGTGATAATTTGTTACTTTAATCAATCACCTATAAACCTTGGGTGAAAAAGGCAAGAATAATTAACTAATTATTATGATTTACAATTAAATGCCATAGTATATTATTTTATTTATATATACAAATCTTTGATCTTGAAATGAACATAAAAAACTTGAAAAAGAATTACAAGTCAGTTGTTCAAAAGTTGTTTGTTTTGGTTCCTGTTTTCTATGGGGAAGCTTGTTTTACTTCCAACATGTGTTCCACGGGCTTCCATATGTGCTTAGGTAAATTCTCAGATAATCAAGATTCAGCCTTTAAATCACAGCCACGAAAACAGTTTTCAAAACCCAGAAAAGGAACTGAAAGCCTCACATAGAACACAAAAAACTCTCAAGTTTGCAAAGAAACAGACCATGGATAGCATGTTATGCGATGAATTAGTTCAAGAAATATTCAGAAAACTGCCATCAAAACCATCATCTTCTTTATCAGTTTGTTTAGTTTCCAAACGTTGGCTTAACCTTTACAGAGTCTCAAAAGCATCTCTTTCTCTCAGGTTCCTTCCACACAATTCTACTCTTGTCTCTCTGTCTTCTCTTCTTTCTCAGTACCCTTCTCTTTCCTTTGTCAGTCTTGTTCTATCTGATGCCACCTCCTCCATCAACAACTCAACCGACACTGCCTTTTCCGACCACTTGCTTTCCATTGTTTCTTCTTCTTGTTCTAACCTGCGTCATCTCAGGTTCTTAGCCGGCCCAGTTTCTGGTCTTCCTTTCTTGTCCCTATCAACATCTTGTTCCAAACTCACTTCAATCACTGTTTCTTTATCCAGACCTCTTTTTCTCAACTGGGTTGTTTCGTTTTCTTGCTTGAAGGAGTTGTTTTTGTATGTGTGTTCAACTGCTGGTGGTGTTGATGACGAAGATAAGCGATTTGAGCCGATTTCAAATGAAGAATTGGATGTAAAATTCGGTTTAGAAACTCTCTGTTTGTCAGGAATTCGGGCAGCTGATAAGGGCGTTAGTTGGCTATGGAGGAACTGCAAAAGGCTCAACAAATTACAGCTAAAGAGCTGTGAGAGTGTTGGCGATGGAGAGTCTTTTTCATCATTTATCTGCTGCGTGGAAGGTCTTCAAGAAGTAGAGTTAAGGAAATGTAGGAGCATAATTGATAGAGTACTCTTACGATTAGCAGAGAATTGTGCTTCATTGAATTCATTACTGATCCACGATGGATGTAGCAGACAAGTGTTGCTTGAATTCATAACAACTTGCAGGCGTAATCTTCAGAAACTTGACCTTCGATTGCCATTAGACCTTGATAACGATCACCTCTTAGCCATTGCTATGAATACAAGAAGCCTCTCAACACTTAGGCTTCAAAGTTGCTGTCTGGTAACCGGTGAAGGTCTGCAGCTTCTCGGGACTGCCTTGAACCCTACACTTGAACAATTGGCTTTAATAAATTGTGATGTTGTGGATAGAGAACTAGGGTTGCTAGCCACAATGGGTCAAAATTTGAAGATGCTAAGGAAACTGGACTTGTCTTACAATGAAATGTTGGTCGATAAAGAGTTGGTTTCTATGCTAGTTTCTTGCAATAATCTGGCCGAATTGAGGTTGAGAGGTTGCAGAAAGCTAACGAGTATTACTATGGTTTCCATATCTAAGACCTGCAAAAGCTTGCAAAGTGTTGATATTATGAACTGTCATGGGATTGAAACTCAGGATGTGGAGTTCTTTGTCTTGAATTGTCCACTTTTGAGACAGATTCAGGTTGAGGACAGCAAGGTTTCAGACATTGCAAGGACAAGGGCTTGTCATAAATTTATAGAGGTAACTTCTGGTTGATATTTCAGTTCTTCATCTTTTATTGGTACCAAAATATACATGTTATTGTAATAAGAAAAGTGTAACATACAGTTTGTGTTGTTCTATTTGAAACATGAATTGGAGGAAAGGAAACAGTGGAGTCACTGGATTGGTTCTAGTTAAAGCATTCAAGTGTTAATATAATAGGTTATATCTTTTAGTCCATGTTTTTGGGCCATATATTAATTGGAGCAACTTAGGCTTCAGCTCAAGTAGACCTCATAATTTGGACATTAAACAAACCCATAACAAGAGAAATAGAAAATAGATTAATAAAGGCATAATGTGAAAATTAACCTCAGACGTTTATTAAAATTGTCATTTTGGTTCGTGTGAAAATAGAAATAGATTAATAAAGGCTTCAGCTCAACTAGGCAAAAGTGGTTGAATAATGCAATGGAAAAAAAATTCTTCACATAGTGCAGTCGAACAATTATTTACTTAAATAGGGTGATTGCTACAATGACCACCATAGGTCTCCAGGAGCACAGAACGACCTATGGAACACTTGGCGACCTATGGAGCTGCAACTGCGAGGGAAGAGAGAAGAGTTGCTACAACAGAGGAGGTTTTGTCGCAAGGAGCACTTGGCGACCAATGAGGTCACTGTAGCAAACACCCCAGTTCAAGAAATAATTTGGTTAGAGCCCTATATGAGGAATTTTTTTTCCAACGCCCTACATGGGCGAGGAAGCCGCTCAAGTAGGCAAAAGTCGTTTTATTTTAGAGTAAAAGAGCTCTTAACATTTAATCAAATAGTCACTTTGACTCTTATTTTTTGTGGAGCAGTTTGGCCCTCAATATTTTATTTTAGGGTAAAAAACTTCTATTTTGTAGCGTTAATTATTTTGTTAACTAATAGTTTTCATTTATAGAGAGATATTTTTGCTCCAAAATAAAATGTTAGAATTAAAATATTTCAAAAAAATAAGAGTCAAAGTAATTATTCAATAAAATTTTATAAACTTGTGATAAAAATTATTTTTGGTATTAATTTTTGTTTTAATAATATTTGAAAAAATAAACCAAATAAGTTGATATCAAGAGTCAACCAAGAGGAGGATTGTGATAAAATTTAAAATGATGGCTTGCCTTAAAAAGTAACCCTCACTCTCATCAGCACTGAGCCAAATCATCATCTCGTCAATTGTGGCCTAATTTTGGAGGTGGGAACAAGCCCTAAAATTTCTAAGGGTAAATTTCCTGCCAAAAAAGTCGGGCAGTGCAGACCCCAAAAGATTTTGATAAAATAAAATAAAGCGTTAATGTATCTTTTGGTCGTTAACTTTGGTTTTGATATGCAATTTGGACCAAGACTTTTTGATGTAGTTTGATCCCTAACGTTTTGTTGAGGGTAGTTTTGGCGCTTGACTTAGGCTTTTATCTTCCATATGACCCTACATTTTTAGTTAAATTGTTTTACCTTTTTGTCAAAAAACTTATTATACAATTGAAGATATCCTCCAAATACATTATCTGAAAATAACACATCTACTTATGATCCATCGGGAGTTATGAAAATCCCACCATGGGATCGTTGACAATCTCACATAATTTGTCATAGATAAACCTGCAACAGCTATAACCATCTTATTTAAATCAACTTATAAACAACCACCAATCCCTCATAGGTCTAACACAAACCGTCCTATAACAAAGATGTTTATACCTCAAAAAAAGACTAAAAGGGGAACTCTCCCCCCAACTTTAACCTAGATTACTCGTATTCTCTCTCATGCTATCTCTCTCTTTCAAATTCTCACATAAATCCATTGGTTAACTGATGCGTGTCGTTTTTCGCGTCAAATAATTTCTTTTCTTCTTGAATAAAACATAGTAAATAAGAAAATTAGATTGGATGATAATAGAGAAATAGGGTCGATCTTACAGGGATTAAGGAGACTAGTGATTTTCTTCGCTTCTTTGATTAAGGACCTTTGGCGTGTTTGCGTGGAAAGTAAAAAAAAATGACGGGGATTAATTGTTTGGGAAAATTAAGCTAAAATAAAGATTATAAAGAAAGTGAAGAAACTAAATTAAATAAATAAAAATAAAGAAACTAAAATTAAACTTGAAAATGTTGTTGATTTAGGCATCCTTGGGTAATAGTTATAACTCAAATTCTTCGGATCATCGAAACGGATTTTCCCTTCGGGAGTTACGTCGGTTACCACATCAAGCATGGGCAATCCACACGACTACGTTGTACACTGAATACCCAAGTGAATCTTCGATTTCAAATTTGAAAATTAATAAAACAAAGACAATCTTGATAATGATCATGACCCAAGTGCATTTGCAACCAACTCGGACAAGATATTTCAATAATCGCTTATCCGATCTCAATTCCCACTTAACAAGGCAATCTTGTTAAATTGTGTTCCTAGTAAGTCAAATGTGCGTTGAGCCGATCCTTCCTCCCATAAATATTTAATCACGACAATGATCAATACCGAAGTCAATCTCTAGTTTCAAAAAAATTGCGAATAAAGAAAGAAAATAGGCACAGAGAATGAGAGAAAAATTTCTAAATTATTAATTGCTATTCAATTATATTTTCAGAATTAAGTCATCAGTTTTACCCATAGCTAGAAAGGAAAATTAACTAAGCATGAAAAAAGTTATACTTTACATTTTAAAAACAAAAACTTAAAAAGTAGGAACAAGAAAATAAAAGGGAAAGAACTTAGTATAAAACAAAGAAAGAACAAGAGAATTTTGAAGTACTGAATGATGAAAATGGCTTACCCGAGGTGGGTATTTATAGCCTCTAAAACCCTAGAAAAGCTAGGAAATAATTCAAATAAAATTAAAAAATAATTCTGAAAAATGTTTGAATTTAATTTTAAAAGATAAATCTAATTTCTTGAATTTGAATTGCTCTGCCGTTCGCACGTCTTCCAGAAGCTTGCTGATTAGATGATGACTGGACCTTCTAGAAGCTGCTGAGTCACTGTTAGTATTTCATGCCCAATTTCATGCCTACTTTTCTAGTCTTGATTCTAGAACAAAAAGTGTAGTTTTGGCCCCCTTTTAGCACATTTTCCAGAATCTATCTTCATGCACAAAAAGCATGTAAAAGCGCCCATTTTAGTAGAAAACGTGAACAAACAACTAGCAATTAAACAAGAAAAGTGGCACAAAATAAACCTCAGTCAAATTCCCCCTCACTTATCTAATGCATGTCCTCAAGCATTTCTCAATTAACATGCATAAAATATAGGTTGTCATTCCCTAACTCATTTCATAACTCAATTGTTCTAACAAACCACAATTAAGCAAAGAAAGCATTTCAAGTAAGTGATTAAGCCAAGAAACAATCGAAATTAGACATTCCAATAGCAAATTAATCTAATGATACATAACTTGATCACCTCAGAAAGGTTTTGCTCATTCGCTCTAAGTGTTTAAGGACAAGAAACACTCAAGACAAAGAAAAGTTAAAGCACAACCATAGGCTTGTAATTTAATTTAATCTCCACTAGTTAAAAACAAATTCAATGTAAAAGTCATGAGGTCTTTTATTCGGGTTGTAACTTGGCTAAGGTTTGGGTAGGGAAATATGCCAAAAACATTGGAAAATCAAATTATGCCACAAATCAAACTAAGAACAAAGAAGAAAATAACCAAAGGATAATCGAATGAAGGAATATTTTTTTATCATTTTTTTCCTACTATTCGAACAAGGAGAAACTTTTATTTTTGTTGTTTTTTCGAAACTGTTATTTTAAAAGGGAAAACTCCAGCAGCTAATTTTCACTGTTTTGACTGTTGTTTTCTTTTAAGAAAAATGGTGATTTGAGTGGTGAAAACAAATTCCCAAAGTTTCGATAAAGGGTGGAAAAAAGAGGGGTAAAAGAAAAGAAAAGGCTAAGGTTAATTTTAATTGAATTTGGGTGAAAACAAAGAAAGGTTTAGGCTCAAATTGGGTTCACTAAGGGGTAATTAAAGGGTAGCTTTTTAATTTGGGAGAAGAAGTTGGTTAATCCTAATGCCTCTATCATCCAAATACATTAAATCCATATGCATGTAACCTCGAAAAGTATTAAATGACAAGTTCTAGCATGCAATACAATGCTTGGCACACTCAAATAAACAAAAAGCAAGGAACAAAATCAAAATATCATGCTCATTATAGGCTCAAGTCTCACCAAATTGGTTTAATTAAATCAAGTACACGCATCACTTAATTAATCAAACTTACAAAAATTTCGAAAATCAAGTAACTAAACCAACGAACTATCATGCAACTAATCATCAATTCAAAGCAATATTAGCAATTTATTACAAAATCAATCAAACTAATCAACAAGTCAAGGAATTATGAAACCAATTTCAAGCATATTAACTTCAAAAATTTTCAATTTCAAGCACAAATAAGTAAGGAGAAATTCAACTATCCCCCTCACTTATTTCGTTTTGTCCCAAAACGATGATTAAATTAAAGTATAAAAGTGAGGTAAAAGAGTTCTCCCCGATTAATTACGGTAGCATCCGCGGTCGCTCGAGACGATCCTGGGTGCAAATAGGAGATGATCTCGGCAAGGTTGGATTCAATAGAGGCAAGGAATTTTTAAACACCATGTATTTATTCTTGTATGTCGAGTTGAGCGAACGCCACTTGTGCCGGTGGTGGATCGGTCCTCCTCACAAATACGCGCTCAAGGCGCGGCGTAACGGTACCGGGAGGCACGATATGTGGAGCGGTTGGTGTTCCGGTGAGAAGTCTCATCAATTCCAAGTACTCAAGAAAGATGTGGTGTCACTACGGCTGAAGTAATTATATGCTAGAAATCATTGAACATATCAAAGAGTCAGGTCATGACTGTGCCACACTTCGTTGTCAGAGAGTCGAATTGTACTCCCACCAAACTGATAAACGCTCGTATGGCATATCGGTGTCAAATTCCTGTGGAATCTCACACAAAGATATTAAAAATGCTTGGTATGTGACATCCTTCACGAACCCCATGGAAAAGTTAAAATCAACGAACGTCATCTGAAAGTATTGTCCCAACAAACAAAAAGTAATAACATAATTTTGAGCAAATTTAAAGTTGTATAAAACTCAAAGATTAGCTCGTAATAAGTGTTGCAATGAATATGAAAATATAGAGTCCAACCTATAGCATCGAAATAGTGCATAACATGTCATCACTCAAATGTAAAATATCTAAAGTACGTGAAGGGATATACTTACAAAATTGAAATCAACGTTGATGGATATTGTCAAAGCGCCACGCCTCGACATCGTCGAAGTCAAGATAGCCTTGCAACACCTCTTCGAACGGAACACAATAAGTTCGACCACGACAATTGCGCTCGTCGAAGGGGTCGAACTCATCATTGTCCACCTCCTCGGATTCGGTCGAATGAGCGGGAGAGGGAGGTACATAATGTTGCCTGGAAAAGTAGCGTGATGAGGAAGTGCACTCAGGCGCGGGCGAGGGCTCATTCGACAGTGATTGAGAACATGATGCCGAAGGTGCCATATGGAAGGAACAGGCCACGGAGGATTACGAGTAGTGCGCCCATGCATGAGAAGGACTGTAAAAAGATTGTGGTGACACGAGATAATCGATGGAGTTGTACTCGGTAGTAGCATAGAAGGATAGTTCAGCCATATGAACCAGCTCTAACGTCGGTAAAGCGTCAGTGACCTCCTCCGAGAGTGACAGGCGGTCAAGGCGGGTTTCTTTTTTTATTTCTTATACGAACCATAGTTAAAGAAAATGATTAGTTCAAGAAAAAATGACGATCGGTGGTGGGAATGGAGTTCGATGAGATTTCAAATTCTTGTAAAGGTGGTGCACGATTCTTTGTCGAGCACGGGTAAGGCATCGGAGCAGAGTGATGATCAGAGCAATAGGGGTGGCGGTGCACAATCGAATCAAAGAAAAAGAGGCGGTGGCAATATTGGGTGGTCGACGTGCATTTGGAGAAGATGAAAGAGTTTTGGTTTTGTTGGGTTTATGTGAAAAGGGAGGGGATGAGTTATGATAAGAAATAATAATTTAATTTTAGTCAAAAATTTGAAAAATGTGGATAATAGGGTGAAAATTTCGACTGAAAGCAAACAAAACAAAGTGTTTGGAATTTGGGGGATATTTGGTGGGGTAGGAGGCAATGAAGAGGGGACCAAATTTTGGGTTTTACTAACGTGCGTCGGCCCTACTTACCTTGCTAACATGTACCCCTTGCTTTAATGAAATGGTGAGTTTCAATTTTGGATGCAATTTTCACCCAAGCTACCCAATTTCCTCCTAAAATTGGCTTGCTCTCCTGCTCCAATTTCCTTTGAAAATTATTTGCTTTAGGAATGTTCATCATGCTTAATTCGAATCGATTCTTCGACCGTTAATTTAAACTGCTTCCGATGAATAATTTTAAATTCAACACTGGACAACAGGGCACCTACAAAATCAAGAAAAATTTAAGAATTAAACTCAAGAAAAATAAAATAATTAAAATCGAAAACAAAGAGAAAATATTGAAAACATTTTGATGTTTCGATATAACAAATAAAGTGTAATTGAATTTTAAGATTTTCTATTCTATTTCAAATTTAATATTTGAGTAAATTATTCGAATATTAAAATATTACTCCAAGTTTTTAAATGTCAATTTTAATCCTTACTTAAGTGTAAAATTCTGTTTTAATCTTAACATATTTTTGAAACGATTTTTACAAAGTATTTCGAACCTTAATCGGGCAAAAAATAATTTTTACAAAGGGATGTACCGATACACCCTATATTTCAAATGTAATTAGTGTACCGATACACAACTGATGTATCGATACACTCTTGGCTCCGAGAAACATCGAAAGTAATTAGTGTACCGATACACTTGGGATGTACCGGTACACTAGGTTAACCATCGGTCAAAATATTTGAATTTTACACTGTGTGTACCGATACACCTTGATAGTGTACCGATACAGCAATGCTCCCAACAGATTTTTTAAATGGTATTCACACCATAACGGCTCTATTGACTTCACCAATGATCCCAAACGTTCAGAAGTGATCCAAGGTGTATTTAAACAAGCTCAGGAGCCATTGATCAACAACAAGAAACAAGAATCAAGAGAGAATCAAAGAGAAAGCATCAAACCTCAAGTTTGAGCATTTCAAGCCTATTTTCATTCAATATTCATTTTGCTTTCAAGAAAACCATTTGTACTCAATTGTATTCATTCTTGAGTGTTCTTTCTTTGTTCTAGATTTGTGCAAACATCTTGCCTAGTGAGGTTTTTCCTGTAAGTTTGCGAAATTTGTAAGTTTCTCTTTGGGAGAGAGTGTTCTCAAGAATTTGGGGTATAATTCTTGAGGGCATTGTAAGGTTACTCTTTGTCCTCAAAAGAAAGACAAATTAGTGAATTTGTGGAAAATCCTTAGTGTGGATAGCTAAGGTAGTGGACATAGAATTTGGCTGAGAAAGTCGAACCACTCTAAATCGTTGTGCAAATATTTTTCAATTTTCTGGAAAAGCTTCCACCAAAATTTTTATTGGCAATTCAACCCCTCTTGGCCTATTCATCGATCAATTAACTCAACATTTGGTATCAAAGATACACTCATTTAAAGGTTTTACCACCTCTTGAGTCGATTCAAGAAGAGTTATATCGATATTCAAGTCATCGATGACCTCCACTTCAAACTTCAACTTCGTTCTTGATTCTCAGCCTGTCAACAAGCCTCCTTTATTCAATGGAGCTAATTATGCTTATTGGAAGAATAGGATGAGGTACTTCATTCAAGCTAGTGACATGGGAGCATGGCAAATCGTGGTGAATGAATACATCGAACTATCCACACATCCAAATTTGTGGAGTGAAGAAGAGACAAGAATGTTCCAGCTCAACTCAAAGGCTATCCATATTCTATTTTGTGTTCTTGGACCAGATGAATACGAGAGAGTTTCATCTTTTACAACCGCCAAAGAGATATGGGATAAACTACAAGTTACTCATGAAGGCACCAACGAGGTAAAAGAATAAAAAATTAGTCTTCTAACTCATAGCTATGAAAATTTTAGGATGAAACCGGATGAAGACATCAAAGCTATGACGGATAGATTTTCCGTGATTGTCAATGGTCTCAAGTCATATGGAGAGATCATTCCAAATGAGAAGCTTGTGAAGAAGATAATATATTCTATTCCTAAAGCTTGGCAATCGAAGAAGACGACGATCATTGAAGCTAAAAACCTAAAGTCTTTAACTCTCAATGAACTCAACGATTCTCTCCTTATGCATGAAATGATGATTAAAGATGAGTTAGACCTCGAGAAGAAGAACGAGAGAAAGAAGGAGATAGAGAAGAAGAACGTTGGATTTTCTCTCAAATCCACAAAAGATGAGAGTGATTATGATGACGATGACGATGATGAAGAAATGACATTATTTTCCAAACGGTTCAGAAAATTAATGAAGCCCAACAGAGGAAGAAAATTCAAAAGAAATGAAGGCTTCAAAAATGAACCAAAAGAGAAGGACCCGATAATTTGCTACGAATGCAAAAAGCCCGGGCATGTCAAATACGATTGCCCGTAATTAAAGAAAAATGGTCAATCCAAGAAGAAGCACAAGGCACACGTGGCTACATGGAGCGATGACGATGAATCATCAAATGAAGAGGAACAAGAAGTAGTAAACATGTGCTTGATGGCCATCGAGGGAGATTCTTAGGTAACCTTTAACTTATTTGATTTAGAAGATTATTCTTATGATGAGTTAGTAGAGGAATATTCTGGGTTGACTTCGGATTATGATAAATTATTTTCAAAATACAAGAAAGATATTTCAAAATTGAAAAATGAAAATAATCTCATATCCAAGACAACCATTAATCTTGAAAGTAATATTAAAGAATTGCAAATCAAAATCGAAGATTTTGAAAAGAAAAATTATGATTTGCATAATTTACTTTCAAGAGTTCATGACGATCTTAAAAAAATTGATGATCTTAAAGTTTCTTTCAATAAAGTTGGAACAAAACGTTTTGAAAATGGAGAAAGTTCAAAATCCAACTTTGTTAGAAAAGTTTTAAAAACGACAATCATAAAGTCCCCTAAAGAACCTCAAATGGTAAATCATTAGAAGTATATGGGTTCCTAAAGAACTCATTACTACTAAAAATAAGGATATTCTACAAAAATGGATACCCAAGGGGACTAGGATTTTTGAAACTAATGAATATGGACCCAAAATAAATTACGTACCAAAAATTAGAAATTAATCAATGTTTGTAGGAAAAGGAGCATGGGTACAAGGCTCAAAATAAAAGTTCAAATTAATGGTTCCTTGATAGTGGATGCCTAAGACACATGACCGGAGACAAGAGCCGATTTATAGAACTTAACGAAAAAAATGGAGGAGTGGTAACCTTTGGTGACAACTCAAAAGGTTACATTGAAGCTATATGTACTATAGGTAATACCTTTTCCATACAAATAGAAAAACTATTATATCTGAATGGGTTAAAGCATAATCTATTGAGTATTAGTCAATTATGTGATAAAGGATACAATGTCTTATTTGAAACAAATGGTTGTAAAATTGTTGACATTGCATATAATCGGATTATGCTTGTTGGTAATAGAATAAGAAACATATACATGGTGCATTTAGATACAATAAATATGACTAATTTGTGCCTAGTTGCCAAGGATGAACATGATATTTGGTTATGGCATAGGAGACTAGGACATACAAGATGAGTGTTTTACAAAGACTAATTCAAGGAAATTTAGTAAGAGGATTGCCAAAGCTAAAATTTGATAATGATAAAATCTGTGATGCATGTGCTAAAGAAGAGCACAAAAGAGCCTCCTTTAAATCCATTAATGATGTATCAACTAGTAGAGTATTACAATTGATCCATATAGATCTCTTTGGGCCAATTAGGACTGTTAGCTTGGGTGGAAAACAATATGCATTTGTCTTGGTAGATGACTATTCTAGATATACTTGGGTTATATTCTTAAGTACTAAAAATGAAGCATTAGAAAATTTCATCACGTTTTCAAAAGTAATCCAAAATAAAAAAGGTTACTCCATTTCTAGTATTAGGAGTGATCGTGGTACTAAATTTGAAAATCTTGGATTTACTGAGTTTTTGTAATTCTAATGGAATTAGCCATAATTTTCAACACCTAGAACCCCTCAACAAAATGGAGTTATTGAGAGGAAAAACAGAAATTTAGAAGAAATGGCTAGAACCATGCTTTGTGAAAACAATTTGCCAAAATATTTTTGGGCGGAAGCCACAAATACCGCCTTTTATGATATAAATTGAGTAATGATTAGGCCTATTTTAAAGAAAACTCCATATGAACTTTTCAAAAATAAAATGCCTAACATTAGCTATTTTCATCCATTTGGATGTAAATGTTTTGTTTTAAACAATGGTAAAGACAATCTTGGCAAATTTGATGCTAAAAGTGATGAAGGAATTTTTCTAGGTTATTCCTTAAATTCTAAAGCTTATCGGGTACTTAATAAAAGAACTTTAGTGGTATAAGAGTTTATACATATTATTTTCGATGATAATCTCCTTTTGAGGAAGGATTCTTGTGTTGATGATGATATAGGTAACACATGACGTTGGCCATGACGTTGGAGAACCATCATCAAAGGAAGAATTGAAAGATGAGGAAACTCAAGATGTTCTCGAGAATCCAACCATTGAAGAAAGGGAAGTATCTTACCCAAGAGAATACAACTATGTCAAGGATAGTGAGATTATAGGTGATCAATCGAAAGGGGCCACAACTCGATCTTCTCTTAGAAATATATATATAATTATGTTGCATTTATCTCATGTATAGAGCCTAAGAATATCCAAGACGCATTAAATGATGAAAATTGGATTATGGCTATACAAGAAGAGTTAAATCAATTTGAGAGAAGTAAAGTATGAACATTAGTTGAAGGGCCTAGTAATAAATCTACTATAGGTACTGAATGTGTATTTAGGAATAAGCTTGATGAAAGTGGTAATATAGTGAGGAACAAGGCTAGACTTGTTGCTCAAGGATATACTCAAGAAGAGGGCATAGTCTATGATGAAACATATGCTTCCATAGCTAGGATGGAAGCAATTAGAATGTTATTAGCATTGGCATGTTTCAATGAATTTAAATTATATCAAATGAATGTTAAAAGTTCATTTTTAAATGGTTTTATAAAAGAAGAAGTGTATGTGGAACAACCTCCTGGTTTTGAAGATTCAAAATTTCCAGATCATGTTTTTAAATTGACAAAAGCTTTATAAGATTTAAAACAAGCTCCTAGAGTTTAATATGAAAGACTGTCAAATTTTTTAATTGAAAAAAGTTTTTCAAAAGTGAAGGTTGACACTACATTGTTTTTAAAGCGAAAAGGTAAAGATTTATTAGTAGTTCAAATTTATGTTGATGATATAATATATTTGGTTCTACTAATGATGCTCTTTGCCAAGAATTTTCTAAGCTAATGCAGAGTGAATTTGAGATGAGCATGATGGGGGAGCTTTCATTTTTCTTGGGGCTCCAAATCAAACAAAGAAAAGATGGCATCTTCATCAATCAAGCAAAATATGTCAAGGATATACTCAAAAAGTTTGGATTGGAAAATAGCAAACCCCAAGCCACTCCAATTAGCTTATCCACAAAGCTTGACAAAGATGAATGAGGTAAATGTGTAGATGTTAAACTTTATAGGTCTATGATTAGCTCTTTGCTTTAACTAACCGCAAGTAGACTGTACATAATGTTTAGTGTTTTCTTATGTGCTAGATTTCAATCATGTCCTAAAGAATCACATTTAAAATCCATTAAGAGAATCTTTAGATACCTTAAGGAAACTCCTAGTTTAGAACTTTGGTATTCTAGAGACTCTAGCTTTAGCTTGCATGCCTTCTCTGATGCGGATTATGGAGGATGGAAAATAGATAGGAAAAGTACATCCGAAACTTGTCAATTCCTAGGAAATATGCTGATTTCTTGGTTTTCAAAGAAACAAAATAGTGTTCCATTATCTACCACTGAAGCGAAATACATTTCAACGGGTAGTTATTGCGCACAAGTCTTATAGATGAAACAACAACTTTTAGATTATGGAATTGAAGTTGGTACCATACCTATCAAGTGCGAGAATACTAGTGCTATTTGTCTCACTAAAAATCCCATCCAACACTCTAGAACTAAGCACATTGAAATCAAACATCATTTCATTAGATATCATGTCACAAAAGGAGATATAGTTCTAGAATTTGTTGATACTTTGCATCAAATGGCTGATATTTTTACAAAACCTTTAGATAAAGAAAGATTTTGGACACTTAGAAGAGAATTAGGTTTAACAAACCTACCTTGAATTAGTGTTTAAAATAATTTAACACTTTTAATTATAATTGAAAAATGCTTATAAAAATAACACTTTTGATTGCATTCTTTGCTAATAGTTAGGGGGAGTTTATGATCTTTAGTGAAAATTAATAATATGTTCAAATAAAATTTTAAGGATAGATTTTATTGATTGAACATTGTTAATTTTTGAAATATGAGTTGCCAATACCACCAGAGCTAATTAATTTAGCATTCTAAGTGCTTAAAATAGATTTTGACATTTTTGTTCAAAGTGTATCGATACCTAGGTACCGATACCCCCTTGCTATGTATTGATACACTATGAATGTGTATTGATACATTCCTTGAATGTGTATCGATACACTCTGAAGTGTACCGATACACTCGTCAGGTTTTTGACTTTAAATCCCAAATTTTCTCATTTGTGTCAAAACCCTAAAACACAAACACCACAGTCAGTTCTTATGCTCTCAACCCCTACTCTCTAAATTGCTTCAAATCAACGAATACAAGTCAGATTTCGTTCTTTTTTCAATTTATAATCCTGCTACGCTCAATAATTGGAGATTCAACGGGAGATGGTTCTAACAATGGAGCTATTAACGAAAGACTACATGCGCTTTCACTCGATATGGATGTTATGCGATCACATTTTCCTCTTCCCGATCCTCTTATGGATGATTAGACCTTTTCTTGCCTAGTTTTCTTGGATTGAAATTGAACTTATTGTTAAAACATTTTTAATCTTTTGGATTTTTGTGTTTTTGGATGTTTGGATGTTTTTGACTTCATTAATTTTTGCATCATCTACATATTAGATTTCATATGACCAATTCCCAATTTACGCATTTATATTTGAATATTGATTATAAACTAATGACTAATCTTTCTCTTGATTGTGGTCTTAGCAGTTTAAAATCTATCTATTTATACCAATTGGCTATTTTATTAATAATCTTGTTTAAACGTTTTATAGAGTCTTTTTGATTTAACAAAAAGGGGGAGAATAAAGTAAGGGGGAGTAATTTTTCATGTTTCAAAATTGATTTCAAAAATGATTTTCAAAGAAAATCTTAAAATTACTAAAATGTTTTGTTATATAAAAAAGGGGGAGATTGTTGAAAACATTTTGATGTTTCGATATTACAAATAAAGTTTAATTGAATTTTAACATTTTCTATTCTATTTCAAAATTAATATTCGAGTAAATTATTCGAATATCAAAATATTACTCCAAGTTTTCAAATGTCAATTTTAATCCTTACTTAAGTGTAAAATTGTGTTTTAATCTTAAAATATTTTTGAAACAATTTTTTACAAAGTATTTTGAACCTTAATCGGGCCAAAAATAATTTTTACAAAGAGATGTACCGATACACTTCTGTATGTACCGATACACTTCTGTATGTACCGATACACCCCATATTTCGAATATAATAAGTGTACCGATACATAGTCTATGTATCGATACACTCTTGGCTCCGAGAAACATCAAATGTAATTAGTGTACCGATACACCTGGGATATACCAATGCACTAGGTCAACCAACGGTCGAAATATTTGAATTTTACACTGTGTGTATCGATACACCTTGATAGTGTACCGATACACTTACGCTCCCAACAGATTTTTTAAATGGTATTCACACCATAACGACTCTATTGACTTCACCAATGACCCCAAACATTCAGAAGTGATCCAAGGTGTATTTAAACAAGCTCAAGAGCCATTGATCAACAACAAGAAACAAGAATCAAGAGAGAATCAAAGAGAAAACATCAAACCTCAAGTTTGAGTATTTCAAGCCTATTTTTATTCAATATTCATTTTGCTTTCAAGAACACCATTTGTACTCAATTGTATTCATTCTTGAGTGTTATTTCTTTGTTCTAGAATTGTGCAAACATCTTACCTAGTGAGGTTTTTCTGTAAGTTTGCGAAATTTGTAAGTTTCTCTTTGGGAGAGAGTGTTCTCAAGAATTTGAGGTATAATTCTTGAGGGAGTTGTAAGGTTACTCTTTGTCCTCAAAAGAAAGACAAATTAGTGAATTTGTGGAAAATCCTTTGTGTGGATAGCTAAGGTAGTGGACGTATACTTTGGTTGAGAAAGTCGAACCACCCTAAATCGCTATGCAAATATTTTTTCAATTTTCTACAAAAGCTTCCACTGAAATTTTTATTGCCAATTCACCCCCTCTTGGCCAATTCATCAATCGATTAACTCAACAGAAACTAAAATCGAAACGAATTAAATTAAATTAAAAGAAAGTGAAATATGGGTTGCCTCCCATTAGTTTCATTTTTAACGTCGCTAGCTTGACGACCTGCTTAGTTCAGATCACATGTTCTGAGAGTGATGCTCTTTCCATTTCATTCGTTTTCTCCGTCAGGTTAATTTTTTCCGAGAAAGCCTTTGATGAAAATTTTCCAATTTATCCTTATAATCCTGAAGGATGTCATGAGCTTTTAGTTGTACTTCTTTCAATCTTGGCTTCATATCCAAAATCGAATTCTTTAAACATTCTCATAATTGTTTAATTTTCACCTTTGGTATTTCGGACCAATCATCGACATTTTTTGCTTTCATGCATGAATCAACAACATTAGTTTTTGAAAATTTTCCAATAGTAGATTCAATGCTACATACTCTTTTAGGAAATTTTATCACTTTAAAAATAGCAAAAGTAACGATCTCACCATCGAATTCCATTGTGATAATGCCGCAGAGAACATCAATTTTTGCATTCGTCGTGCTCAAAAAATGTCTTACGAGAAGAATTTCGGAACCAATAATCATGCGATTATCATCCATGTTTATAATAAATAAATCAACTGGAAAAATTAAATTTTCTACCTTTACCATAACATTTTCTAGGACTCATTCGGGATAAATAACTGATCCATTTACGAGTTCAAGCGTAATTCTGGTTTCCTGCAAAGGCTCGTTAGTAATCATTTTATAAACAGTAAGTGACATAACATTAATCGAGGCTCCTAAATCACATATTGCTCGCTTAATCAGAAAATTACCAACTTCACAAGGTATGGCGAACATACCTTGGTCCTTCATTTTTGGTGGTTTTTTTCTCGTTAGGACCGCGAAAACATTTGCGCTTAAACTTACCGGCCTAGTTGGCTTCCTTTTGGAGTGCAGAGTTCCTTCAAATATCGCACATATCGCGGAACTTGTCAAATTACCTCGAGGAGAGGTATGTTTACTCAACCTTTAGGAAAATTTAAAAAACTTCATTCTCCTCAGCTTTCTTGTTGTGCACTACCAGTCTCGAAGGGAAGGAAGGTGTGGTTTCGTGTGATGGAGAAAAAGGCGTAGAATCGAATTTAAAAGGTAGAGATGAAGAAATAGGTGCGAATAATTTACCTAAAATTTTGGGATTTGGCGCTTCTTCCTCCTTGTCGATATGCACATCCTCCTCTTCCTTCGAGACTTCAGGATTGATCTAAGTTCCACTTCTAAGAGTGATGGAACCCACATTTTCTCGCGGATTCAACTCTATTGGAGAGGGTAACTTTTCTAGTGACTGTAATTTTTCCATATCCTGGTTAGTCGACCCACTTGGTTATCCAGTTCTTATAAATGTGCTTCGGTCTTTCCTTGGAATTCATTCTAGAAATCGATTAATTCCCTTTAGGAAATCAACATTCTTTCCATCATCACCTCTAGCATCGTCTTTTGTAGTTGTTGTTGGAAAGGCTTCGGTTGATAATTTGGCCTCATGTTTTGCGCATAGCTCAAGTCATATGGTCTCGCTAGCCTGTATTATATGTATTTTTGTATGGATTATGCGGTCTTTGAGGAGGTCGGGAAGCTTCCTACAGTGTTAACTTGGGCAATTTCTTGAAGCACTGGATAATAGTCGATCGGATGATCCGACATCATGCATATCCACAAGCTTTGGTCTTTCCGGATTTTCCTGTAACCAATGAACCCACAAATTCAGTTAATATATCAAACTTATTTTCTGAAGAAAATGTACTTATCTCGTGAACCCTTCAGATGGGTTCACTCAAAAATTGTTGTGAATTTACTACCATTGTTGAAATTAACTCCCTGGCAGTAGTTAACATCATATTTATCAAGGCTCTCCACTTGCAGCGTCGATCATCTTCATTTCCAAGGGTGATAATCCCTCATAGAAATATTGCAATAAAGTTTGTTCCCTCAATACATATTGTGGCAACTCGCATAAAGCTTTTTGAACCTTTCCTAATAGTCGTAAAGACTTTCTTCGGGCTTTTTTCGGATTGAAATAATGCTCCTTCTTAGCTTGCTTGCTTTTACCACTTATATGAGCCACATTTTTCTTGATACATATTTCCCAGTCTTTAATTGAAATGGCATTCTGCCTTGTGGGAACGTAATGCATAGTGGCGTTTGAGCACCAGGAGCTACAACTAGCTCTCGGGATCATTTTTTCTTCTGCCATTAGAATCGAATCTTTGTTATTGGTATCGAAATTTACGTCAACTTTAGATTCAGATTTTAGATATGGATCTGAACCAACTTCTTGTTCTTGTTCTTGTTGTCTTTTTTTTTCTCTCGAAGCGTTTATGCATGGATTCTTCAGGCTCTCGCTTCTATTTTCAGGTCAAAATCAAATAGTTCTCCCGAATTCTTCCTGGTCATAAATCAAAGTAACTCAAAGAAAAATTAGTTCTTTCCGTTAATCCCTGGCAATGACGCCAATTTGACGCGTGTCATTTTTCGTATAAAATAATTTCATTTCTTCTCGAATAAAAAAATAAATAATAAATAAGAAAATTAGGTTGGATAGTATAGAGAAGTAGGGTCAATTTCACAGGGATTAAGGAGACTAGTGATTTTTTCACTTCTTTGGTTGAGGACCTTTGGCGTGTTTGTGTGGAAAGTAAAAGAAACATAGGGGTTTATTTGTTTGGGAAATTTAATCTAAAATAAAGATTATAAAGAAAGTAAAGAAATTAAATTAAATAAATAAAAATAAAGAAACGAAAATTAAACCTAAAAATGAAGTTGATTTAGGCAGCCTTGGGTAATAGTTCTAACTCAAATTCTTTAGATCATTGAAATTGATTTGCCCTTCGGGATTTACGTCGGTTACAGGCTCAAGCATGGGCAATCCACGTGACTAAGTTGTACACCGAATACCCAAGTTAATATTCGATTACGGTTTTGGAAATTAATTAAACCAAGAAAATCTTGATAATGATCAAGATCCAATCGCATTTACAACCAACTCTGACAAGATATTTCAATAATCGCTTCCCCGATCTCAATTCCCACTTAACAAGACAATCTTGTTAAATTGTGTTCCTAGGAAGTCGAATGTGCTTTGAGCCGTTCATTCCTCCTATAAATTTTTAATCGCGACAATGATAAAGACTGAAGTCAATCTATAGTTTTGAAAAATAGTTTTGAGTAAAGAAAAAAATAAGCGCAGAGAATGAGAGAAAAATTCTGAAGTTATTAAGTGCTATTAAATTCTCTCCTCATAATTGAGTCATCGCTTTTACCCACAACTAAAAAGGAAAATTAGCTAAGCTTGACAAATGTCATACTTAACATTTTAAAAACAAAAACTTAAAAGTAAGAACAAGAAAATAAAAAGGAAAGAACTTTTTATAAAAGAAAGAAAGAACAAGAGAATTATGAAGTACTAAATGATGAAAATGGCTTACTCGAGGTGGGTATTTATAGCCTCTAAAACCCTAAAAAATCTAGGAAATAATTCAAATAAAACTACAAAGATAATTCTGAAAAATGTTTGAATTTAATTATAAAAGATAAATCTAATTTCTTGAATTTGAATTGCTCAGCCGTTCGCACGTCTTCCATAAGCTTGCTGACTGGATGCTGACTCGACTTTCTAGTTGTTGCTGACTCACTGCCACGTAAACATTTTATGCCCACATTTCCGTCTTGATTCTAGAACAAAAAGTGCAGTTTTTTGCCCTTTTTAACACATTTTTTTACTATCGTCTTTCACAAAAAGCATGTAAAAGCACCCAATTTAATAAAAAACATGAACAAACAACTAGCAATTAAACAAGAAATGTGGCACAAAATAGACCTCATTCATTAACGATTGATTTTGCACCGACTATGATTCTCCACTCAAATTAGAAGGGGTGAACCACCAACAACTGATACAACCCCTTGTTGCCATCAACAATCGATATAATGAGTGTGGAGCACTTATGACCTAAGAGAATTGGTCTAGATGAACCCCAAAAGAAAAAGACTCATTTTTACCATCAATCATCACCTTAAAATTTGCTTAGATCTAACCTTCAACCTATTGAAGCATTGATCAATGTGACCATAGGAAGAACCCAACCATCGTTGATAAAGAATTACGAAGAACTGAATCTTTCGAAAAGATTAAAGTTGTAGACAACATTTTTCGTCCGAGTCTTATTTCTTATTTCAAATTTTATTTTAGTTTTATTAGTTAATGTTATAGTATTACTATTATTAGTATTAGTTATTGGTTGTTATCATATAGGTATATTATTATAATTATATATATACCTATACATTAATGGTATTATTAATATATTAAATAAAATTTATAATAAATAAATTCATTCATATTATATTGAATTGATTATCAATTAAATTAAATTATTAAATAAGATATTATTCAATTAATAGATTAAATTATAGGTATCTATATATATGTGTGTGTGTTTATTTAAACAAAAATACTAATATACACATTATTTCTTTAGCAGGTTATTTTACAAGCCCAACACCAGAACTCAATCAACATGCAACCCACCACTCAAATTTGAAGCCCAATATACAAATCTCTAACCTAAAAAATCGAAACCCCACTTCAGAAGGGGTTTATTTAGCCCAAAGTAGATTAGGGTTGGTTAACCCTAGCTAGAGAACTCCTCTAGTCGTCGTCAACAAATGAGAGTACTAACCGCCAGATCTGGTTACTGAAGATCAACAATCTATATTTGATTTTACAAACTTAGGGTTCTAAAACCCTAACTCTTCAACTGTCATCGCTAGGGACTCACCTAAAATCAATTGTAATGAGTGGATCTCACGTGAAGGCGATTGAGCTACCCCACACGACCCATAGAGCATGTTATGCGCCAATGGTCTTTCCTCTCTTTAGTAAGCCTCCTCGTCCTCAATCGTTGCCCCCAAGCTCTCGTGCTCCTTCCATTGAGCACCAAATTTTCCAGGTCAACAAATAATGCAAAGAAAAAACAAGAAAATGAATGTAGTTTTTTCATTTTTTATTTTCAATATGTAACTGAGTTTAAATACCCTAAAATCAGCAGTTTTAAAAAGAGTACTTCCCCATTCAAATCCTATTTTTTCCCCAAAAAAACAATAAAATACACAAATTTTCAAAGGTACTCTATTTTTTACATTTTCTAACAGTGTATTTCGAGCAAAATAGAATAAGAAAGTTAAGGGGTTTTGATATGAATCCGGTTGTAGTGTTACTTAATCATATGCGATGTTTACCCGATCGTAATTCTAGTAAGTGTTGAACTTGAACGCTTTGAATTCTGAAAATTAAAACTTGTAAGAATGATAAAGGAAAGAAAGTTATGTAAATGTTGAATATAAGATTTATGATGATGATTAATGTGGTTAGGTTGAAGTATGAAAGATGATGGAATTGTAGTTTTTATGATAAGAAAAGATAATGAATCTAATAGGTGATTTGGCGTGGAAAGTGAGTATGAAGGAAAATGGATTATGGCTCACTAATTATATGAAACTAGGAACCAACAATATAACACTATGGAATGGATAGTAGTAGTATGGGATGAAACATGACTGTCTAGCTATAAGGAGCTAGGAACCAATGTTATAAACAATAAAATGGATGAGTGCCACAAGAACAAACTTGAAGTCGATAAAGTTCCCAAAAGAACTATAAAGAAAACAACTCATAAAGAGGTTTTATAAATATCAAAGTTGTGTTTTTACAATGGAGATATTTGACTATTTATAGTGTTCATAGGCTTAGAGATGAAAGGTCTCAACAAAAAATAAAAATAAAGTCTTCATCTTAATGGAAATAAATACTCCATAATGGCTTGTGTCCTTTCTTCTTCCTTGGTTGATGAATAGATTTGATGAAGCTTTAGGATGAATGTGGAAAATTCTAGGTTGAATGTAGACACTCATTTGTCCACTTGAAAGAAACTCTTGTACTTCCAAGGCTTGTTTACATATGGAGAAGTGTAGGATGAATATAAACACCTTTAAATGTATGTAGATATCCTATACGTCCACAAGGGGAGTGTCCCTTGATATTCCATGCCAATATTCATCTTATTTATCCTCATTGAATGCCATAATGATATGAATTAAGAAGCTCTTCATTGTGTGTCTCCTTGCAGAATTAGAATAGTCTCACAAAGAAGATGATAAATATGGTATTGAATGCATGTATTTCTTGTAGAATTTGAAAAGATTCTCAAAAAGATGATAAAGAAGGTATTAATTTGCAGTTAATGCAGACCATTCATGGATGAATGTATGTTGTATATCATGCACTTGAAAGAATAAATTTGGAGAGTCCTTTGAATGTTCAAGCCTTCCTTGCATGCATTTCCCGTAATGAAATTCTAGCTTCGGTAAATTGATCAGATCTCAAGCTCTTGATATCGCATTGAGGGGACTCCAAATGCGTTGGAAAGCTAAGAGATATATGAATAATATATCCAATTGTTTTCTAGACCCAAACACGTCTATATTGATTCAGAAATGAAAGATAAATTGGATGATATTCTTGCATTTGATGTGACTATTCATCTTCCTCCATGTACTTAGACACAATTGTAGCAAATGTTTATTCTTGAATAAAATTAAGAAATAACCATGTCATGTTTGCTTAAAGTAAATCCATGCTTTAATAAAAATATATGCTAAATTCATATCATTATGGCATCTTTATTGAATAAACTAGTTTAATTAAGCATGTGTCTCATTGAATGTCATGTTTGATATTACATGTTTGCTTAAAGTAAATACATAATTTAATAAAATATATGCTAAATGAAATACATGCTTTGAATGAAATATCATGTTTATTTATTCATGGAAATTTATGCCATGAAATCTATTAATACTCACGCAAGTTAATGCTCAAGTAAAAGATGGAATAAGGAAGAATTCCCTTAGAATTAGCCTTAAAGATCTCTAATGATGGTGGAGGTTCTTTCTTCGGGTTGAAATACACCTTCATTGATTCAAACTTGCTTTGCTCACCTAGGATTAAACTAGGACGAGTTCCTTAGATCTCTTGGAGGCTATAAAGTTGCCTCGATCAAATGGTCTCGAAAAGGCTACCGAAAACTTAAAAAGGTTCGTAGTCATGCTCACATCAGGTTCGGTTCATTTTACTTGAGATATTTGGGTCTCGGCCATAAGAGTTTCATCAATCTTTGTCAATGACCGACCGAGATCTCACCAGAGAGATGAGGTGACGTATGATGGCTTGAGATGTTTTCTAGCACCGTAGGTTTTGTTTTTTTGAGTTTTAGGAGAGAAAAATATGAGCTTTTGGTTTTGTTTGTCCATTTTAGGTTATCCGACTGCCATGTAATAGGAGCTTTTGTTTTTTGGGGTTTAGCGAGTCTCGCTCGAGAGAGTAGAAGGTTAGAGGAGATTAAGAGCTTTAGGGTTTAGTTAGAGGTACTTTAAGAATTTTCCCAATTGACTGAAGACGATTGGAGCATTGAATGACTACTATAGCATGGTGGCCAACGAGAAGCTTGTGACCTTTGGGGTCCTCATCCATGTGAAAGAGAGGAAGAGAGAAGAGAGTGAAGGGGAAAACAAAATGAAAATAATTTTTTTAAGGTTAGGTATGAAATGAGCCAAAACAAAAAAATGGTTTATATATTGAAAGTGTAGGGTAAAATCATGTTTAGTCCTCTAAACTTTTACCCTTTTCTTGTCGTTATGCATTCATTTTTTATTTGTTTTGATTCTAACTCGATGTTTTCATTTATTTTATTTTAGTTACTGTTATTTTAATTTATTACTACAAACTCTTGAATCGATCTTGTGGTGACTCATTTCGGGGTATGACCCTTATTATTACAGTCCAAATTATAGCATTATTATTTTGTATGAGAAATCTATAGAAACACACATTGACTAACAAGGAAAGTCTTTTTGAGGATTATTCGTATAAACTTATACCCCTTTTAAAATTTTTTATAAAAGGATAATAATTTAAATATATATTTGAATTTGCAAAGTTCATATTTAGATGATGCATAATCGTTTAGGTTCCAATTTTGGACGTCATGGGTGTGCTCATTATTTCCCACGTGTAACTGACTCCTGAATCCTTAAAAAACAATTTCTGGTTAAACGCGTACCATTTTTATCTTTTAACTTGATTTTTTTTTCTAAAAAATATTTTAAAAGATATTTTTAGGTATTCAACCTACCTAACTCAAATGTTGATGGCGACTCCAATTTTTTTTTCTTTAAAAAACCAATCTTTTTAAAATTAAGTTGGATCGATCCCCGCCTAGCCCAAAAAGCTTAAGTACCATTCCGATAGCTTGACAACATCACTAGGGAAATTAGAGAGTCAAGTCGTAGTCGATTATACATCATATCTATATTTAAAATTTGCAAATTTGAATGTTATTTAAATTTTGATCGTTTTGTCTTTGTTTTCAATTTTATCATGTCACACATCATTGTTATTGAATAATTAGGTATATAATGTGTGATTTCACCTTGTTCTGCCCATTTTTATGAGTTGTTTGTTTTTTATCGAAGAAAAGGATTATGAGTTTCTCCTCACCACACGCCATGATCTTTTGAATATCTAGAGCCTTCTAACTGTGTTATGTCTCTTTACGAGTGAAACATTGAGTTTCTTTGCATGGACATAGGGAATTTGTCTCCTCTCGAATTGAACTTGGTCAACTTAAGCCTATAATGGGTGAGAATCGAGAGTCTGTTAAGCCCAAGAGAGCACTAACAAGGACAATTTGAGGATCTTTTTAGTAGTACGGAAACTCAACCTATTTTTTGTACCAAAACTCTATCTGTTATGTTTTTAGAGTACCACAATGGGGAAACAAACTCTAACCTTTTCTCATATGATAGATTTACCTTTGACAAAAAGAATGTGAAATAGAAGAGAATGTGATTAGGGTTTACTTGCCAAACAAAAGCATGAGGGTAGAAATCATGTTTGGGTAGGACATATTAAACCATTTTGGGTAGATAACATGTGAGGGTAGGTTTTATTCTTTAAAGATAGTTCATACTATTTTATTGATATTAACTCATTTTTTGTTTTGGTTTTCTTCTTTTCTTGCATTATCATGGCATTTGCAATATCATGACATAAAGATGTTTATTCACAAAAGTGTTTACCAAAAGTAAAAGGTTTTTATATCAATACAAGAGCTCTCTAACTCAGTAGTCAAATCCCAAATGGTTGACATTCTATAAAAGGAGTTAATTGATGAAGGAAGAGCTCAAAATCGTTCGAAAACCTCATTGAAAGCGTAGAGATCGGTATGGTATCAAAGAGTCATGTGCTAGCTGAATCAAAAATGAAAGGACCCTTTACGAGACGTGAAAACCATTTTCCTTGGAAAATCTCGTAGAAGTATAAAGATGTGAAAATCATAGTAGATGATTCGAAAGAAAGATGAAGAGTTTCATCACACGTATGAGGTGGTTCAACTTCCTTATGATAGTGAGGACAACATCAGATCATAAGAAAAACCTAGCTTACAATCATGAAGAAAATAAAATATGTTAAATTTGACTATATGGTATAGGGGGAAACTTGTGTTCTGATGAAGGTTTTTCTAATGGTAGACACTTTTAGAATCAACACCTTTTGTATTTGCATTCTTTACATCTTTTGCATTGTATTAATTTATTTAGATATTTTTACATGCATTAATCATGAAAACATGGAAATGGTTCATGGAAGATTTTTTTGAAAAAGATAGTTGAAGACATAACTACACACCCTCACAATACTTGTGGCAAGATAATGGAAGAAAAATTTGAGAAGTTGAAGAATGAGGTGCAAGAGAATTTATTCAAAATGCAACAAGACTAGGAGGCAAAGACGAAATAACTGCAGAAATCCGCTATGGATTGCATCATCCAAAATCAAGCTAGCATGGTCGACCAGATTGTAGAAAAATTGGTTGGGCTTAACCTGATAAAAGGAAAGGAGTAGACTTCCCAAAACGTGGAAACCAATGAGTTCATGTTGGAACAAGCTACTCCACAGTTAATCATTCCAACCGAGAAGCTTCATGGTTCTAATTAATCCTTAGGATAACCCCACAGATTATAAGATGCACGATTCTAACGAAATCCTTAACAGCTTAAAGGACTACTGCAAAGACTAGTTCAAATGGATGAGAAGAAAGAACTCCCAACTTAAAATGGATGTAAGGAAGTTAGTATTGGTTCCGAACCTGATGCTTCCACCCAAATTCAAAATGCTTGATTTTGAAAAATATAGTGAAACCAAGTGCTATACTGTCAATCTCACGATGTTTATTTAAAGGATGATTGGATATACCAATGATGATCAAATGTTGATCCACTACTTTTATGAAAGTTTAACTAAACCCGCTTCTAAGTGGTATAATCAACTGAGTCGTACTCAAATTCGCTCATGAAAGGATTTGTCTTATGTTTTTCTAGGCCAATACAAGCACATGAATGATATGACCATTGGCCAAACAACACTGTAAAATATGTAGATGATACATAATGAGAGCTTCTGACATCATGCACAGCTATAGAGAGATATTGCATCCCAAGTGCATCCATCAATGACTGAAAGAGAGTTCATCACCTATGTTCGTCGACACAATAAAGTCCTCATATATTAACCACATGCTAGGTCTTACCACTAAGAATTTCTCTGACATCGTTATGTGTAGAGAGATTATTGAAAGAGCTGTAAAAAACAGTAAGATATAGGGCACCAGTAGTGTTGATATGGTAAAAAAATCTTAGATCAATATGGTGGGATCCTATTCAACTAGTCATGGGACCAAATCTCATAAGATGATCCGAGAAAAGACTCATATTGATCTAATTCTAATGATGTATGAGAATTGCTCCCAATGCTAGTTGAGAAGAATCTTGTGACTCCAATTTAGTCCAAACCTAAAAAGCCACCATATCTCGAAGGCTACGATGTTAATGCCATATGTAGCAACCACATAGGAAGCTCAGGACACACTATTGAGAATTGTGGGGAACTAAAGCGCAAGGTCCAAAATTTGATTGATTCAGGAGCTTAGACCTTTGATGAGTAGTAGGGTATCCAAAATTTCATTGCATCCATCATGAAGCCTTTTTACACTTTCATGAAAAATATTTCATCTTGTTTGAACTTGTTTTTTTCTTTTTTTCTTTCTTTCTTTAAAGGTTTGTAAGTAACTTGACACTAGAACATATTAAATAAAATGCTACATTATAATATTATAAATAAGGAGAAAATTTTAATCTTAAAATTCTTTAAATATCAGTTGAATTAAATGTTTTTTTAGAATAAAAGTTATAGCCTTTTTGACAAGTGACATGATTGAACCCTCGTAAAATAACGACCATTGGTTATTTCCTAGAAGTTACACCCGAATATCACACCCTTCTCTTGTAGGGACTGTTGAGTTAATTGATTGACGGAATCGGCCAAGAGGGGGCTGAATTGACAATTAAAAATTTGGTGGAAGCTTTTGAAGAAAATTAAAAGTAATTGCACAGCAATTTAGAGTGGTTCGACTTTCTCAACCAAAATCTACATCCACTACCTTAGCTATCCACACTAAGGATTTTCCAACAAATTCACTAATTTGTTCTTTCTTTTGAGGAAAAAGAGTAACCTTACAACTCCCTCAAGAATTATACCCCAATTCTTGAGCACACTCTTTTTCAAAGAGAAATACACAAATTTGCAAACTTACAAGGAAAACCTCACAAGGAAATATGTTTGCATAATTCTAGAACAAGATAAGAACACTCAAAGATAATTATAAATGAGTACAAATTGTGTTCTTGAAAGCAAAATGAATATTGAAAGGAAATTTGGCTTGAATTGCACAAACTTGATGTTTAATGCTTTCTCTCTTGTTTCTCTATGATTTCTTCTTGATTGTTATTGATCAATGGCTTCAGAACTTGTTTAAATACTCCTTCAAATGATTCTTAACGTTGGGGATGGTTAGTGGAGTCAATATAGCCGTTTAAGTGTGAAAACAATTAATAAAATCAGTTGGGAGCGCCAGTGCATCGATGCATACCCATGGTGCATCGGTGCAAGTGTAAAATTTAAATATTTTGACTGTTGGACCCTTAGTGTATCGGTGCACTAAGAGTGCATCGATGCATGAAATGCATTCGATGTTTCAAAATAGCCAGAGTGCATCGATACATGGCTGGTGCATCGATTCATCAAATGCATTCGATGTTTTCATAAAACTTTGAGTGCATCGATGCATAGTATGTGCATCGATGCATGAAATGCATTCGATGTTCAATTTATTCCATGGTGCATCGATGCATGGATTGATGCATCACTTTGAAAAATGATTTTAGGCTTGATTTTGGTTTAAAATACTTTGTGAAAATTGTTTCAAAAATATATTAAGTATAAAACTCAATTTTACACATTTAGTAAGGTTTGAATTTGATCTTGAAAAGACTTGGAGAAATTGATTTGATATTCGAGTAATTAAATCGAATATACTTAGAAAATCATTTTTAAAATATTAGAATTCATTTATACTTAATTTGTTATATCGAAACATCAAAATGTTTTCAACAGGGACCAAAATAGCCTTCTAATCCAAAGAAAATATGATCAAAGGGCTTAACATTAAGGTATTATAGAAGCAGACATAATGGAGCATCTATTGTGTATGATATTATAAAGCTGATTAGATTATGCTTCTGTTGAGGACGTTAATTGATGATCATAATCTTCACAAATAGAATAGTGGAGTAGACGAATTTAGTTTAGGTCAATTGCTTGGGAATTGAACCATAAAGATGAAATTTTTATAACTATCAATGACAGCCAAACTATAATAGATTCTTCTTGACAAACTTAAGATATCCTGAAGTTGAATACTCATAATGTTAAGGTAAATTTAACATACTCTCGTATGTTCAAAGTATGTATAAAAAAAGAGCAAGAACATCATAGTGAATTCAATATAGGCGATAATGCCTAAGGTTTAGATTAAAAATGAGTTTAAGTGGAAGATGGACTAAGAGAGTTGACAAACACCTGCCATATTCAACTTCACAAAAGCACTCAGCAATTTTGTTTGTAAACTAATGTTTTTGCACTGCCTCCATAAAAGAAGTCTATGAAGCTTGAACAAATAAAAGATTTCAGAGAGCTGAAATAGAAGTGTTCTAAAAGGTCTAGTAATTGAATATTCTAGTTGCGTTATTTTTTCCATATCCGATTAGAATGCCTAGTAGAGAAAGAGTGACATGTAACAATGTTCATATAAAGAGAAAAATGAAGGACTACTAGATGACTGAAACTTTAAAAAATTTAGGAAACTAACCCAAAATTAACCCATCAAATCTTGACACTTGTAAAAGAGTTATAACCTTGAAAAATTAAAAGAGTAGTTGATTCTTTTGGTATTCAGTCAACTCATGTTTTGTAATTTGTTCAATTGTGAGCCCAAAGTAAGGGGTGTCATTTTTCAAAACTTCTTCATCGAATTTTTTCATATTTTAAAAAACAAAGAAGAATAAAACATTTTCAAATAAGATAATCTCTTTAGGGAGTAAATATTGGAAATTAGCAAAGGTCTCTCAAACATAAAAGATTAAAAATTAAAACTGAGGCAATAAAAGATAAATTTTTGAGGCAAAATTTGTTGGGTCAAGAAGGAAAAATTGTCATGAATCAAGAATTGGAAGGGTACAATCAGGTGTAGACAAGAATGAAGGCTGCTCGTGCACCAATTTCAAACCATTGATCTAGAAAATACGCATAAACATTGACATATATGTTACATAAGTTTTCATATTTGCATCAAACATTCATCATCACATGCAACATAAGAAATTTGATTTTGCTCTCATGAGGATGCCTTTAAAATTTCTCTTGAAATTTTGTGTTATGCAATATCATTTTCTCCTCTCATGAGGATGACTCCAAAGGCTAATTTTTTTCTTCTTAAAAGTAGCTAAAAATCAAAGATATGAAATAAACTTAATATTGATATCCATGAAACATTCAAGATTGTTACATTCATATATACACAATTTTCATAAATCTTTCAGGAAATAAAGGATTAGTGACAACTAGACATCCTCAACATGAAGGAGAAAGTTACCTAAAGACAACTAGACATCCTCAACATGAAGAATTAATGTCCTACTTGGTAGAAAATTATCCAAATATGACTACACGTCCTCCACACGAAGGAACAAAATCGTCCGAAGACTAGACATCCTCAACGTGAAGGAGCAATGTCATCATCAGATTTCATATCAAGCAAATTACCCAAGAGCGACCAGATCTCCTCTAAATCAAATTATCTCTAGGCAATTAGCCTTCATCAACGCGAATGAACAATGTTATCTTTAGATGCACAATCATTCAAACGCAACTAGTTGTCCTTAACACAAAGAAACAATGTCATCAACGAACCTAACATCCTCAAACGAAGGGTTGAATCATCAATAAATGATTAAACTTTCTTAGAGCGAAGGAATAATCGTTTTTTCTATCTTGAGACAATTTCCCTTGAAACATAAAATTTTAAGATCATTTCTCTTAAAAGAAAATTTTATCTCATCTGAGATTGTTTTAAACAAATTTCTTCTTCTTGAGATAATTTATCACGAATTTTTGTCTAGCTTGAGACATTTTCTTTTGAAGTTTTTTCTCATTTAAGATATTCGAAATAGAAATCGATCTCTCTTTGAGATTATTTCCTTTGAAAATATTTCTCTTGAAATACGAAGTCCAATCTCCCTTGATATAAGAAAATCATTTCCGATCTTTCATGAGACAACATCAAATTCAAAGCAGATGTAACCAAACGAAAATTACTTGTCTTTTTTATCTTTGCCCTATTCGTGTCTTCACACCAGTGAGCAAAGATAGGCAATTGTATACACCAATTTTTGTTCGAGTCTTATTTCAAATTTTATTTTAATTTTTTTAGTTAATTTTATTAGTATTATTGTCATTAATATTAATTATAGGTTGTAATCATATAGGTTTATTATCATAATTATATATATACCTATACACTAGGGGTACTATTATTATTATATTAATTATAATTTATAATAAATAGATTCAGTTTATATTAGATTGAATTGATTATCAATTATACTAAATTATTAAATAAAGGATGACTCTATTAATATATTAAATTATACGTGTATACATGTAAAAATATGTTTTTATTTAAACAAAAATAATAATATATAATTATACTATTTCTTTATCATGTTATTTTACAAGCCCAATACCAGAACTCAATTACATGCAACCCACCACTCAAGAGCCCAAAAACATGTCTAATCCCAAACTCTAAAGCCCACTGCAGAAGAGATTCATTTAGCCCAGTAGATTATAGTTGGCTAACCCTAGCTAGAAAACTCCTTCAGTCGCCGCCAACACCAAGAGAGCAGTAGCCATTAGATCTGGTTGCTGAAGATCAACGGTCTAGATTTAATTATTCAAACTTAAGGTTTTAAAACCCTAACTCTTTAGCTGCTGCCGCTAGGGACTCACCCAAAGCCATTTCCGTGTATGGATCTCACGCGAGGGCGATTGAGCTACCCCACGTGACCATTAGAGCCTGTTACGCCAGTGGTTCCTCCTCGCTCCATCAAAGCCTCTTTGTCCTCAACCGTGGTTCCTCAAGCTCTCGTGTTCCTTCCATCGAGCACCAAACCATCCTAAATCCTAATGATCAGCAAATCATACAAAGCAAAAGCAAGAAAACGAATGTAATTTTTCATTTTTTATTTTAAATATGTAACCGAGTTTAAATACCCCGAAATCAACAATTGTAAATAGATGACTTCCCCCATTATATATAATTAATACAAGTAATAGAACACATAAATTTTCAAAGTTACTCAATTTTTTTCACATTTTCCACCAGTGTATTTGAGCAAAAATAGAGTAAGAAAGTTAAGGTGTTTGGTTCGTTTTATCTGAGACGTTTGGGTCTCAACCGTAGTAGTTACATTAGTCTCTGTCCATGGCCGATTAAGATCTCACCGAGGAGATGAGGCAACGAATGGTGGTTTGAGATGCTTTCTAACACCGTAGCTTTCAATTTTTGGGTTTTAGGGAAGAAAAAGATAAGCTTTTGGTTTTATTTGTTCCATTTTAGGTTACCCGACCACCATGGACGGTGGTCGGAGTAGGGGACAGATGATTTACGGTGGAGTAGCTTTTGGTTTTTGGGGTTTGGTGAGTCTCGATCAATGAGGTTAGGATTCTACTAGAGATGGTTTAGGATTTTCCCCAGTTGGGTGAAAGCAGTCGAAGCGTTGAATGGCCACAATAGCATGGTGGCCGACGAGAAACTTGGGACCTTTGGGGTTCTCGACCGCGTGAAAGAGAGGAAGAGAGTGAGGGAGAAAACAAAAGAAAAATAGGTTTCTTTAGGGAAATGAGCCCAAAAAAATGGGCTTATAAATTGAAAGTGTAGGGTAAAATTACATTTAGCCCCTTAAACGTTTACCGTGTTTTTTTGTCTCCGTTCCTTCGTTTTGTTATTTGTTTAAATTATAACTCGATGTTTTCATTTATATTAGTTTAGTCACTGTTATTTTAATTTATTTCTCTAAACACTCAAATCAACCTTGTGGTGATCTATTTTGCGATATTACCCACATTATTATATTCATATTTAATTTTTTAACACTAATCAATAATTACTAACACTTTTAATTTTTAAATTTGATTAATTTTACGACCTTGCGATAACCTTTCTTGGGGTACGATTCACATTATTATGGTTTGAGAAATTTTATTTCTAATCTCTAACTTGTAAAATATCCCATATTAATTCTATGACCTTACGACTATTCGTCCTAGGGTATGACTAACATTATTACGATCTGGTAAAAATTAAAAATTAACCACTAACTCTTTAATTTTATTCGATTATTTAAAATTTCTATTTTTACATTTATGCCTTTAATTTTCAGCATTTTATATTTCTTCCCCTTTAATTTTCAGTTTTTAAATTTCAGACCTTCAACTGTATTTAATTTTTTGTTCTTTTGACTTGTTCCTTATATTCCGTTATTTCATTTTAGTGCTACAAGATATTTATGAGTTTTATTTTGTTTCAAGTGATTTGCTTCATTTGCATTTTAGTCTTTATGCTTCATCATATTTGCATGTATGCTTATTTGGTAATATTAAAAATTATTTTTAAAATACATTCATATGTTATTTATTAAAAAAATAAGGTAATATTATTTTGTACGAGGAATATATGGGAACGCACCTTAACTGATAAGGATCGTGTTCCCGAGGGTTTTTTTTTAAAATAATACGGGCCTCATTAAAATCCCCTTCTAATCCTAATAAGGGGAAAAGAGTGCCCAAAATTCCATTAATCAAGAAGTAATTACATCTCTACTAATGACACTAACAATGATATCTGGACAAACCGAATCAAAGAAAAATGCCCTACTAGAACAACTGGCCCAGGTAGCGAGAGCATGAGCAACATGATTACAGTCACGATTGATATATGTAATATGGAATCTAGGATTAGATTGAAAAACAACACGAGCTTCTTGAATAAAAATACCCAATGTTTAGATATCATCTAAGTCCCGTGTAATTTTGTTCACAAGTTTCTGAGAATCAAATTCAAACTGCACATCCAACCACCCTTTCTCATCAGCTAGGCGTAAACTAGCAAGCAAAGCAAAGAATTCAACAAAAGCAAGATCAACACATCTTCCAGAGACTTGCGCCAAACCCCCTTGCACCAAACCATTATGATCACGAGCTACCACCCCCAATAGAAGCCAGACGCCTATTTCTATCAAATGAACCATCAAAATTTATATTAATCACACCTGGTGGAGGAGGTAACCATCTATTGTGTTGAATGAAATGATTCTCATGCATCCGATCTAAAGCTATTGCACGCAAGTACTCATGATGAAGTGCTTTAGCCGTTGACACCAGAATCCAAGACGGTTGAAATTTGGCATCATGTACAAAGGAATTACGATTGTTCCACACATTCCACAAGCAGACTAAGAACCCAGCAAAATCATCAAGTCCCAAAATAGATAGAGCCTATTCTAACCATAAAATAGAAGTATCAGTATCACTCAATGAGATAGAAACATGTATGTCAGCATGTCGAAGAACATCAAGAGTGCAAGGGCAACTCCTTAAAGCATGTAACGCAAACTCTTCTTCACAAGAACACAATGGACACAAACCATCAGACAAACCAACCTTCTTAAGACGACTTTCCTCAGAAGTAAACAACATGCGAATCAAAAGTTCATTCCAAGAGTTAGTTCTTGAAAACATCAAATCACGATAATAAATAGGAATATCAGAGGGAACATAATAGCTCCCTTGAAGTGAAACAACTTTGGATCCACCCCAGACATCATCAAATATACGACAAGTACTATCAAATCCAATTTGCCAAAATAAACCCCTACGTAACTCTTGTAATGTCCGATAAAGGCCTTTCTAAGCAAAAGAACTCTGATCCTTCAATGAAGCATTCAATAAGTCCCTATCAGGATAATACTTAGCACGAAAGAAACGAGCAACCAAAATGTCTGGCTCTTTAATAAAATGCCACAATTGTTTTCCTAATAAAGCCATATTGAAGTTATGCAAATCCCGAAAACCAAGACCCCCCTCACACTTTGGTTTACACATTATTTTCCACTCAATCAAAGGCCAACCTCGCTTTGCAATATCACCTGACAACCAATTCCTTCTCATACCTCTAGTTAAATCTTGCACTAAGGATACATGTAGTAAATAGCATGACATCACATACTGGGGAAGCTCTTGAGCCACAGACTTAATAAACACTTCCCGACCACCATAGGAAATCAAATGTTTAGTCCACCCATCAATCCATTTATGAACATGATCTTTTAGATAACCAAAAGTATTAGTTTTATTCTTCCCAATATGTAAGGGCATACTAAGATAATGCCCCAAATCAACAACTTCTCCAATACCCAAAATAAATGATATCTGAGTGCGACAAGTAATTGTTGTAAGTAGACTAAAATAAAGTACAGATTTTTCAAGATTCACCTTCTGCCCTGACGAAGATTCATATATACATAAAGCATCTCGAACCTGAATCACTTCCAAAATGGAATTCTTGATAAAATAATGCTATCATCAGCAAAAAATAAATGTGTATCTTTTGGACCATTCTGACTAGCACTGACACCTCTGATTTTTCGTTGATCCTGTAAATGATTAAAAAGAGCTGACAAACCCTATGTGCAGAAGAAAAATAAGAAATGAGATAAAAGATCTCCTTGTCGTAAACCTCGACTAGGACGAAACTCAGAAGTAAGAACACCATTCACCCGAACAACGAACGAAACGGTCTCAACACATCGCATAATAAGAGCAACCCAGTTCTGGAAAAAACCCAACTTCAACATGATTGCACGCAAAAAAGGCAATTCCACTCATATGCCCCATATCCTATTTAAGTGTATCCCCTTTATTCGGGCCGTTCTTCGAAGAATTCATAAAACATCTCATGGGCCACCATAATGTTATCCGATATTTGTCTCCTTGGAAGAAAGACAACTTGATTCTCACTAATACAAACAACCATAATATCTTTCAACCTTTTAACCAACACTTTGGAGACAATTTTATAAACCACATTACATATACTAATAGGCCAAAAATGCTTCGTCTGCTAAGGATAATATTTAGGTATTAAGACAATCATTAACCAAGCCCATATCCAAGGAACCATTCAACAATTGCATTCAAATATTAATAACTTCAGTCCCAACCACATCCCAATGAGAAAAAAAATTGCATACAAAATAGTACCCTTTTGTTTGAGTGATTATTTGTAAGGTAATTAATATGCAAAATTTACTAAAAAAATAAGGCAATATTAATTTGTATGAAGAATCTATGGAAACCCGCATTGACTGACAAAGAAGGTGTTATCGAGGATTGTTCGTAAAAAATTATACCACTTTTAAATTTTTCATAAAAGGATCATAATTTTTATATATTTGAATTTACAAAGTTTATATTTAGATGACCTATATGTAATACCCAATTTTTGCCTGAACTCCAAATTTATATGAATGCAAGAGTTCCCGTTCACATTGGCCATGATGAAAAGGAAAATGATCCAGAAAGAATATTGGCATATTCAACGTGATCTCCTATCAATGGAAAAGAATTTGCTAACTGATGTTATTAGATAATATTAGATGTTATTTCCTTAGATAAGAAGATATTGTATTATTTGGTCACATCTTAGTTGTCGATGTAAATAATCTAGACCACTAGATGTTTGGAGGCTCAACTATGAATAGAAGCATTCTCCATCTCTTTAGAACACATAGAAAAAGAGAAATAAAGAGAAGATAGAAAAAGAGGATAAAGGAGCAAGAAAAAGAAGAAGAAGAGATTTGAGAAAAATAGGAGAGGAAAAAGAGAGAGAAGAGAAACAAACAATAAAAGAACTTTTACTTAAAGATAATTCTTTTTTATTTTATCTTTTATTTTTGGAAAAAAGACACCCGAAGTCTTTGAACTTTCCAAAAAAAAAACCAATGTGGCCCTCATCCTATTTTTTGGATCAATGTGACCTTCCAACTCGAAAAAAGAACCCAATGTGGCCATTTGACCAACGTTTTCCGTCATTGACCAACAATTCTGTTAATTAATGATGTTATAAGGGTTTAGGGTGATAAATTACACCATTAATCACTCAACTATTTTTCTCTTCTATTTCGGTCACTAAACTCTAAAAGTTTTCAATTTTAAAAACTCTAGAGACTTCAGGGACTAGGGCTATAGTTAACCCATTTTATTTTAAGCACAAAAACCCAGTTCCTTCTATTCTCTATTACTTGGAGAAAAACTAAAGCCCAAATATCAATTTCCATGGCTGAAATCAGCAGCTTAAGAATCGATCTCCAGAAGTCACATTTTCTAGGTTAGATTAACTAAATGATTAAGCTGAGGTATAGTTTAATATGTTGTCTCAATTGTTATTTGCCCTTTGTTTCAGTTACTTTCATTTTTTTACTTGAATTAAAAAACAATGATGATGGAATTCTTGTCTCAGTTACTTGTCCTTTGGTGGTGGACCCCGGAAATGTGTAGGAGATATGTTTGCATCGTTTGAGGTATTTTTTTATGGAAAGATACGTATGAAAACAATTCTGTCAGTACTCAGTATCAAAACTTGGAAGTTAATTTTGTGTATTGGGTTCCATGCTTAATTGTTCTAGGTAAAACATGATAAATTTTAGACACTAGTTATTTGTACTGTAAAACATGAAGAAAAGTTACTTTGATCTTCTGGCTGCTGTAGCAGTTGCTATGCTTGTCCGGCGGTTTAACTTCCAAATGGCGCTTGGAGCTCCTCCGCCGGTTTAATTTCAGTCATGGAAATCGATATTTGAGCTCTAGTTTTTCTCTCGGTTACAGAGAAAGGAGGTGGGTTTTGTGTTTAAAATTAAATGGGTTAACCACGGTCTTAGTCCATGAAGTTTCTAGAGTTTCTGAAATTGAAAACTTTGAGTTTAATGAGCAAAATAGAAGAGAAAAAAGTAGTTGAGTGATGAATGTATTTTACCCTATTTATAATAGTAAGAATTAATGAAACCGTTAGTAAATGATGGAAACCGTTGGTTAAAGGGTCACATTGGAGTTTTTTTTTGAGTTGGAGGGCCAAATTTATCCAAAAAATAGGATGATGCCAACATTGCTTTTTTTTTTGGAGGGTAGATTATTTGGCCCAATAGGACACCCAAACTTTTAATTTAGGATTTACGATAATTGCAACAGTTCTTATGGAACTTGTTACGCCGGCTTGACGAGTTCCATGAGATATAATTTTTTAATGGGCCGTGTTAGGTGGGCCCATAACTGGAATAAATTTAATATATCTTGAGGTGACGAGTCCAAATAAAAAATATTTTTTTCAAAATTTTTTAAAGAAAATTTAAAAAATAATGTTTTAATGCCCATGGAACTCGTCACGCCGGTGTAACGAGTTCCAACGGGTATAATTTTGACTTTGTTTACCGTTGGATTGACCGTTGTTTAATGGTCGATTTTTTTTTAAATTTCAATGGAACTCCTCACGCCGGTTTGACGAGTTCCAACAGGAAAAATTATGTCTTCCCTTTAAGTTGTGCACATAATTTTCAATCTCTTACATAACACACTACTTTTATCTTCAATCTCTAACACAACAAACTCCTTTCATATAACCAAAACATTTCAAACAATAAGCAACAAATTCTTCATAGTTGCCCATTATAATGGCAAAATTCTACAAACTGATGTTGTGTTTAAGTCAGATAGGCCCATCAATATGATGTTTCCTATTGATGTATCTCATTGCCAAATGAAGCAAAAAATTGAGAGAAAACTTGGAGCTTCTGTTTCACGTTTAAGTTATCGGCACCTGCTCTCCTCAAATACAATTACATATGGAAAAGTTCAGCTTGATGATGATGTTGTTGTTGTTGTTATGGTTGGACTTCATCAATCATCAAATAATAATATGGTGGAGATATACGTCGAAACCATGAATGCAACTGATATTCCGACGTCATCAGTATCACTCAAAGAACAGAAGAAGCATAACCCTCTAAACAACATGCAAGTTATGGTGATGATAACCTTGTTGGATGGTTCGGTGAAAGCCTTGCTGAATTTAGCGAGGATGATGAAGATATTGTTCCGTTGGTAGATGACGATGACACACCATTAGTTGACGAGTCCTATTTTTTTGAGGCTGCTTCAGAGAGACAAGGTTTGGATGTTGAACTGATGTATGGGAAGCAACTGTTTCACAATGTCAAGGATTGTAAAATGATCCAAATGTTTGGAAAGATAAACCCTCAACTTGAAATGCCTTACCATGATTTGCCTCAGTATCATCATGCAGTTGCAATGCATGACATTATCTACGATACTATAGGAGATTCCTGAAATATTTGATATGCCAGAGTTATGTGCTTCCCAATGTGTTCTTCAGATGAGCGATCATCTGAGTTGGCTATTGGGTCTCAGTTTGAAACAAAAAAGAGGCACAACTAGCAATCAAGTAGTATTGCATCAAAGCTCATCTTGAATTTATGTCGCGGAGTTTGATAAAACACTTATTTTGTTAGGTGTATACACCATGATGTTGGCTGTAAATGGAGGATACAAGTATCATACCTACAATAGAAGATGTTGTGGGAAGTCACAAGGTTTAATGTAGAGCACGCATGTACAATGACCTCCTTGACACAAGACCACAAACATGTAGATTCGAATGTCATATGCTCTTATGTGAAGCTTTTGGTGGAAAAATATCCAAGAGTCTCGTTTCTGTGTTAGTGGCATCCATTCAAAATACATTTGGTTATATTCTGACTTATTACAAGGCATGGATGGCTAAACAGAAAGAAATGACCTTGTTGTATGGTGATTGGGATCAATCAAATAATGAGCTACCACATCTGCTGCAAGCAATGTAATTTTTCATCCCTGTAACCATTGTTAGGTACTATACTCATCATGCAATCACGCTCCCCGGGAAAAGAAATTTTGGTGGCTTGTTATGGGCGTTTAAGCCAACTATTGAAGGGTTTAAATTTTGCAAACAAATGATTCAAGTCGATGACACTTTTCTGTATGGGCTCTACAGACACGTCTTGATGATAGTCGTTGCACAAGCTAGAGACAAAAATATTTTCCCCATTGCCTTCGCCATTGTTAAAAATGAATCAGAGGAAACTTAGAATTTATTTCTGTCCAACTTTCGTTCCCATGTTGTCAATCAAGAAGGGTTTTCATGATCTCAGATCGGTCGCCTGTGTTGTTAAGCACAATTGGTAGACCCAAAAATAGATGGATGCCACTGCACGCATATCTTGCATATTGTATACGTCATATCGGTTCAAACAAATAAAGAGGTTTAAGCAGAAAAAGATCAAAAAAGGAGATTATCAACATGGGTAAGTACCTTCCATTTGTTATTAATTATTTATACTTTATTATTGTTTTTTTCAATAACATTTAATTTACTGCTTTTTATGGTATGCTTTACTCCAACCAAACTTCCGTACACGGCTTGAAAATTTGAGAAGATACGGAGATGATGTGTATGAATTCGAAGGTGAATACCAAGGGAGAGATGGTCATAAGCATATGATGTTGAGGGTCGACGTTACGACCATATGACTACCAACCTTGCTAAATGTATCAAGTCAGTGCTGAAAGGGACTCGACATCTCCCAATAGCAAGTATTGTTAGGGAGACTTACTTTAGGTTGGGTAAAGTATGGGCTGAAAAAAGTGCACAAATTGATGCCATGATCAGCGATGGGAGAAATTGGGCTCCAGATTTAGAGAAGGCAATGCAAAAGAATTAAACACATGCGACATCAATGTTTGTCAACAATTTTTCAGACTTGATTCTGATTTCATTGTCCAAGCACTACTTCGACCACATGAGGAAGGTAATTCTACAACATACATTGATAATCTGAATAGAAGATGAAGTGATTGTTATCGATTTCAAGTTTTTAGGTTCCCATGCGCTCACGCTGTTGCTGCATGTATGCACATCAATGTTGACCCATACTTATATGTTGATGACTGTTATAACTTGCACACTATGCGCAACATTTACAATTATGAATTTAAATACCTCCCAAATGAAGCATACTAGCCTACATGTACAATTTCTGAGGATAGTTGCCAAATCTTTAATTGCGTAGGAAGTTACGGGGTCGACCTGAATCTAGCCGAATTCATACCGATATGGATGATCCTCAAAGAGAGTTAGCTCAACCCAAACTTTGTGGCCACTGCAGAGGTGAAGGTCATAACAGAAAACATTGTTCACATCTTCCAAAATATCGAGCTGGATGCTAAAATAGGCTTTACAAAATATTATGTACTGTAAAACCCCTAGTTCCAAACTATTAGTAAAATTTGTTCTTTCTTTTTCAAGGATCAAGAGTAACCTTTGGAAAACCCCTAGTTATTCAATTATCATCGGTACAACCTTTGTAATTTTTAAATAAATCTAGCTGTTTAAGACCGTTGGGCTGGACAATATCGGTACTCCTCTTTATGGTATCGAGACTACTCTATAAAGTAGTATCAGTACCCCCATGAGTATCGATACCTATTTTGCATTATGGAATTTGACCCGTTTGGAAAATACTAGTAGTATCGATACTACCAACTGAGTATCGATACCAAATGAACAATATTAGTAATGTTTTTCAATTGAAAATGGAGAAAACAAATTTGTAATTGACAATTTAAATTTAAAACTTCATTAAAGTTTTTTAATTGAGAATTTACTCAAAATTAATCATTTTGATAACTATAACATCCTATTTTAATGATAAATAAAATTTTGAATTTTAATGAGACAATAATTAATTAATAAAGACAACATCATACATAAACTAAAACCATACAAATGAATATTTGAACATATGTCATTTTTTAATTTTTTTACATCTCTCTATAATTCGATCTTCTTTCATCTTCTTCTTCTCAATTTCTATACTTCTTTTTTATTTGTTCTTCCTTCTCAACTAGTCGTTTGATATGCCACTTTGGTAATTCGTCATACTTCCTCTTCTTCTCCTCTTTCATTTTCATTTTATTCTTCTTATGCTCCTCAAGTATGCACTTTATTGCATCATTTTCCCACTCTTCCTATGAAGAGTAGCTTAAATCCGAATCGTCACTCTCCGAGTCAGTGTTGTGAACCCCATAAATACCATTAGCCAAATCAATCCTAATTTTTTTGTCACTTCTCATACATCAATTATACTTAAATTTTTAAAAATAGCTGTAGGAACTCGTCACTTCGGTGTGACGAGTTCTAGTTAATTCAAATAAATTTTTGACCATTCCACAAAGGTCCAATTTTTCAACTTATACCCGTTAGAACTTGTCACACCGGCGTGACGAGTTCCATGTCTTTTTTTCAAATTTGTTAAAAATTTGATATTATTTTTAACTAAAAAAATTTAAAAAAATTAATATTTGTTTTTCAAATTTGTTAAAAATTTCTAAAAGTTTCATATTATTTTTAACTTTGAAATTTTAAAAATTTTAATATTGTTTCAAAAAAATTTAATTACACTAAATATCAATGAAATTTAAACAATTCTAATTTTTTATAGTTTTATAAAAGTACACTTTATTTAATTATAATTTTAAAACATAAACAATTTTTACTTAACAATGAATTTTATACAATGAAATATTGAGTACAAAAACTTAAATAAACAAATTTATTACTTATTTTTTGCACAATTCTTGGTGATATCGAGACGTGGTATAATGCTAATGACGTGGTGCTCATTGAATTCGTCGTGGTCGTCCACCTTCTTCATTTTCCTCTTCTTTCAATTCCAGTGTGCCAAACACCACTCCACTTTGATAGACATCTTCGAGTGAAAACGATGGAGTACTCAAGGTATTTGACGCCATCATTGACGTCATCGCCTCAAATTGAGATTGTCCGTGATGAAGAAGATGATCCCATGAACCTCTCTTCCGGTTATAAGGAAAATTGTTGTGAAGGTGACATTTGATCCCACCTACTTTCTTCCCACGCCGCTCGACTCTCCATCGATGGTTTATATGCACCATATACACCATAACTTTCTTGCGATGGATAATAATTGGTGGAAGCATAAGATGAAGAAGTTGATGAAGATGATGATTTTTTTCCTTCATTATTTCCCACTCAGACCGCTCCTCCGGCGTTGTCAAGTATGGTTTCCATTTGCTTCATAATTTTGGAGGTAGGGAGAAACATTGAAATCAAAATCTTTGGGTTGTACCTCGGAACAATTAGGCAATCATAAATGTCTATTTTGTCATTGATATATGAATGTAGCATGTTTCCTCAGCAAATCTTCGGTATTCTTCCCACGCGCATCTATTTTATGCAAATTGTCAATGTTATATATTGATATTTATGTCGGTTGGTGAAACCTAAATTGTCACAAAACTCTATAAGCGGTATGGATCTCAACAATTACGAAATAGAGCAATGGTGTTATGGCACACCATGTCTCCGCCCCTTCAAAGAACATTGGCGGTAGACACCGTTGGATATACGACTCATAATAAGGTATCCAATTAAACTGTAAAAAATATTATGTTAGTATAATTAAACAATTAATATTACAATTTCAAAGTTAATGCAAAAAATACAAAAATTTACCGCATGTCTACTTACAATATCAGTCTTCATCTGAATATCTACTTTGGTTGCACCCAACAACTTTGTATCGATTATTCGGTGTCGCCATCTAAAAAAATTATGTTATTTATTGTCATTTTCAAAATATTTAAATAAATATTATAAAATATCAAAACATTAAATATATGAATTTACCTTGCGGGTAGAGGAAACTCCATAGGATCGGATATAATAAGCGTCATAAATGGGAGACGATACCACACCCATGATTGGAGAAAATCTAAACAATTCACTACATCTGCTTTTTTCCTCTAACGACTACAATTGCCTTACATAGTTCACGATACAAAAAAACCAAAATTACAGAACCCCAACTATATTAACGACATGCAACGAAATCCTCTATTACCATAAGATATTGGGTGTACACCAAATTGCCCGATTTATCCGGTAGCAAGATCCCTCCAATTAACGTCATAAGATATGCTCGAGCTGCATATATCACCTCTTCCTCGATTGATTGTTCATCTACTCTAAATTCTCTTTCCAACCAGGTCATCTGTACCCGCAACCCATCAATGACATTGATTGGAGCCTCCTTTCCCAATAAATTTGAAATAACATCATTTACCTTATAAGTGTTGCAAAGCACCAATGGCATACCATTAATCGAAACACCAGATTAATACGTGGCATCTTCCAAAGTTGTCGTCACTTCATCACAAGGTAAATGAAACGTATACGTTTCGGGCCTCCAACGCTCAATCAACGCCGATATCAGTGCCGATATCACCTTAAATCTATGAAGAAACATCGCTCCATATAATTCGGATTGTGAAATATATATTACCATCCACTCATGTGGCTTTTCATTCTTCATTCCTCGATGACGAATGGCTCGTTATTCTTGCTACAATTTAAAAATAAATTATTTAATACAATTACATAAATAATTATTATTAATAATATAAATTTGTCAAAACTAAAATGAAATTAAAAAATTAAACTTACTGTTGTTGTAACACCATCTCTCGTATACTTTTCCGTTCACGAGATACATATGTCATATCACTCTTAAAGCTTTTCCAATTTGTAAAACCCTTAAAATTTTGTTTCAAAATTTAAAACCAAAATATTTTAGTACAACACTAAAACAATCGTTGAAACATATTATCAAATTTATCGTTTTAAAACATATTCTAAAGCATCTTTCTTAATTTTGATTACATGCCAGCTATTTTCAAAATGAACATGATTGTCCTACTGTTACTGATGAGAGTCAACTTTATATTGATGATAGTTGTTGCTACTGCTGCACTCCTTACTCGGCTAGTCTCTGCTTTCAACTACGCATAAAATCAACACACGTTAAATATTTACTTATTGAGACATAATATTGTAAAGAAACGTTAGTGTATTTATAAGTATATCATGGTTATTTAGTTTCAAACTAAATTGTATACTCTATAAGGATCAACTAAATCCTTATCATTAAAACCAAATTTCTTTCATACAATCATCGTAATGATACTTATTATGTCCTACATACTCATCTTTCTGTATCTTTTCCCCCATTATTCTTTAATAATTATTCATTATATTCATTTGTGGCATCCTTTCATACAATACTGCATTGTTATGCATTTCATTTATGGCATCCTTTCATGCCGATAATGCACCGTTATGTCAAAATACACTGTTAAGCATTTAATCTTTTACTCAAAGGAATTTAACCTTTCATCTAACTGTCAATATTGACACCTTTCTTCCAAATGCACAACTAGAATATTAATCTTGTACTCAAAGACATTTAACCTTTCATCTAATTGCAATATTGACACCTTTCTGCCAAATGCACAGCTAGGCTATTAATCTTTTACTCAAAGGCATTTAACCTTTCATCCAACTGATATGATTGACACCTTTCTGCCAAATGTACAGTTAGGCTTTTAGTCTTTTACTTTAGAACAATTCATACTCCAATAATTATTCATAATATCAATTAACTATTTAATTTCATTACAAATTCTATAGTTTGCATCCGTAGTGACAATACAGAATTTCTTAGTTTTGCACACAAAGTACCCATAAGGAAATTCATAAACTCATTATGAATTTCTTAGTTTTGCACACAAAGTGCCCATACGGAAATTCATAAAATCATTATGAATTTCTTAGTTTTTTACACAAAGTGCCCATACGAAAATTCATAAACTCATTATGAATTTCTTAGTTTTGCACACAAAGTGCCTATACGGAAATTCATAAACTCATAATGAATTTATTAACTTTTTGCACACAAAGTGCCCATGCGGAAATTCATAAACTAATTATGATTTTCTTAACTTTTTGCACACAAGGTGCCCATACTGAAATTCATAAACTAATTATGAATTTCATAACTTTTTGCACACAAAGTGCCCATACGGAAATTCATAAACTAATTATGAATTTCTTAACTTTTTGCACACAAAGTGCCATTCGGTAATCACCATACATATATAAATCAATCATACATCTATGACTACCATACATATAAGTACATAATAAATGCACTCACCTGGCTTGTCTCGCTATTATATCGAAAGCACAAAACTGACTACTCACTACTTTATACTTGCCTTTCGCTTTGCTTGACTCGGAAGTTTGATTATGATCTACACACGCATCCATTAAATACATATACCATACTAAATGTTAGTATATTCCTTAACATTTATACTTTAATAATATTCAAAATTACCCTTATTTCAATTTATACAACAATTTCAATCTATCTTATAGTTCCAGGCTCAATAGTATCAATACCCTTACCATGGTATCGTTACTTCTATACTATGGTACCGATACCTTTCTCTCAGTATCGATACTACTACACTATGGTACCGATTTTCCCTTTTGGTATTGATACCATTTTGGAATTATGTTATCCATGGTATTGATACTTCCCTTTGCTAGTATCGATACCCAATCATATCGATACCACTGCATAGGTATCAACACTGATCATCACATTTATACTCATTTGCACCTATAATATAGGTACTGTTCTATTAGTATCGATACCCTTACCCAGATTTACCATTTTTCAGCCCAAGTTTACTAAATTTTCCCCTCTAATCTCTTACTTTTACCTCCAACAATATTATTAAACTTTTATTTACTTAATCCCATTAACTTTCCTTCATTTAACCTCTTATAACATCTAGAATCTCTATAGAGCACTTCAACTCAAGAATCATATCATTTTTCTAAGCATGTTTTTAATCATATCCCATGCTTCAAATCTCTTATTCAATCCTTTGACAAGTCAATTCTACTAATAAACCTCAATAAAAACTCATATATCGACATCTCATTCAAAAACTCATTTCCTTAAATCTCATATAAAACATCCACTACTTAGTTTTAATCTTCTTTAACCCTTCCTTAAGATTACATATCAGTTAATGTTACAATAGAAAACCAAAATTTAAAGGAAGAACTAATTAAATGAATTTTACCTTATACTATGGAGAAGAACACAACCCACGTAAAGAAGAAGAATATGAGTGAAAATAACTTACTTTCCTCTTTTCCCTATTTAAAATCCCTAACAAGGAATATATTTTAAATTCATTTCCCTTTAAAAGACCAAAATGTCCTCTTAATTTATATATTGTTACAAATTAGTCAATAACACTATTCCAAATTATTTTCTCATATTTTACCCTTCATTCAAATAAATCTTCAAATTTCAAATCTTTTCAATAAAGTCCTGACCTAATATTTGGAGTATTACAGTTGTCAACTCGATCGACGAAATATGAACATCATCCATATGTAACATTTCTTCTCTTGATGCCATTTCAACACAAAAGTTTTTGCTCTCAATAGAATGTTTGATTACAAGTGAAAAATCAATCCAACCGAAACCTCTATTTATACTACTCTACCCAACGACTAGTTTTTTTCAAATTGAAAATAGTCGCTGGAACTCATCACACCGGCGTGACGAGTTCCATTGAAATTTTAAAAAAAATTCGATTGTTGAACAACAATTAATCCAACAGTCAAAAAAGTCAAAATTATACCCATTGGAACTCATTGAATCATATCATTTTTCTAAGCATGTTTTTAATCATATCTCATGCTTCAAATCTCTTATTCAATCCTTTGACAAGTCAATTCTACTAATAAACCTCAATAAAAACTCATATATCAACATCTCATTCAAAAACTCATTTCCTTAAATCTCATATAAAACATTCACTACTTAGTTTTAATCTTCTTTAACCCTTCCGTAAGCTTACACATTAATTAATGTTACAAGAGCAAACCAAAATTTAAAGGAAGAACTAATTAAATGAAGTTTACCTTATACTATGGAGAAGAACACAACCCATGTAAAGAAGAAGAATATGAGTGAAAATAACTTACTTTCCTCTTTTCCCTATTTAAAATCCCTAACAAGGAATATATTTTAAATTCATTTCCCCTTTAAAAGACCAAAATATCCTCTTAATTTATATATTGTTACAAATTAGTCAATAACACTATTCCAAATTATTTTCTCATATTTTATCCTTCATTCAAATAAATCTTCAAATTTCAAATCTTTTCAATAAAGTCTCTGACCTAATATTTGGGGTATTACAGTTGTCAACTCGATCGACGAAATATGAACATCATCCAGACGTAACATTTCTTCTCTTGACGCAATTTTGACACAAAAGTTTTTTCTCTCAATTGAATGTTTGATTACAAGTGAAAAATCAATCCAACCGAAACATCTATTTATACTACTCTACCCAATGACTAGTTTTTTCAAATTGAAAATAGTCGTTGGAACTCTTCACACCGGCGTGACGAGTTCCATTGAAATTTTAAAAAAATTTGATTGTTAAACAACGGTCAATCCAACAGTAAAAAAAGACAAAATTATACCCGTTGGAACTCGTTACTCCGGCGTGACGAGTCCCTCAAGATATATTAAATTTATTCCGACTGTGGGGCCTACCTGACACGGGCATTAAAAAATTATATCTCATGGAACTCCTCACACCGGCGTGACGAGTTCCTTATGGACTGTTGCAATTGTCGTAGATCCCAAATTAAAAGTTTGGGTGCCCTATTGGGCCAAATAATCCACCTGGGTGGATTATTTGCCCAATTTAGCCCCTTTTTGCCTTTATTTTTTCTGTTTTATTTTGTTTTGATCGATGTCGAGCTTTCTTTTTTTTTTTCAAAAATTTCTATCGGAAGAGAGAAAATCAAGGAACAAGGAAAATGTATGCAAATATATCTTCTTAAATTTAGCATTCATTGAGATTTCTCAAAAGAAAACCGATATTTTTTTCACTTTTAATTCTTATTTCTTTTATTTTATCTTTTTATTTTATATGTATTTTTATAATATATATATATATATATATACTTTTTATACCATTAATATTATCTTTATATTATATATATATTTATATTATATATATAAATCAATTTTTCTTTCTATATTTTCTTTTCCACATTTATATTATATATACTTTATTTACCTTTCTAATTCCTTTCGTATATACTTTCTTTATATTTTTGTTAATTTTTATTGCTTTCCTAATTTTTATATTTATTACTTTATTTTTTTTTTTTAGTAATTTTATAATTATATATTTTTACATTTTCACAATTTATATTTATACTTTTAATTATTTGGTTATTCTCTTTATGTCTTTAGTTTTGGTTCTTTGCATTATCATCCTAACTGTTAATTAAATTGATTATTTGATTATATACCAAAGAAAACTTCAAACTACACTAGCTATTTCATAAAAATATGTAATCTTTGTACACCCAAACCCTCCCACATTTTCGCTTAGAGCAGGGGTTGCTAATGCACAAAGACCAAAAAAAAGGGGGGCAATAAAACATGACGCATCCTGAAAATTGTTTCCAAATCAGGAGGCGAAAAGAACTCCCTAACTTTATTGTCATGGTGTCTTAAAGGAGGCATGCGTTTCCTTGGCGGCGGAGGGCAAGGTAGTTTGTCTGCTATTCTTGCTTCTCTTAAAGTTGGACTCGTTGAACCACCTTATTCTTCTTCTCTTTGTTTTGTGTTTATTAGCTTCAAAGCTGTCCTAAATAGAAATGTCTGTCAATACCCATTTCTTCCCTTGGGAATCTAACACTTCATCTACTTGTGATTTTTTTTGAAAACCCTATTTTTAATAAGAAGAGAAAAGGAAATTTTTGTAACACCCTAATTCAATCCGACCCGAAGTTTACTGAATCACGATATCACACGGGACCACCTAAGTGGCTAACTCAAAACTTTTCTTTTAAAGTTGGTTGATTATAAAGCACTGGATAAAAATTCATCCATACTGAATAAATAAAAGCATAGTAATTAAGTTTTACAAATACATGGAGCACCCAAAATCATCAACATAATAATATATCATTGAGTTCAAAATCAAATGTTATGACTGAGTAATACAAATGCCCATAATAGTACATGCCCTCTACAAGTGACTCAAGACACTCTGAGATACTTGGTCAAATCTGATCTGATGTACTGGAATATCTAATGAAGACAACTCGCCACGAACGATCCCCTAACCTGCTCATGGAAACACATTCTGAACACCGAGCTTACGAGCTCAATGCCTCACTAAAAACTTTACTATACTACATGCATTCACTAAATGTATTGACTAGTGGCACAACTATAAAGACATATAAGATACCGATATGTCCTACTATGTCGGGCATCATGGTGTGATTGAGGGTTCTACATCTCGGAGCTCATGCATCTCTCTAGCCTACCGAATACCCAAAGGAACTCAGGGTGAGATATGAAATTCTACATCGGAGACGTACACCTGTTCAACTCATTCCATCGAGCCTTGGGGCATCTGCACCCAGCTGTCGATTTAAGTGCCTTGGCACTGACCGGGATATATATTGTACAACTGTATCCGCTAGAGTAGCTCGGTTGTCTTGGTCATGTCCCGAGCGTCAAACAAAGCTAGTTTTATTTCACCATAAATATTATTGTTTTTAATTGTTATGAGTTAATTTAACGTTCTCACTTGTAGTTTTATTTCTTTGTATTCTGGTATAGATGGAACCCTTAAATCCACTCTTGAAATCCTTGAGTTATCTACCCAAAATTATCTGTGGGTACTGATACTAAGCCTTCAGTATCGATACTGGCCCCTGAGTATCGATACCAACACCAAGTATCGATATCATTTTTAGCTTCGATGTTTTGATAATTCACAGAGTATCAATATCCCTATGGGAAATATCGGTACCGATATCGATACCACCTTAGGTATCAGTACCAAAATTGCCTATTGTAATTGCTAAGTGATCTCGGTGTCAATACCACCCCATGGGTATCGAGACTGACCCTGCAGTATCGATACTCCATGAATGGGTATTGATACTCCCTGCTGAATTTACTATTTGTTTTAAGAACAGTGTTGATACTATTCTTCTAGTACCAATACCCTCGCTAAAAAATGTCATGTTTGGGCACGAAAAAATGCAACGTTTCCACTCTAAAGGTCCCATTAAGGCCCCAACTATCTTTAAAATGTTATGTATGATCAAAGGAAGCATAAAGGCTTTAAACATGCTGAAAACACCAATTTGCGATTTCTACCATGAATATGCTTTATAATTCATGCAACCTACCGAAGCACTTCAATGACCTAAATTGTGGTATAGATGAGTTTAGAGTGAGTTACCTTTGCTTACTAATTGCTGGAATGCTCCATGGCTCAACCCAAGGTAAGTTTTTCCTTTCTCTTGTTCTTGGAGCTTGCTCCAACTTCTCTTTCTAAACAAGAATAAAACATATAGGTTACTAGACTTGTTGAGAATCTTAGAAGGGCATTTAAAATGTCTTTAGAGATTAAAATCCCTAAAAAAATGTATTGGTTTGCTATGATTTTCTAAAAATTCCATTAAACCAACACTTTGGGAAACTATGGTGAAAATAAGAGATCCAGGGCTTAATTGAAGCTTGAGACGTGAGGATTAGGATTCTTACCTTCAAAATAACAAACCAAAGCTCAAAGACTTCCAAGTTGTGACCTTTGCTCAAACAAGAGGAAGAATGAGAGTGTTTGAAGAAGAAAGAAGAAGATAACTTTTTGGTGGAGAAAAAGAGATAATACGTGATATAACCCTTCTAATTAGGAATTCAACTTCCTGTTTGAAATTTTGTGAAATTACACTTTTGTTCACTCCACTATTGGATTACTTTTATAAACACCCATTTGTATTAACTATTGGGCTCAAACCAAAGTTTGACTTCACTGAATTTTGGGTCAAGTCCTCTCCTAGGCTAAGGGGTTTACTCAAGGTCGAACTCGGGTTGGCCCAAACTACTAACCTAGTTTTTGGGTGTTATAATTTTGAAGAAAGGAAAAAGGAACCCAATGTGAGAAATGGTTGAAAACAAAGGGAAAGTAGATGACTATTTAATCTAAGAGAAAAAGAATGAGTTTTTGAGTGACGAAATGGAAACAAATGTAAAACGCAGAGACAATGGAATAAGAAAAAATGAGAGAGCTTTGAGTGATTGGGATTTTGTTGTTGAAAAAAGAGAGTAATATTTAAGATTTGGTTGGGAGAAAGAAGGGTGATTGGCTGCCCGGATATTTACGGGCAGCTAAAACCGTGTGAAGAGAGGTTTTTAGGTTTGGCACTAAAATTGGGCAAAATATCTAGTGAACAAAGGATTTTATTCCCACCGAGATTTGTGAATTTTCAACTTTGATCTTTATTAATTTCTTAGAAATAATGTTTGTTAGGGGTTGAGATTTGTTTTTTTAATTTTTTTGTCAATTAATTTCTTAATTTCAATCGTCACTCTAATTATGTATAATATTTATTTATGAATATGATTATAATGAACAATGATTAAATTTTTATAAAAGAATATTGAATGAATGTCTATGCTTCAAGGTCTTAAACATTTTAATTCAAATCCTACTATACATAAATTATTATAGCAAATGTTTTAATGTTAGTCTATTTAATTTCAAATATATGTTGCTTGTCAATGTATGCATAAATTATTTATACATTTTATTATTCATTTCAATTATGTTAAAAATCTAAGATTTGATTTTAAATTTAAGTAAGAAGACAATAGCAACATAAACTTTAATAAAAAGAAATGAATGAAGCATCTTGGCTTCGACCAAGGTGACTGAGAATATCTCCCTCATAATGAAACGGTTCAAATCATCTAAAAACTTGATTCTCACTTACTCACCTGACCTCTTGATCCATTTCTTCCAACAATATTTTGTTGGGATCTCCAGTGCATCTCATGGCGCAATTGAGAAATAATTCGACAATCTCAAAAATGATCCATGTACGAAAAATCAAATTCGAGAGGAAGAGATGCGTGATTTATCTTGGGTTCCTGGAATAACAACAAATCAATAGTGCAATCACGATTTTTCAAATCACAAGCCTCCATGAAACCATCTCAACCTCTACTCAGTTCAATCGGTTGAGAGCAACTTTTCCTCTTTTCTCAAAATTATTTTGAGAATTTCGTCTAAGAAAGAAGAACGAATGCTAGACCATACTTTCCCTTTTATATGCAGTTACCCTAACCCCGAGGGTTTTATTTATTTTCAAAATTTATAAATATAAATTAAAATAATTATAATTACCTTAATTATATTCTTTTAATATTTATTTAGTATATTCGGGATAATTAAAACTACATAGATATAAAATATATATTAACTTTAATTATGCACTTTATTTATGTATAATAAAATTGTACATTTGTAAATCATTTAAAATTTTCTCATTTCAATCCTTGGGGGTGACCCTTTAGGTTCCTGTAACGTTAGTAGTAATTATTAAAACCATTCTAATAATACAAATAATGAGTGACATCTAACAATGTATCATCGTAACCTAAGCTACAAGAAGTCATGAGTTGATTAAACCTCTTTGTGACTAACTCTTCTATGTATTATATCCTTTTGTCCTTTATATCTAGATTAGGCACAAGTCCTAGAACAATCACACTTGTATAGCCCGTCTAATGTTTCTCGATATCTAGAGTAGACTATAATAAATGAATAACTTGTGATATCTCATATCAACTTGTTCAAGAATGGACATGCATTTCTAGTCCCACTCAATTAAGTGACTTATGATATATCTCCTATTATGTATAAAGGACAAATCCAATCTTGATCACTCACACCCCTCTACTTATATCGTGATATGTTCAACATCATTCTTTATAATGCAACCAGTTATGAAGCACGTTTAATTGTATCAAAACATACAACTATATATGATGAGATAGTGATGATCTTGTAGGGACCGTCAACGCACCCATGGCACAGCGAAAACAAAACATGATAGTCTCAAGTATTTAAATATAAAACTGGGAGGAAGAGATGTGATTGTTGAAAACATTTTGGTGTTTCGATATAACAAAATAATATAAATGAATTTTAAGCTTTTACAAATGATTTTCTAAATATATTCGATACAAATATTCGAATATCAAAATATTACTCCAAGTCTTTCAAAGTTTAATTTCAATCCTTACTAAAGTGTAAAATTGTGTTTTATACTTAAAATATTTTTGAAACAATTTTCATAAAGTATTTCGAACCAAAAAATGAGCCAAAAATCAAATTTGTGAAGGGATGCACCGATGCACTCATTGATGCACTCATTGATGCATCGATGTACACCCCATTTCGGATGCATTCAGGATTTTATGGAAACATCGAATGCATTTTATGCATCGAAGCACATACCATGCATCGATGCACTCCAGGCTTGTTTGAAACATCAAATGCATTTTATGCATCGATGCACCCTTAGTGCACCGATGCACTAAGTGTTCCAACAGTCGAAATATTTGAATTTTACACTTGATGCATCGATGCACCTTGACTATGCATCGATGTACACACGCTCCCAACTGATTTTATTAATTGTCTTCACACAATAACGGCTCTATTAACTCCACTAATGATCTCCAACGTTCAGAAATGATCCAAGGAGTATTTAAATAAGCTTAGAAGCCATTGATCAATAACAATTATCAAGAATCAAGAGAGAATCAAAGAGAAAGCATCAAACCTCAAGTTTGAGTATTTTCAAGCCTATTTTCATTCAATATTCATCTTTGCTTTCAAGAACACTTATTTAATCAATTGTATTCTTGAGTGTTCTTTCTTTATTCTATAATTGTGCAAACATATTTCCTTGTGAGGATTTCTGTAAGTTTGCAAAATTTGTATTTTTCTCTTTGGGAGAGAGTGTTCTCAAGAATTTGGGGTATAATTCTTGAGGGAGTTGTAAGGTTACTCTTTGTCCTCAAAAGAAAGAAAAATTAGTGAATTTGTGGAAACTCCTTAGTGTGTATAGCTAAGGTATTGGACATATACTTCGGTTGAGAAAGTCGAACCACTCTAAATCGATGTGCATATATTTTCAATTTTCTGCCAAAGCTTCCACCAAAATTTTTATTGTCAATTCACCCCCTATTGGCCTTTTCCGTCAATCGATTAACTCAACAATTGGTATCAGAGCTTCACTCATTTGAAGTTTAACCACCTCTTGAGTCGATTCGGGAAGAGTTAAATCGATAAACATGGCATCCACTTCCGGTTCATTCTCCATGGAATAATCCAGACCAATTGTCGTGCCTCCACACTTCAATGGAACAAATTATCATCGTTGGAAGAAGTTTATGATGATATTTATCCAAGCATTTGATATGGAAGCTTGGATGATGATCGAGAAAGGATATTCTTCTCCTACGAAGAAGGCAAAGAAGTGGAGTAATCAAGAACGGAAGAAAGCTCAACAAAATACAAAGGCTATGCACATGTTGTGTTGTGCAATTGATCCTAATATATATAAAGGAGTTTCTTCTTGTTCAAATGCCAAGGAGATGTGGGATAAGCTTGAGGAGATCTTTAGAGACAAGGAAGAAGAAGAACCAATAAAGTTGATGTCTCTATTAGCTCTCACAGAGCCAAAGGTATCTTCTAACTCAAATAGATTAAATTCAAAATCTTTTAATGAGTTACAAGATGCTTATGATGAATTATTTTCAGAGTTTGAGACCATGAACTCCAAATATAATAAATTGATTTATAAATTTATAGCTAAAAATGATCTTCTTTTGAAAGCTAAAACAAATTTAGAAAATCAAAATGAAATGTTGAGAAATGAGTTAGAGCTTTCAAAAACAAAATCTGAAAACTTTGAAAAAGAAATTTTCAAATTAGACAAACTTCTTCTAGAAACGAAAATGGATTTTGACAATCAAAATGAAATCTTGAAGAAGGATTTAGAGCTTTCAAAAATGAAATTTGAAAGTATTGAAAAAGAAAATTTTGATTTGAAAGTTAAGCTTTAATGCTTAACAAAAGAAAAAGATATCATTTTAAATAATTCATCTAGTTCAATAATGACAATATGTTCACATTGTCATTATCATGTTCATAAGGAACATACTTGTCCTTTAAAGAAAGGAAAATGATTTAAAATTAGACAGTATGGGTTCCAAAAGGAACAAGAGGCATCGAAACTAACATTCAAGGATCTAAAGCAATTTGGATACCAAAATCTACTTAAATGTCTCTTGTAGGTGTGTTGGAGCAAATTGTGATGAAAATGACGATATTCAAGATGCTATGGCCACACATGAAAAAGGAATGGGTAACCTCTAAACTTAATGTAATTATTTTATTTGGTTGCTCGTTTTGTTTATGCATACATGAGGTTTTAAATGTTAAATAATTCTAAATGATTATGTTTTATCTCATGTATGTTGAAAAATATTGTATGATGAACATAGTAATTTTTGGTAATGTTTTATAAACTCTAGTTCATCATATTAATTTTTGGTAAAAATTGTTTTTAAAATATAATTGATATCACTTTAACAATTGATATTGATTTTTTTTTTCAAGAACTTTGGTTTTGCAAAATGTTGACCTTAAATTTTTCTTAATGTTTATGCATAGATCTTATTTTTTTAATGATATAAAGTTTTAATGATAACATTTTCAAAAACGTTATGCATAATTTCTTAATCTCGATAATCGACATTGCATAATGTTTTATTCGTGAATGGGTTAAAAGCATAATCTTTTGAAAAATGAATTTGATAAAAGATACAATGTCTTATTTTAAATTAATGATTTCAAAATTGATTGACATTGCATCCATTTTGATTATACTTGTTGGTCATAAAATAGGGACATATATATGATGCATTTAGACTCTATAGATATGACTAATTTATGCCTAGTTGCTAAGGATGAGCATGATAGTTGGTTATGACATAGGAGACTAGGACATGCTAGCATGAGTGTTTTGCAACGACTCATTCAAGGAGACTTAGTTAGAGGGTTGCCAAAGCTAAAATTTGATAATGATAAAATCTGTGATGCTTGTGCTAAAGGAAAACAAGTTAGAGCTTCCTTTAAGTCCATTAATGATGCATCAACTAGTAGAGTATTACAATTGATCCATATAGATATTTTTGGGCCAAATAGAACTACTAGCTTGGGTGAAAAACAATATGCATTTGTCTTGGTAGATGATTATTCTAGATATACTTGGGTTCTATTCTTAACTAAAGATGAAGAATTAGAAAATTTCATCACGTTTTCAGATGTAATCCAAAATGAAAAAGGTTACTCCATCACTAGTGTTAGGAGTGATCATGGCACTGAATTTGAAAATATTGGATTTACTGATTTTTGTAATTTTAATGGTTTTAGTCACAATTGTCAGCACCAAGAATCCCTCAACAAAATGGATTTATTGAATCCAACTTTAGAAGAAATGGCTAGAACTATGCTTTGTGAAAACAATTTGGCGAAATATTTTTGGGCGAAGCCACAAATACTGTTTGTTATGTTATAAATCGAGTAATGATTAGGCCAATTTTAAAGAAAACTCCATATGAAATTTTCAAAAATAAAAAGCCTAACATTAGCTATTGTCATCCTTTTGGATGTAAATGTTTTGTTTTAAACAACGGTAAAGATAATCTTGGCAAATTTGATGCTAAAAGTGATGAAGGAATTTTTATGGGTTATTCTTAAATTCTAAGGCTTATTGGACATTTAATAAAAGAACTTTAGTAATACAAGAATCTATACATGTTGTTTTCGATGATAATTCTCTTCCAAGGAAGGATTCTTGTATAAATGATGTAGGTATTGTAAATCAAATGATGTTAGATATGACATTGGAGAACCATCATCAAATAAAGAAATGAAAGATGAGGAAACTCACGATCCCCTCGAGAATCCAACCATTGAAGAAAGGGAAGTATCTTTCCCAAGAGAGTACAACTATGTCAAGAATGGTGAAATTATAGGTGATCCATCCAAAGGGGTAACAACTCGATCTTCTCTTAGAAATATATGTGATTATGTTGTATTTATTTCATGCATAGAGCCTAAAAATATTAAAGAATCATTAAATGATGAAAATTGGATAATGGCTATGCAAGAAGAATTAAATCAATTTGAGAGAAGTAGAGTATGGACATTAGTTGAAAGGCCTAGTAATAAATCTTCTGTAGGTACTAGATGGGTATTTAGGAATAAGCTTGATGAAAGTGGTAACATAGTGAGGAACAAGGCTAGACTTGTTGCTCAAGGGTATACTCAAGAAGAAGGTATAGATTTTGATGAAACATATGCTCCCGTAGCTAGGATGGAAGCAATTAGAATTTATTAGCATTTGCATGTTTTAATGAATTTAAACTATATCAAATGGATATTAAAAGTGCATTTTTAAATGGTTTCATAAAAGAAGAAGTGTATGTGGAACAACCTCCAGGTTTTGAAGATTCAAAATTTTCGGATCATGTTTTTAAATTGACAAAAGCTCTTTATGGTTTAAAATAAGCTCCTAGAGCTTGGTATGAAAGATTGTCAAACTTTTTAATTGAAAAAGGTTTTTCAAAATGGAAGGTTGACACTACATTGTTTTTAAAGCATAAAGGTAAATATTTATTAGTAGTACAAATGTATGTTGATGATATAATATTTGGTTATAGTAATGATGTTCTTTGCCAAGATTTTTCTAAGCTAATACAAAGTGAATTCGAGATGAGCATGATGGGGGATATCTCATTTTTCTTGGGACTTCAAATCAAGCAAAGAAAAGATGTCATCTTCATCAATCAAGCTAAGTACGTCAAGGATATGCTCAAGAAGCTTGACAAAGATGAAGGAGGTAAATGTGTGGATGTTAAATTGTATAGGTTCTATTATTGGCTCTTTGTTCTATCTAACCGCAAGTAGACTGGACAATATGTTTAGTGTTTTCTTATATGCTAGATTTCAATCATGCCCTAAGGAATCACATTTACTAGCTGATTAAGAGGATCTTTAGATATCTTAAGGATACTCCTAGCTTAAGAATTTAGTATCCTAGAGACTCTAGCTTTAGCTTGCATGCCTTCTCAGATGCAGATTATGGATGATGCAAATTAGATAGGAAAAACACCTCCGACACTTGTCAATTCCTAGGAAATATGCTGATTTCTTGGTTTTCAAAGAAACAAAATTGTGTTGCTTTATCTACCACTAAAGCGGAATATATTTTAGTCGGTAGTTGTTCTCTGCACAAGTTTTATGGATGAAACAATAACTTTTTGATTATGGAATTGAAGTAGGTACCATACCTATCAAGTGTGACATACTAGTTCTATTTGTCTCACTAAAAATCTCATACAACACTCTAGAATTAAGCATATTGAAATTAGACATCACTTCATTAGAGACCATGTCGCTAAGGAAGATGTAGTTCTAGAATTTGTTGATACTTTGTACCAATTAGCGGATATCTTTACAAAACCTTTAGACAAAGAAAGATTTTGGACACTTAAGAGAGAATTAGGTTTAACTGACCTATCTTCACTTAGTGTTTAAAATAATTTTAACACTTTTAAATTAGATTTGAAAATGCTTATAAAATAACTTTTTTTGAATGCATTCTATGCTAATAGTTAGGGGGAGTTTATGATCTTTGATGAGAATTAATTATATCTTCAAATGTAGTTTAAGGATAAAATTGATTGATTGAACATGATTAATTTTCAATATATGAATTACCAATACCACTAGAGCTAAATATTTAGCATTTTAAGTGTTTAAAACGATTTTTGACATTTCTGTGCATAATGCATCGATACACAATCCAGTGCATCGATGCATCCTATGAATGTGCATCAATACATCATGAAGGTGCACCAATGCACTCATTGAATGTGCATCGATACACCCATCGAGTTTTGGGTATTAAAACCCTATTTCTTCTTTATTCTCTCAAAATGCTCTCCTTATCTCTCTCCCTCATCGTTCACTCATTCTCTCATCCCTAATCTCTACATTACCTAAAAACAACGGTTTCAAGTCAGATTTTACTCAGTTTTTCAATTTCTAAATCTGCTAGCATCATTAATTTCGTGCAAACAACATCAAAATCCACTCAATCTTCATCTTTCAAGGTAATTTTTCTAAACCCACTATTTTATTGATTTTGAACATAAGACTAGTTTTAATTAGTTCTAGGGTGAAATAGTGATCGGGCATTATATATATTTTGGTTTAGAATAAAAATCTACAACTAATTCATCAAAAACTAAAGATTTTTCAAAATTATTTGAAACTTTTCGAAATAAAAAAAATTGATTTTCAACTTGTTGTGTTTTGATTTAATTATGTTGTTTTCATGAAAACTATACATATATTGATTTTCAAACCTTGTTTTCGAACATAGTTTTCAAAATTGCCCATTAGGACTATTTTAAAGAACCTTGAAATATTGAGGACACATTTGAGTTTTGGAAATTGATTATATTGCACATATGTATTTTAAAATTGCAGGATATCTATTCATTTGATCTGTTAATTATGTCTCACAAACGCCCTAGGTCATCTTCTAGTCTTTCAAATCGACCTTCAAACCCTCCTCCTATTTCACCTCAAAATCCAAACCAAATCGAATCGGTTATGACTATCCGTAATTCGTGCTTTAACGAACCTGGTCGTAGACAAGATCTCTACTATAGGTATTCTAATTATTTGGAGTCATACAAAATCCGGGAAGAACGAATCCCTCACTTCAAGCTATGTTGGAAATTTGATAAATTGTTTCAGCTTATACCTATCGTTGGTCACCAATTAGTTCGTATTTTCTATTCCAATACGGTTTGTGTCCAAAATGAGTCTCATACTGCCACTGTTTTATTCAGTCTTATCTTTTAGGCCAATTCATTCATATAGATTCCGACACAATCACTACGACTTTTGGTCTTGATAACGTAGGTGAAGATAATGAAAAAGACATAGTGTCTACCAGTTATAAGCCTAAGTCTAGTGTGAGCACTTTATTCGATCATCATGATCATTTGCTTCATCTGATGATCTCTTGGTGGTTTAGACCATCCGAGGTAGATACTCCAGACTTAGAGCTTTAGATTTATGGTGGAAACATTGTATCCAACATAATAAGAAAAATAATTCTGCCACAGATCGTCTTTGATGAGTTAGTAAAAACCCTAAACCATGTTCCTAATAAAAAGATTCTTGAAACTCTAGTTTATGGTTGTTTTTCTAAGTAACCTTTTTATCGAATCCAATATTAGGGTTGATCTTGATGTGTCCATCCCTCTTAAGAACCCAATCAATCTTACCACCTTGAAGAAATTGGGATGACAGGGGAAAATGACCAATGGGTTCGAGTCACCGAGAAAACATTGGGAGCTAGCTTTTCACAAGCTCCTCCGGCACCGGCAGCGGACGACGATCCTGAACTACAAGACTAATTTCAAGATATCAACGATCACGAGCCGACACCGTAAGAAAGTCAAGTGCCTCCATACTTCCGATCGCTTATGGAGACTCTTGACATGAGGTTTGTATCCATCGAGTCACATCTAACTCCTAACAACAAAGCAATGAATCATCATTTCGATGCTATGGACGAGAGGGTCGTTATGCGTACACGTGATGTGACCAACATATGGGCACATTTATCACCTCCTAATCCACCGATAGACGACTAGACCTTGCTTTGCTTTTGCTTTCGTGGATTTAGAACTTATTGTTTTAACATTTTGAATGCTTGTGGATTGTTTATGTTGTTTGGATATTTAACTTTGAATGTTTGAACTTATATTTATATATTTGGTTTTTGAACTTATATTGGATTATTAGATTTTTGCATCATTTAGCATATGACCAATTTTACCACTTCACATTCGTTTATTATGAATATTGAATTATGAAACTAATGACTAACCTTTCTCTTGATTATGATCTTAGCAGCTTCCGCTATATGTAATCAATTGGCTATGTTTTTCAAAATTGTTCTTTATAAACATTTTATTGAGTCTTTTTGATTTAACAAAAAGGGGGAGAAGATTAAGATGTATTATAGTATGGGGGAGTAATTTTAAAATTGATTTCAAAAATAAAATTTTCATAGAAAAATCTTAAATTTACTCAAATGTTTTGTTATATCAAAAAGGGGGAGATTGTTGAAAACATTTTGATGTTTCGATATAACAAAGTAATATAAATGAATTTTAAGATTTTACAAATGCTTTTCTAAATATATTCGATACAATTATTAGAATATAAAAATATTACTCTAAGTCTTTCAAAGTTTAATTTCAATCCTTACTAAAGTGTAAAATTGTGTTTTATACTTAAAATATTTTTGAAACAATTTTCACAAAGTATTTCGAACCAAAAATGAGCCAAAAATGAAATTTGTGAAGGGATGCACCGATGCACTCATTGATGCATTGATGCACACCCCATTTCAAATGCATTTTATGCATCGATGCACTTCCATGCATCGACACACTCAAGATTTTATGGAAACATCGAATGCATTTTATGCATCGATGCACTCCAGGCTTGTTTGAAACATCGAATTTATTTTATGCATCGATGCACCCTTAGTGCACCGATGCACTAATTGTTCCAACGGTCGAAATATTTGAATTTTACACTTGATGCATCGATGCACCTTGACTATGCATCGATGCACCTTGACTATGCATCGATGCACACACTCTCCCAACTAATTTTATTAATTGTTTTCACACAATAACGACTCTATTAACTCCACTAATGATCTCTAACGTTCAGAAATGATCCAAGGAGTATTTAAACAAGCTTAGAAGTCATTGATCAATAACAATTATCAAGAATCAAGAGATAATCAAAGAGAAAGCATCAAACCTCAAGTTTGAGCATTTTCAAGCCTATTTTCATTCAATATTAATCTTTGCTTTCAAGAACACTTATTGTACTCAATTGTATTATTCTTGAGTGTTCGTTCTTTGTTCTAGAATTGTGCAAACATCCTTCCTTGTGAGGATTTCTGTAAGTTTACAAAATTTGTATTTTTCTCTTTGGAAGAGAGTGTTCTCAAGAATTTGGGGTATAATTCTTGAGGGAGTTGTAAGGTTACTCTTTGTCCTCAAAAGAAAGACAAGTTAGTGAATTTGTGGAAAATCCTTAGTGTGGATAGCTAAGGTAGTGGACGTAGACTTTGGTTGAGAAAGTCGAACCACTCTAAATCATTGTGCAAATTTTTTCAACTTCTGCAAAAGCTTCCACCAAAATTTTGATTGCCAATTCACCCCCCCTCTTGCCCTTTTCCATCGATCGATTAACTCAATAGCGATTACTTACATTGGGTTCCATGAAAATCAGAAAATACATCAACGACTAACGAAAGTCACGAACAATTTAATCTTAGCCTCCATGAAAATTCGTCTTGGCCTCTACTTAGTTCATCCGGTTGAATAACAGTTAAGAGAAAAACCTTTATGTGTGCTAGAACAATATATCCCTTATATATGTGTCGCCCTAGCTATTAGAGCTTTTAAAAATTATGAATTTAATTAGGAATATAATTACTTTATTTACATTATTAAAATGGTTATTCATGCGTAATTAAAATTACTCTCTCTCTCTCTCTCACACACACACATATATATATATATATATTAATATTAAATACACATTTTATTCATGTACAATCTAATTGTACATATGTGACACATTTATGAGTTACTCTCTTTTTCGACCATTGGGTGAGACTCTGTAGGTTCCTGTAACGTTAGTAGTAATAATTAAAAATATTCTAATATTATAAATAATGAGTGACATCTAGCAATATGTCATTGTTACCTAAGTTACGAGAAGTCATGACTCGACATAACATGTTCGTGACTAACTTTTTCAATGTATTATATCCTTTTATCCTTTATATCTAGAATAGACACAAGTCATGAAAGTCACACTTGTGTAGCTCATCTATTATTCCTTTCTTTTTCGCTGCCTTGTTCTTTTCCTTTTCTTTGTCCTTACGAACCACTGGAATGGGCTTAGGTCCAACCTTTTTCATATTACATTCAGTAGTTTGTAACATGCCAAGTAACTATGGCAAAGTCTTATTAATTTCAGTCATATTCAAATTAGGAAAAATTGATTGAAGTTATCCGGAAACAATTATAGATGATATTAGTGGCCAATTCATCTTTGAGAGAGAATCTTAATTTCTCCAACGTTTGGATATAGCCCATCATTTTGATGACACGAGCTCTTACCGGAGACCCCTCGCTCATTTTGCAACAAAATATAACTTTAGAGGTCTCATACCTATCTTGATGTGCTTGCCCCTATATCATTCCTTGATGTTCTGAATAATATAATATGCAACCATCTCCTCATGTTGCTTTGAAGCTCAAGGGTCATGGTGGCAAGTAAGGATAGGTATGGTTCGGGTCGGATTTTCGGTCCACCTGACCCGACAAGGAAAACATAAATCCTCCACCCGACCGAAATATATACCTTCCACTTGAGTCGAACTCAATCTGATTTTTGAGATAAAATCTAAACCCAACCCTACCTTAAATTATATATTTATTAAAAATTTTATTTTTATTCAATAAAAATATGGATTTAATTGAAAGAGAATGATATATATGGGTATTATTACAATTACCCCTAAATATATAAGGTAAAATTTTAATTTTTCGGGTCGGGTCATGTCAAGTATTTTTTGCCTTGAACCCGAACATAACATTTAAAAAACCTGACACAAGCTAAAATTTATTAAAAAATATTTGGTTCGAGTCGGGTCTAGTTGGAATCCTTCTGGTTCGGGTCCCATGCCTATCCCTAGACTGGCAATGATTAGACATCCTAAGTCCAACTTATCATCCAAGTGTTTCGTATACTTGTCTTTTTCAGGTCTAGGAGCAGTAGTTGTCGGTTCACTAGGAACAGGTTCATCAATGACATATTCCTTCCGTTCTTGTTTGAGAATAATTCTCAAATTACGGAAAGAATCAAGGAAGTTCAAGTCATTCAACTTATTATTCTCAAGGATCGATTGCAATGATAGTGTGTTGTTATTTGCTATTAAATCTACAACAATGGACATATATTTTGTAAGTAAATTTACTAAGTTTAAAATTTATAAATAGGTCTTTATTAATAAATTACTCCCATTATTTTATTCAAAATTAAAAACCCTCATGTTTTAATTTCAGAAAAACTTCTTGAAAGTTTTCTAGTGAGTGAGAATTCATATTTCATCATTTTCCCAAGTCAGCTTTGGCTTTTCTCTTTAGAAAATGGTTATTTAGGTAAACAACACCTTACTAATTGCATCTCATTTAATTTATCCATTTGGTGAACAACTCTTGCTCAAATTATCTTATGATTTATCCAAATAACTAACCTCTAAGTTTCTAATCCTATTAGAATAACCTAGCTAATTTATTACCAATATTTCAACCGACGAATATCACTTGCTTATTCTTTGCGTGTAACCAAGATTGACTCATGTGCCATTGCTTTGAAAAAACCCACATAATATCGATCTAAGCCTTAACGAGGTAATATTGGACTGTTAGATTAACTTGGATTTTAGAGCGATTTTCATTGTGATCTCATCATTTGACTCATTATTGTTTTTATTAATTTTAGCCCCTTATTGATCTCATCAATTTATTAGCATGCTAACATACCATCCATTGCATCACATACATGATAGATATAAAGCAGTAAATAAAATGCAATGGCCCCAAGCCAATGGAAGAACCAAAATTCCTAAAGGTAAAACGACTTCTCAAGCATTTTCTTGCTTTAGTCAGCCCATTCTTCTTCTCCTTCGAATCTTCACAAGATTACAACTTTAGAAATCCGTTTTACATAAAAGGGAGTAAGATTAGAAGAGAAATAAAAAGAAGTATAAAAGGCAGGAAACACATGTCGTATTTATAAAATTACAACCACAGTAAATGTTGAGCAATAACCATGTTTTTCAAACACCGTGCATATCAAACACAACATACATTCGTCTTAATAGATTTATTAAAATTTACCAATATAGGCCTACAACCTTTTATGCCTACGCAGGGTTTAAGGGGTGAAGCCCCTTACGGGGTCTAGAGGCAGAGCCCCTTAAACCTCACGATTTGATAACATTTATCAATAGATTCATGTTTTTAAGATTTTTCAACTTCGAAGGTTTTTCGCACTTGAACAACCATTGTTCCTCTATCGAAAATGATCTCCTATCATAACCACATGTGCATCATGTTAACAATTAACATACGAACATTAAAACCTTTACAGCAAACACATGATTAACATTTAACCATCGATTGTAGAATTTGTTTAATACAAATTAACCATAATAATACTAATTTAAGGATTTTTAATAATAATTATATTACTATATAAACTTTATTATCTTTTAGTTTATTTGAGACACAAAAGTATAACTTAAAATAATAATGACAATGTATTTATTAAAAAAATGTTAAAGAAAGTATATCATTACTGTCATCTAATGATTGGTCTTTAAGTATACTCTAACATTTTCACCACCACATCAAACTTGATTTATGAGAGAAAACTGAAAGCTAATCTCGTCTCAAGGTAAATTATTTTTATTTACCTTTTTCAATTAATTAATTTCCTAAAAACCAAGTCAGCTTTGACTCAACATCAAACAGAGGGAAGTGACTTTCTCATCAACAAAAACTAATGGAGTTGTTAGTAAATAACGAAAAACGTTGGTCAAAGAGTTATATTAGATTTTTTTTTTAGTTGAAATGTCACATTGAGATAAAAAATAATTCAAGAGTCATATTAATTTCTTTTCGGTAAAAAGACATTAGAGGCCTCTATACTTTAAAAAAATCTATGTAACACACGTATTATTTTTTCTCTTAATGTGGCCCTCCAACTCAGAAAATAAATTCAATGTGGCCCTTTGACCAATATTTTCCATTGATTGTTCAAAGGCCAAATACACTTTTTAAAATTTTTTTTAAGGATTTCTTTAATTATTAAAATATGAAAAATATTTTAAATTATAAATATAAAATTATACAAGGGTATTAATTTTTTAAAAAATATAAGAGCCTTTCATGCATTATTTACATTTTTAAAGTACAATGGCCTCAAATACTTTTTTGCCTTTATTATTTTATTTTCTTTTGGGTTAGCCGAATATAAATCAGACTGGGCCAAAAGGATTGAGTAATAAAACGGTAAACTACAAAATTTGTACTTAGACTATTAATTTTGATAAACTTTAGTATCTAAATTTTTAATTTTTTCAAAACCATATCTAACTTTTAGTTTTTGTTTCATTTTAGTTCTATGTTATTAAAACTTAACATGTTTAGTACCTAAACTATCGATATTGGTCTGTTTTAGTATCTAAACTTTCAGTTTTTCAAACTTAACGTTAAATTTTAAACAAGTGTATTAAAATGAAGCAAAATCTAAATTTTATGTATGGTTTTGAAAAAAAATAAAAGTTTAAGTATTAAACGGACTAAAACTGATAGTTTAAATACTAACCGTATAATTTACCCTAGAAATAAACAAAAAGGAATGGAAAGAGAAAAAGACCAAAAGAAAATGGGCTAAAAACCGAAACGATTTTGGAAACGGGTCAAAGGTGGAAGAAGTAGTTGGAATAAAAATGGAGTAATTACACAGGGACAGTGTACGTCGGAAAACAAAATAAAAGGTATATAATAAAACTAGCATTGATGGTGAGTTCAACTGGGACCTTCGATCCATCTGAATATGTAAATTTGCCTTGCGAATTCAAATAAAAATCGGCCTTCCTTAATACGAATGCTATAATTTAAATTAACCAATTCACAATTACAATTACCGTGGTTGATACAAGATTTTCTGAACCCAAATACAAGTTTTTTTAAAGGAGGTATTATTGCGCAAAATATACAATACATAGACAAGATCATGGACGTCATTAAAAAACCTCCTTAAATCTAGTTGAAGGAAAAAGAGTGTACCATATAAAGTCGAATATCAAAGCAAAGGAACAACACACTATACAAACCACACACGACCATAATCCAAGCCATTAAGAGTTGCACCACGATTCATGCTTCAACTTGGAACAAGGTGAACCCCAACAAAACCAACTCTGCAACTTTAGGAAGCAACAAGAGCACGTCAAACCAGAGGAACTAGGAGGTAATCCTCGTGGCTGTACCCTCATGCTCTAAAACAAAGCCAAACCACACTTCTCAAGGCACAACCAAAACTAGATCAGCAGCGTCACACCCTGGTACATCATCAGGTCTCAACGCTGCATACTACGAGTCAGTATGATTGCGTTTGGCGAACTGATGAAATCAGAAACTGAAAAACTTAAACTTGGCCATTTGCATTTACAAGTTGTAAACCTTATTGAAAGATTATTAAAATCAAACCTTTTAGTTTAAATCCATTCCAGATGAATTTTGATGATATAGGTTGGGTACTAGAAACATACTTTATAAACCATATCAATAGAAACATCTGACAATTTCAATATATTAACTATTTTACGGTCATTAGATTCAAATATGGCGTTGCTCTCTTTATCACACAATTAATTTATGTTTAATAAGTTATATTTTAATCAATCTACCTATAGTATATTTTTTCTTTTTCGTTTTGAATAGTCTCTTTGATAACGCACATGAATCATGTTGACGCAACTATTCGAATTTAAGACTTTCACTTCAGAAAAAATACTTTTCTTTACTATTAAGATCATTCAATAGATTCGACATATACTATATTTTTAATAAAAATAAAAGAATTGTTACTACTTCAACTCTTTATCGCACAATTAACTCGTGCTTGCTAAATCATTTCGACAATGATCATGGTCCATTAGAAAATGTATCGTTTATGAAAATTGAAAATATAATAGTTTATGATATTTTTAGGAAATTACTATCAATCCGTTTACTATTTTGCCCACTCTATTTTACATACAATAGTTGTCTTTATAACCTCATTTAATACTTTGAAAAACATTAATTTTCTCTTTCCTCTTAAAGTCTCAAGTATTTTCCTCATAAAATAGTAATACTATATGAGTTTCATTTTTTTATTTAGAGTGTACAAATATAAAAGTATTATGTTTAAAAATTATAATAAATATAAAATAAACTATTATTTAATCATATTAAACTATCAAAAATAAAATATTAGATTAGGAAACGTATATGAGTTAATTGATAGATTGCAATCCTTGAATCTTTATTTTGTTGTGATCTTTCAATAAAATAAGTTTGATATTGCTGTAAAAACTCTATGACGGGATGAGAGTAAGTATAACCTATTTCTTGGGGGACTAATATCTCTTTATAAAGAATGAATATTAGTCAATCTATTAAATATTTATAATTATGCATATCATCAAATTATAAATAGAACTTATAATATATGCACTTAATTCAAGACACTTTAATATTTATGACACATGTAACATAAATGATTTGGTCATTTAATTTTGTGTTATGCTTTATGATAAGATCATACTTTGTGATAACATTATACATTATATATATGTGCCCACAATTACAAATTTTAGTTATATCAATTTTAGAGGAATAACGTTTATATGATTACATTAATTAAAATGAAATTATTTTTAAAATAATGATTTTAACCACAACATAGTAACGGTTTTCTCTTTTCTTTGAAATTATTATTTATATATTTTATTTTATAATTATATTATTTCCAACATAAATCAAATATGATTTATAGGCATGAATATTCAAGTCAATAAAAAATGATATAAAGCTTTATTTCGTTTTCATTTTATATAATTGCGGTTGAGTTTGTTTGAGTTAAATTTGATTCAAATAAGAAATGATTGTAGAATCAAAGCACAATTTTAGGCAAATGAGACACGGAAACTAAAGATAAAAAGAGTAGCAAGTTCACATCAAAGCAATGGACCCAATGCATGAACCATCCATCAATTATCTGTCGACAGTTATTTTCGTCTTTTATATAATTATATATTATATATATTACTATTACTTTTATTATTATATTATTATTATTACAAATAAATATAATAAATTAAGGCCCAGTTACAAAAACCCTGTTACAATTCTTGAGGCCTAATTGATTTACAACAAGGAGGTCCAGATCAGGAAACCCAACAAGTAGATCTGACCCAACAGATTTTGACCCGATCCAGGCCCAAACAACAAGCAAGCCCGAGAAGGCCCAAATATATTTTAGGGTTTCATCATCTTCTCCAGTAGCCGCCAATGATCTTATCTGTTGGATCTGAAGAGATCCAACGGTCCAGAATTCTTCTAGAAGAAACCCTAGGGTATCATAACCCTAGGGCTATATTCCGCCGCCACCTCCAGATGGTCCGGTCAGTTGCTGCCACGACGTCGCTGCCTTGCCAGAAGATTCCAGAGGCACCAGGAGAGCCGCACACGTCGCAACCCTAGGGTGAGTCACCATTGTAGCTTCGGTGACTCACTGAAGGGCACCCTTGTGACTGGTCTGAAGGAAGCAACACAGAGCCCTATAAAAGGACTCGATCGATCCTGCAAAAAAAAAAAAACAGAGAGAAGAGAGCAAGAACAACGAACACATAAAAACAACGGAGAGAAAGAAAGAGGAACCCAACACAATAACGAAACAGAGCAAGCAACGGACGAAAGCATAAAAGAGGAAAGCGAAAGGACTTACCTTGTTTGTGGATGTTGGAAACTCCATTTTACCGAAGGTAAAAGCTTAGATTTACTGCGTTTAGTGGGGGTTTTAGAAAGAAATGAGGGTGGTTTCGGGTAGAGGGTGGTTCGATATACGATTTGGGGGTAATTTCATAAATTTTAGCCACCGTGAACTGTGGCCGGTGATGGCTATCGGCGCTGGAGTACAACAGTCAGCGGTGGCCGGCCGGTGACAGGACTCCCTCTGGCTAGGGTTTTTAGAAAGATGCCAGAGCATCTCACCCTTCTCTTTTTTAGAGAGAGAAGGAAAATGAGAGAAATTGAGAAGCTTGGCCCTTTTGGGGCTAGTTTTAGGCTTAAATACCCTCCTCGAACGTCGTTTAGGGTAGGGATTGTTTGTGTAATATGTAAATGGGTAAACTACCCGCGTGGTCCCTCTAGCTTTGTAACCTTTAATTTTGGTCAATGAAATTAGGTTTTTTCATATTTTAATTTGGTTCTTGCATTTTAATTATTTTTATTTTAGTCACTACTCGTATATTTATATATGTTTAGTATAAATTGCATATTTAGTCCTTTATATATTAATAATTTATATTTTAGTCCTAAATTATAATTTAGGTTAAATTTCACTAATAGTACATTGATTTTGTAATATTTCAAATTAATCCTATTATTATTTTAGGATTATTTATATTTTAGTACTTACAATATGTAACATTTGTAATAGTAACTTAGTATTTTTATATTTTCATATTTTAATCATTAAAATTTATTATATATATAAATTATGTTATTTTATGTGATTAATCATAAGATATTTCCCTAACTTATTAGGAAGGTATCTCAAATGATTTATTGACATAAAATAATGTTCTTAATTGTTTTTATGGGATTATAAATTAAATATAAATTTGTTAATTTATTGCAAAGATACTAATTAATAAACATTGGTACCAATTTTGGGCATTGTGGGGGTTTAATCCTTCCCTACGCGTAACCGCTCTCGAACTGATTTTAAAATAATGTTCTTAATTGTTTTTATGGGATTATAAATTAAATATAAATTTGTTAATTTATTGCAAAGATACTAATTAATAAACATTGGTACCAATTTTGGGCATTGTGGGGGTGTTAATCCTTCCCTACACGTAACCGACTCTCGAACTGATTTTTCTGGTAAGTAGACCCTGTGTTGTATTATTTTAATATTATTCTTAGGAAATTTATTAATAATAATATAACATTTTTGGTGACCAATCTCACCACATTAAAAGATTGGTGGCGACTCTAGAACATAGTGTTTTTTATCTGATTCAAGGAAGATAAACACTTAATTTTTTGAGACTAGTTACACCTCGGGAGTACCATTTGTACTCTCCGTCGCCGGGCAGAGAAACGTATCAACTGCTTAGAGACTCTGCTGAGGATTTTTTTAAAAGAGAGTCAAGCCACCAGTTTATTAATTATTTATCTTTGCAAAAAAATTATAAATTTGTTTTAAATATAGTTTTTTATCCTTAATTATTTTATTAATCATACTAACTTTTGTTTTTTATGTGTACAGATTTAATTAAAGTTTTCAGAATAGAATAGTAGGGTGTACATTATTTTATTTCTTTTTATGCTTTTCCTCACCCACTGTGCACTGCATTCATAACATGAGCTAAAACCTCGCTCTTATCCTATTTAGTTTGAATGAGAAAATATTCCCTCATGTGGTTTTCAGCTCCGTATGGACATAAGGAGATGTGTTCCTTCGAATTGAACTTAATCTGAAAGTCTGTAATGGACTAGGATTAATGGCTTGGCAGTCAAGGGGACACAAATAAAGGACAATTCGTTGACCCTTTTACCCTAGAGCCAAAACCCAACATATAGTAAACCTAAAACTGAAGTCTAGTCAGAACCTAACCCCAAATAAGTCTTGTAAGATTAGCACACAAGGAAAACATGTTGAGTCTCTTAATTTATTTAGTATTATTTTATTTTCTGAATAAATGCATGCAAATTATAAATCATGCGGTTAGGTTATTTTTCCAAACAAAACATGGAACTAGAAAGCATGAGGTTAAGATGTATATAAACATGATTTTATTATATATTTTTTATTTTAGCTCTAACTTGTTTATATTGATTTCTTTTGCTTGCATTTCATAATCATGGCATAACCAGAAGGTATTGATTTGAGAGTGGTTATCAAAATAAAAAAATTTCATTATGGAAAAAGGGTTTCATGATCAAGTAAACTATAACACAACCAAGGAATGACATCATGAGGGAACTCCGAGGATAGAAGAAAGCTATGTACCCAAAGATCGTATGTCTGTTGAAGAGCAAAAGGAAATACAAGATATAAAGAGCAAATATCCAAGATAATGAATGAATATATCTTTTGATCAATGGAAAAGAGACTCCTGCACAAAAGGAGAAAAATCTCAATAAACCTAAATTTGCAATCTCAGATATACAAGGGACTTCTGATCATAACCAATGTGAGAAATTCTGCACAGTTACCATTCGTACCAACAGTTTGTCAGAGACCCCAAGGAAACAGTGACAATTGTAAAAGCTTCCAAGAAGTCATGTAATCAGAACTCGTCAATATTTAAGAGTCTTTTTCAAACATCAGAAACTTGGGATCAATCCAAAACGAAAGGAGATTCTCATTTTGATGATACCCCTACATCATATAAGGAGTTGTATGAGCAGCTACTAGAAGTAAGAAGTGGCTCCGCAATATGTGAAACCTTGGCAATCTCCTTATCCAAATTAGTATGATGTTAATGTTCATTGTGAATATCATATAGGAATTCAAGGACATTCCATTGAGAATTGCACTGCTTTCAAACATCGAGTCAAACTTCTCTTGGAGTATGGAATTTTAGAGTACGAGGTAAAAGGAAGAAAGTCCGCTGAAGTATGAGGCTCAAATAAGTCATTTAAAAATTGAAAATAATAAACTAAGAGTAGAAATGGAAACCATGCATGAGTATCTCCAAAGGATCAGTCAAACTTTTCAAAAGGTTGGTTTAGGAAATACTCTGGAAGAGTGGATAACAGGGGTTACTAAACTGAAAAAGAATTGCAAGAAACACGAAGATCGGGGGTAAAAAGTTTTCTTATGATCTACGAGTTGTAGAAGAAATACGCGATACATCCGACATCAAGTTGGAAAGTTGCCAAGCCGAAAATCAAATTTTGAATAAGGTCATAATCAAAATGGAAGATTCTTATCATATCCATCAGTGTGGAATTGAAGTTGAACTAGAAGATACTAAAGCCAAAAATAAGAAATTGATGATGTTTTCGGATCCTGTACAAGAACTTATCGATCACAAAGATTCCCTTACAAGGAAAAATGAAGAGTATTGTTTACAAATCCAGGAATTGACATGTAAACTGAAGAAAAAAGACAATTTCACGAAGGAGGTTGCTGCTCAAGCAAGCATTGTGGCTCATAATCTGGTTAATTTAGCTAGCTTCACGCAAGAGTTAAAGCGTATTATCACAGATTCCTGAGTATGTATGGAAGTTAATTTGTATTTTGAGGGAAATAGAGAAACTAGGAGTGAAAGCAATCCCTTATATGTAAAGTTTGTTTGATGTATCGAAACTTTGTGTTCAATAAAGCTGTTTTAAGATAATCACTCTCGGATGATACCTTTTGCATACATACACTTCCATTGCACATTTTTCATTCTCATTTTTGCATTTACATCACATTTATTAATATTTAAGTATTGATACAGACACATAAATAATTCATGAAAGTTTTGTAAAAGCAAAACTGAGATCATTCATTCATATTACTATGTCATTATCATGGAAACAATGAGGCAATTTCATGAGAGATCACAAGTTCAGCTGCAAGAACAGTTGACGGGTTACATCAAGATACGAGTAATGAAACATTAAGATCGAGTCATATGATGAAAAATAAGATTGATGATGAAGAAGAGATGATAGCTAAAGATCAACAATGCTATCAGGTTAATGTATAAAAAATAATAATATACCCTGGGGCATCCCACTTGAACCTAAAGAATAGCCTCATTAACTATGCACAATATGAGGATGGATTTAAGCAAGCAGAGCTATGAAAGGTGTTAATACCTCCCATAAAGAACTACAAGCAAGAGAGCTCAGTCTGGTTCCAGATTTGGTTATTCCCCATAAATTCAGGATGCCTGATTTTGAGAAATAGATGGCACCAGTTGTCCCCTAATCCACTTGAGAATGTTTTGGAAAAAAATGGAAGGGTACCTAAATCTTGATGATTTGTTAATTCACTCCTTTTATGATAGTCTCGTTGGGCCAACAGTAGTATGGTACAATCATTTGGACCGAGAGCAGATTAAGAAATGGCTTGATTTAGCTGATGCATTTTTGGGACAATATCGATATGTTAAAAGCTTAGCTCCCCAATGTAAGGATCTTCAAGAAATAAGGATGAAAGCCAATGAAGGATTTAAAGAATATGCTTTAAGATGGAGAGGAGTGGCAGAACAAGTTCAACCTCCCATGATAGAAGAAGAGATATCATATATATTTCATAATTCTCTTATAAATCCTTTCTATGAGTTAATGCTGGCGAGTTCAAAAGATGAATTTAAGCATCTTGGGACAAGTGGATAATTGATTGAAAATGCAATCAAAGAAGGAAAATTGCAAGTCACATCCAGAAGCCCACCTGATAAAAAAATGAAAGCTAATAATGTGAATGAATGTCACATCTAGAGTCCTCATAACCATAAAAGAAAAGAATAATTAGTGGTTCAGATCGACCAAATAAAATTTCACGATCAAGAAATACTTTGGAGGTATTCCAAACTTCTATCTTATATATGTACCCTCATTTGACTAAGAGTCAATACATTATATCGAGGCCAATGAAAGTGTCACCAAACCCTTCTGTTGATAGCTATAATCAAGATAGTGTTTGTGATTTCCACTTAGGGGCATCTAGGCATTCTACAGGAAATTGTAGGTCACTATTAAAGGAGATAAAGATTCTTGTTGACAATGGGACATTGGCACGAGAATTAATGGAACAATGGATGACAAACTCAAAGTGGGGCATCAAAGCATGATTAAGTCAGTTGTCATCACATTGGATGAGTAATGGGGCATCCTGATCAAAGAAGAGATCATTTCATCAGTCGTGGAGCTTTATCTTATTTTGTAGTATCTTGTTTGAACATGTTTTTGTTCTTTTCTCTTTTTTTTTGGTAATAAATAAATTTGTGTTGATTTTAAGGTTATGAACATTGAATCAATTTTGTAATATTGCAGTTCTTTGAATATCACTGGATTAAAAACTCTTTATGGTTAGAGTTATACATCTTTGACAAAGTATCAAGATTGAAAATCAGTAAAAAAAAGACCCTGGCATTACCTCAGAAGAAATATATCCCAGACACTACCTTCTTACAATTATGAGAGAGTTTTCTCCAAGGCAAGGAATTAGACAAAAGGCTTGGTTTTTACATATAAAAGTGTACAATTTGGGGCATCTTTCGTGACATTGCAAAACTGACTAGATTACTTTTCTATCGATGATATTCAACGATGAAACTTTTACAAATCTAGTCTAAGCCAGTTGCTTGGGAATTGAAATTTGGTAATGAGATTTTCTGACTTCCACCAAACACATAGACTATAACATGTTCTCCTAAAAAAAGGTATGAGCTATATATGTAATAAAGCTGAGCTATTCCACTAAGGCAATTGGTTCTATAGGAAACTCAAAAGCCCCAACTTTATTAATAAAATATGTTCAAAACATGACATTGTTCGGGAACTTGGTAGTTCGGTGTTTGCTCCACTATTGTCAAGTCGAAGACTTTGTGATGAGATAGACCCTTCAGCTACCCAATGAAGGCTAATTTCAATAAAGCTAAATTGAGCTAGCCAAAATGGCAATAGAAGAAGTTGTTCCAAGGGAATTAAATAATACATATTATAATATACTTCACACACGTGCACCCAGAAATTTCATTATCAGACCGATATTTTCACAATGCTTTGGTTAGAATCAAAGATTTCAGAGAATTGAAGTGGAGGTATTCTAGAAGGTCTAGTAACTGTTATGCTAGTTGTTTCATTTTGTACGCATCCGATTAAAGATACCAAGTCAAGAAAGTGAGGTATGTGACAATGTTCACAAAAGAGAGAAAGACAAGTGACATCTTCAATAAGATGAAACCATAGAAAATAGGGAAGCCAGCCTGAAACTAACCTCTCAATCTTGATACTTGTCAAAGAACTATAACTCTGAAATAGTAAAAGTTATTGATTATTTTGATATTCTTTGAATTCATGCTTATGATTTGATTTTATTGTGAACCTGAAGGGGAAATATTTTACAAAATTCTTTCATTCTTTGATAAAGAATGAGGAAAAACATTTTTTAAACAGGATAGTCTCAAATGAGAAAGGATCATGAGTCAAGTTGGTGCCTATTCTACCCTTATTTGAGAAAAGGAATAAGCAAGGCTAGAATGATGAAGACTTTCATATTTTTGGAAGCAAGTAGCCCAAGAAATCAAAGGCCTAGGGAATTAAACTTATAACATTCCTTTGTGACAACCAGTCAAGGAATAGATGATTACTTCATTTGGAAGATACATTTCTGTCAAAGGAATGAGAGCATTCAAGATTAAGAGTTTTGGCATTAAGAGAGCCACAAGTACCCGTAATGGGGCATCATTAAAGTTGGATCTCGTGAGGATCATGTGGGGCATTTCAGTTAGAAGTAATCTATGTGGGGAATTTTAAAGCAAATGACTGGGGCATTCTAAAGAGAAATAATCCATATAGGATATTTTGAAGGCTCATTTCAGACAAAAATGATCCAAGTAGGATATTTTGAATGGCCACATCAAATGTTGGGGCATTTTAAAGGTTCATATCACAAGAAACAATGTTGAGTGCATTTTGAACGTTTGTATTAGCAAATGTTGGGGCAAGCTAAAAGTCTTATGAAAGATCATTTGATTTGAGAAAATATTTCCAATAAAACAGAAAGGTATGAAGAATGAAAATGGTGAAACAATGACAATAGAGTTGACCATATATATATATTTTGTCTACCATACAATTACATTATCCCACAGAAGCCACAGGAATGATGAATATGTTGTCAAAAGTTGACCAATGTTGCGATCATGTGGTATTCTATCTGTTGATTAAGATAAAGTTTGTTTTCAATGCCAAGATTAGAAATGAAAAATGATGAAGATTTCTTTCCACACAAGAGCGGTGGAAACATGAAAGGAATTAGGATAAATTTCTTTGGAATGAATAACCATGTTCGAGATCTGATTAGATGTGGAGACATGAAAGGAATTAGGATAAATTCTCTTTGGAATGTGTTTTAAGAGTCAAAACAGAACAAACACTGATATCCTGAGTAAGTTTTGCTGAGTTTAGCATATTTATGTCTACATTGTTTAAGGATGATAGATTCTCTTCTCAAAGACGAAGAGCTTTATTGGATTTCTACACAAGTTCAGGCAAGAAAAGCTAGTGTTATCAATGACAAAATAGGACAACAAGGTCATAATTTTGAATGTGGAAAAAGTTTCATAAATGAAATAGTTCTTCTAAGACTTTGAATAGAAACAAAGAAGACATAAGTTGATCAGATAGTTCTTCAGGAATGCAAGATAGAATAAACTGCTATAATGATGACTAAAGTGAATTCCAAAAAGGAAGGATCAAGTTGAAGAAGATCAAAGTTTGGAGTCAAAAGAAGATTGAATTTGTCACTCTGAACCGACATTTTGCATTCATAAGAACATCATTTGCATAAAATATCACACATTACATTGCATTTGTATGAATACAATTTCACATAAAGATACAGGGACAAAATACCTTACAAATGGAAGGTATGATCCCAAATCAAGAAGCATGTTTGGAGAGACAAACATCTGAAGAATAGATGAACACAATCCAAAAAGGAAGCATTATTTGTTGGGCATGCCCAACCAACAAGTTGTTTCGAAAAATGAGAAAGCGATTTTCAACGTTTCTCATTCAATTTTTTCTAAAAATTAAATTTTTGAAAAGTAAGAAGTTTCTTACCTAGTAAATTATTTCCCACGAATTTGTAAATCCTCCGGGTCATCTGTAAAACTTCAGGGTAGGATGTTTTCGCATGAAAAATGTGAAAGCGATTTTCAAAGTTTCTTATTTAATGTTCTAGAAAATTAAATCCTCCGGGTCACCTGTAAAACTTCAGGGTAGGATGTTTTCGCATGAAAAATGAGAAAGAGATTTTCAAAGTTTCTCATTTAATGTTCTAGAAAATTAAATCCTCCAGGTGATTTGTAAAACCTTCGGGTCATCTGTAAAACCTCACGGTAGGATGTTTTTGCATGAAAATGAGAAACATATTTTCAAAGTTTCTCATTTAATGTTCTAGAAAATTAAATCCTTGGGTCATCTATAAAACCTTAGGGTAGGATGTTTATATTGTTGATTTAATTCAATAGGACGAAAATTTCTTATCTTTTTATCTTTGCTCCATTCTTGTTAACACAAAAATGAGCAAAGAGGGGTAGTTATCGACAGTCATTTTCGTCCGTTTTTCATTTTTTATAATTATATATTATATATATTACTATTATTTTTATTATTATATTATTATTACAAATAAATATAATAAATTAAGGCCCAGTTACAATTCTTGAGGCCCAATTGATTTACAACAAGGAGGTCCAGATCAGGAAACCCAATAAGTAGATATGACCCATCAAATTTTGACCCGATCCAGGCCCAAACAACAAGCAAGCCCGAGAAGGCCTAAATATATTTTAGGTTTCATCATCTTCTTCAATAGCCGCCAATGATCTTAGCCGTTGGATCTAGAGAGATCCAACAGTCCATAATTCTTCTAGAAGAAACCCTAGGGTATCATAACCCTAGACTATGCTCGACGGCCACCTCTAGATGGTCAGTTCAGATGCTGCCACGATGCCGCCGCCTTGCCAGAAGATTCCAGAGGCACCAGGAAAGCCGTACACGTTGCAGCCCTAGGGTGAGTCACCACCGTAGCTTTGGTGACTCACCGAATGACACCCTTATGACTGGTCTGAAGGAAGCACCACAGAGCCCTATAAAAGGAATCGATCGATCATGTAAAAAAAAATAGAGAGAAGAGAGCAAGAACAACGAACACAAAAAACAATGGAGAGCAAGAAAGAGGAACCCAACACAATAACGAAACAGAGCAAGCAACGGACGAAATCATAAATGAGGAAAGTGAAAGGACTTACCTTGCTTGTGGAAGAAGCTCGAACATCGTCGGAAACTCCATTTTATCGAAGGTAAAAGCTTAGATTTACTGCGTTTAGTGGGGTTTTAGGAAGAAAGGAGGGTGGTTCGATCTACGATTAAGGGGTAATTTTATAAATTCCAGTAACCGTGAATGGTGACCGGCGATGGCTATGAGCGCCGGAGTATGGCAGTCGACAGTGGCTGACCGGTGATAGGACCCCCTCCGACGAGGGTTTTTAGAGAGATGCCAAAGCATCTCACCCTTCTCTCTTTTTAGAGAAAGAAGGAAAATGAGATAAATGGAGAAGCTTGGCTCTTTTAGGGTCGATTTTGAGCTTAAATACCCTCCCCGAATGACATCGTTTAGGGAGGGACTGTTTGTGTAATATGTAAATGGGTAAACTATCTACGTGGTCCCTCTAGCTTTGTAACCTTCAATTTTGGTCACCGAAATCAGGTTTTACGTATTTTAATTTGGTTCTTGCATTTTAATTTTTTTTTATTTTAGTCACTACTCGTATATTATATATGTTTATTATAAATTGCATATTTAGTCCTTTATATATTAATAATTCATATTTTAGTCCTAAATTATAATTTAGGTTAAATTACATTAATAGTACATAAATTTTGTAATATTTCAAATTAGGCCTATTATTTTATAATTTAACCTATTTAATTTTAATATTTAATATTATTTTAGGATTATTTATATTTTAGTACTTACAATATGTAACATTTGTAATAGTAACTTGGTATTTTTATATTTTCATATTTTAATCATTAAAATTTATTATATATATAAATTATGTTATTTTAAGTGATAAATCATAAGATATTTCCCTAACTTATTAGGAAAGTATTTCATATGATTTATTGACATAAAATAATGTTCTTAATTGTTTTTATGGGATTATAAATTAAATACAAATTTGTTAATTTATTACAAAGATACTAATTAATAAGCACCAGTACTAATTTTGGGCGTTGTGGGGGTGCTAATCATTCCCTACACGTAATCGACTCCCGAACTCATTTTTCTAGTAAGTAGACCCCGTGTTGTATTATTTTAATATAATTATTAGGAATTTTATTAATAATAATATAACATTTTTTGTGACCAATCTCACCACATTAAAAGATTGGTGGCGAATCTACAACATAGTGTTTCATCTAATGCAAGGAAGATAAGCACTTACTTTTTTAAGACTAGTTACACCTCGGGTGTACTATTTGTACTCTCCGTTGCCGGGCAGAGAAACATCTCGACATTATCTATTAATAATTTCTCTTTATCCACTGACTATGACCAAATAAAATGGGACATATTGGCCTATTTTTTCTTCAACTCAGACAGTGATTTGTGTAGCCATCTTCTTTAAATTTATCATTTTTTAATTCTTTATATTAAACAAGATTTGAATGTATCGAGGTATGAGTACATGATTTTATGTTAGGGAACAAATTTAAACTTATAAAAATTTAAGGGTCGAATTTAAACTTATAAAATTTTAAATGACGAAAACACTAATTCTTTTATTACTGAAGTCGATCTGTTGGTGCAACTAAGACATATTAAAATTAGTATATGGTGTTAAGTTCACTTGCCTAATAATCTTATTGGTAAATTAAAAACTTTGATTCATTATAGACAAACTAACGCAGATTTTCGATAGTTCTCATATGAATTTATTCATATTTTATTATATATTTCATTTTAATTATTTTTATATTTATATTTTATATCGTAGAATCATGTTATACGTAATCAATAACAATTGATCAATAAACTCAATTGAGAAAGTAGGAGAATCGCAAAACCCTATCGCGGGAAACCTAGTAACACATAGAGCACCGGCGGTACCTCTTTTTGCTACCCTTGGCGGATCCCCCAGATTCCAAACCAGATGACCACATGAAGGAAGGGGTGACAATGGATGGTCTCATGGGATCAGATAACAAATCTTCACCATGGGGTAATATTAATAGAGCGAAAGATAACATGAATGTAGATGCGATATTAGAGGAAGAAAGCGGTGACAACGTGATTAGAAAATCAATGGACAATGGTAAGGAATCTGATATGAGAACAGAGAATGGAACATCTGAAAACATGGAGAAGAGAAGTCCGACAACAATGTCATACGTGAAAGCTGTGGTGGGCAATTTCAAACAACCTGAAGAACGCTCACCATGTATAGGTGATATTGTGTTTAAAAAAGTGGAGGTCATAGTTGACACACACGGATTAATCCCATCGGTCGATTTTACCGAGGAAGTTCATGATTGAATTGATCATAGTATGCGAAGATCTATTATAGTCAGGCTATTGGGTAGGAAAATATGATCCAATGGTCTGCTAACTAGGATTCAAGTGCTATAGAAACCTCAAGGACAGTTCCAGGTGGTGGACCTAGATAATGATTATTACATAGTAATGTTCGAAAAAGAATGTGACTATGTAAGGGTACTTACAGAAGGACCCTGGACAGTATATGGAAGTTACCTTACAATTCAACCATGGAGTAAGACATTCTCTACATCCGAGGACTATCCTTCTCAAGTGATCGTATTGGTGAGGATACCGAAATTACCTTATCGGTATTAATCAAAGGCGCTCTTCAAATACATTGCGGATGTCATTGGGAAGGTAATAAGGATTGATTATAACACGCTTGCAGGCGAGAGAGGAAGGTTTGCTAGACTTGCAGTAGTGGTGAATCTCAATAAACTACTAATGCCGAGCATTCGTATTGATGGTACGTTACTACACCTAGAATATGAAGGACTACAACAGATATGTTACAAGTGCGGGAAGTATGGTCATACAATGGAAGGATGTGTTGAACTCTCCAAATCTAGGGCACCAAACGAAACAAGGAATCTTGAAACGTGGGATGATTGAGGAAAGGATGTTAACCTAAAAACAACCTTTGGAACCTGGATGGTGGCAACCAGCAAGAGAAGGACAAGTAAAATACCAGCAGGCTCTAACAAGATCATAGCTCCTGAAGGCCAAAGCACTGGTTCTAGGTTCCAAGCTCTAGAATAACTGAAGAAGAAAAATGTGTCGATGAGGTTATAGAATTGGAGAAAGAACCATAAAAAAGCCCTAGTCATGCTAATATGATAGACAGTAGCAGTGAACAACACTTGAGGCAGGAAAAAGAAGATAGTTTTAAGCACATGAAAGGGGGAGGGAAAGGAATTAAAGGAAACATTATCATAGGTCCTTCTAAGGAGCAGGAGACCTTGAGGACCGGAATGAAACTTCCTACAGTAGTAGTACCTGGCAAATCTGAAAAGGCAGCTGTTATGGCTCATAAAATCAACGTGGACAATGGACACCATTTGGCAGTTACCATTTTGGAAGAACGGGATTCGGTTCGGGGAAGGATATTGCACTAGAGTAAAACTCAAAGGGAAGACACGAACATCGAAGGATTTATCACGGAAAGGATTTAAAGTTTAGCAAGTGATGGAACATCGCACTCTGCCATGCATGGTTCTAATGGAATGGATTAAATCCAGTGATCCTGGAACCCGAAGCACCATGAGAACCAAAGATTGTGACAAATTACAAAGCCAGAAAGTGACAAATATGAACGGCCATATTGAAGGAAGCACACAACCAGAACCTGCTGTAATTCATGATATCCAAGAAGGTTTAGTGGAAGTTAGGAATCAAGAAGTGGAGTATCTCACTAGGACAATAAGCAGTTGTCAAGTTTTCCCCTTAAACCTTCACAATGTTTAAGCTCTTATTCTGGAATTGCCCAGGAGCAGCAAGCTCCACTTTTAGGAGACATTTCAAAGAAATTTGTAGGAATCATAAACCAAAGTTGGTGGCTTTGCTCGAAACAAGAACGAGTGGGGACAATGCAGACAAAATAATTCAAAAGTTGGGTTTCTCCAACTCTTTTAAAATTGAAGCCACCGGATTCAGTGGAGGTATATGGGTTTTATGAGAGGATTCCATAGTAGTTAATATTCTAAAAATCTCGACTCAATTCGTTCATAGAAGAGCTCGAGAGGATCACACAAGTGGGTATATTTCACAGCAGTATATGCGAGCCCCCATGCAACCTCACGAAAAGAGATGTGGTCGATGCTATCCGAACTAAACTGAGGAAACAACGAGTCTTGGATGCTGGGAGGGGACTTCAATGCTACCCTATGATGTGAGGAACGACAAGGAGGATCAATTCGAGGAATTGAGGCCATCAAATTATTCAAAGATTTTATTGTTGAATCAGAATTTGTGGAAGTTGACTACAAAGGGCCCGAATTTACGTGGAAAAATGTGGTCTGTGGAAATGCTTGAACCGATGTTTATTCAATGAAGAAATTACCACACTTACCCCTATGGCATTAGTCACACATCTTGACCAGGTCGGATCAATCCACTATCCCATACTATTTCATGAACCTATATCAAACAAGAAAACCGACGAGAGACCATTTCGTTTCTTGGAAGCATGACAGGATTATCCATCGTTTCCCGAATTTGTGAGAGAAGCGTGGAATGATAACCAAGAAATAATCTCTAATATTGAAAAATTCAAATGCAAAGTTTTCAACTGGAATGACACAGTCTTTGGGCATATTGGAAAACGGAAAAAGGAAATTTTAGGGTTGCCCGAAAGGTATTGAAAACGCACTTCGAAAGGCATATTCTGACAGATTGACCCAACTAGACTCTGAACTCCACATTGAGCTCAACAAAGTCCAACGAACAAGAGGAAAACTTATGGGTCCAGAAATCGAGGCAACAATGGATACTCTATGGAGACAAAAACACCAAATTCTTCCATGCATACACCATAAAATGACGTTGAAACAATTTTATTTAAGCACTTAAAATGCAAGACCGTAATTGGTGCTCGGATCAAGAGCAATTGAAAGCAATGGCCGTTGAATTCTATATAGAGCTCTTCATTAGCTTGAAAACGAATGGGTCTAACTATGCAATCTGAGGTGCTTTCCTCGATTATCAACAGATGCATTGAAAGAGATAAGTCGACCTGCTACTGATGCCAAAATCAAGTAAATAGTCTTTGAGATGGGACCACCAAAGGCACCCGGAGTTGACGGATTCCATGCACTTTTTTACCAACAGAATTGGTTAACTGTGGGAAATAGCATATGTAGGTTTGTGAAAGACATCTTTGCAGGGGGTGGATTTGAGGAGGCTCTTAACCGTACATTGATCGTACTTATCCCAAAAATCCAAAACCCAAAGGAATTTTTTACCAACAGAATTGGTCAACTGTGGGAAATAGCGTATGTAGGTTTGTGAAAGACATCTTTGCAGGGGGTGGATTTGAGGAGGCTCTTAACCGTACATTGATCGTACTTATCGCAAAAATCCAAAACCCAAAGGCAAGTTCACAGTTCAGACCAATTAGATTATGTTCGGTACTATACAAAGTGGTCACAAAACTCATCTTTAATCACCTTTTTTGACCCCTTTGACTCCGACCCGGTTATTATATTCCTCCACTCGATATCTAACCTGACCGGACTTTGAAAAGATTCTATCCGACCCGAATCCGATTCGACCTGACTTGATCCAACATTCAAAAAATCATCCCTGAATCATGCAAAACCCAAAAATTAAGGTTCATTCAAAACCATAAGAATAAACAAAAGAAAACACCAACAGATACAAAATCATTCAAAAGCCATTACTATATATTTATCAGTATTGATTAAAATATATTATACTCCAAATAAATTCTTTAAATATTAAATTTAGATATACCAAAAATGATTTTTACAAAAGAAAAATACCTGATATTCAGATCGATGACTTTGCAGCGAAATGAAGTACATCTGATTCTGGAGCCATCATTTTCAATTGAATATATCCATTTCAATTCGAATTTCAAGACTTCAGTTTCTAAGTTTTAAAATTTCAAATTTCATGAAATAAATGGTTAAGAAATAGGATAAAGAAAAGAAAAAAGAAGATGGAAAGGAACTAAAGCACATGAAACATGCACATAGCAAATGAATGCAAAGAGTTAGAGAAAAAAAATTAGAAACAGACAGAGCAAAGGAAGTTAAAGAATTGAGAGAAAAAATTAGAATCAGACGGTAATGAGAAACCCTAATATATATAGTTTCAATTTTATAAATATATTAAATAATATATATATATATATTTCATGTCGGACCGGGTCGGATATTTTTAATGTATAATCTGCACCCAACCCACACCTGATGACCCATCTCTTAAAGCCCGATCGGATCCAACCTAAACCCAAATTAAAAAAAACCCGACCCTATATGGTTGGTCGGATTAGAACCTTTCAAATCCGAGTTTCATGTCCATTCCTACATGGGTCTCCCACAACCAAACGAGTTTTGTACTAGGACAATCAATAATGAAAAGCATCATCATAGCACAAGAGGTAATGCACTTTATGCAAACTAAAAAATGGGAAAAAAGATTCATGATCATTAAAATTGATCTGGAAAAGACATATGATCGTTTGGAGTGGACATTTATTAATGACACACTTCAAGATATCATATTACCTAATAAATCACGAAACCTGATCATGAACTGTGTCTCGTCAGTTTCGACACAAATAATGTGGAGCGGTGCAATTTCAGAACCCTTTAAACCAACAAGAGGAACTGCTTGCCTTGACTTCTGCCGCATGTAACTTCATGATCCCTTGTACCATACTTTACATCAACTTAGTTGCCTTTCGACGCCTTCATTTGCTCACGTCCTCCCCCATAAGAACTCGGCCTCCCCATAAAGGTTGTGTTTGCTTCGACTCTTGTAGCCAAGTGATGAAATGGGCTAACACGCCCACAAGTACTTCTCTGTTATAGGAACCCTTTCCTACAAGTTTTAATTTGTCTTGTCTTGGACCCTCCTGGCCCTGTGATAAAGTCTTGGATCCCCTCCAAACTTTGTTTCCTCTACGTAAAATGCTAGGTTTTACTTGACCTACGCTCACTAAAGACAACAAATTCGGTAAAGAGATCCCCTTTCTACGTACTTGCTTGTCCTTTGCATGAAGCGACTAGCACAAACAATCCAAAAGAGTGTCACGGTTCAAGATTAAAAGGCAATACGACTTACGCGAAATGGACCGGCAATATCACATTTATTCTTTGTATACGATATGATGCTTTTCGCGGAGGCAACGACAAACCAAATTGCAATAATGGAAGATATTTTGAAAGAGTTTTGTCTTGCATCCAGACAAAATGTGAGTTTATCAAAGACTACTAACATTTTCTCAAAGAATGTGGACAACCTAAGAAAATCGACAATCAGAACTTACTGTGGATTCACAGAGGTCAAAAACATAGGTAACCTAGGAGTACCCTTACTAGCAGAATGGGGGGCGAAAAGCTTTTCCTTAGCGGGCCAAATCACCCTAGCTAAAGTTGTCTTGTCGGTAATCCCATTTTATTCGGTGCAGTCAACTACCCTTCCGAAAGGTACATGTTTGATAGATCGAGAGACTAATCCGTAACTTATATGGGGGAAAACTGAAGCGAAACATGGAATCAGTTTAGTAACTTGGAATGAGGTGTGTTATCCTATTTCGGATGGAGGCTTGGGATTCAAACAATTGGAGAAACAAAATGATGCATTCCTTGTTGTCGTAACTGATTTTCGGTGTTACGACGTGTCTCGGTCTTATTTTATGAAAAATTCAATTTTGTAAAGAAATGTTTTGGAGTCGCCATCGACCTTTTGGGTTAGATAGGTTGAATACACATAAACCGCCTTTTAAAAGAGTTTTTTTAAGAAAACATAATTTTAAAAGATGCACCGATCTATGTGCAACCAGAAATTCATTCTTTTTAGTAATAAAAAAGGGGTTCAGGGTTGATTACGCATGAGGAAAGATAAGCACCCAAAACGCCCAAAATTAGTACTCCATCGATTATAAATTGTCTCTAATAGTGGAAATCTAAGAATTCGAATATAAATTTAAGTTACGATCCTATCATTCCAAATTCAACCATACAATTTTTATTTAACGGAAAATTCTAAGGAGAAATATAAAATATTCTAATATTTTCAATCGAAGAGAAAATAATCCCTAAAATAATTTAGGACGAATATTTCTCTTTCCAACTGAAATAAAAAATATAATAATTTCTCCCAAGAATTCGAGATTAAAATAATTTGATTCGACCAAATAAAAAAATTAAGCACATTAATCCAAATTATATTAATCATGCTAGATGATGAAAGTTTAAACTAGAATGAAAAATATAAACAAAATAAAAAGCAAAGACCAAAAAATAAATATCACAGAAATATAAGTGATTAAATGAAACACAATCATAAATTAAATCATAAATAACATAAGGACCACAATGCAAATATGATCAGGTACCCAAACGTAAGTAACATAAAAGTAGGTATTGAAATAAAAAAAAACATGTGAGACTATAATAAAAATTATTAAACCAAATGGATAAACATCACAAAATATTAGCAAACAATAAATAAATACTAAAATGAAATATTGTAAAAGTAAAAGTGCTAAATAATAAAACTTAACTAATAAAGAGCCGGAAGTAAATTACAATAAATAAAAGGTACTCAAATGTAAATAAAAGGAACTAAGGTGCTCAAATTTAAAAATGGAAGAAAAATAAAAGTCAACAATTAATTTAAAATAAAAAAACACAAATTAATGACCAAATTAAAATAAACGAAATAGAGTATCCAAATTTGGAAGAAAATAAAATAAAAGAACTTCAATGACCAATATGCTAAAACAAGCTAAACATAGAGAGATTATTTCGTGATTTTCCCTATTTTAAGTGGTTAGAATGCAAAGATATTCTAAACAGTGGAGGGCCTAAAGGTGATTTAACCCATGATAGTGACTAAAACGAAAAATGAACTAAAATTACAAGGACCATTTGGTGATTAAACCCTAAAATAGGCGAACAAAGCAAGAAGTGCACTAGAATCAAGGGACCTAATGCATGATTTTCCCAAAAGAAAAAAAACACCCTTTTTTTATTTTCCAATAACGTGAAAACAAAAAACAAACAAACCCCTCTTTTTTCATCTCTCACAACTCTCTCCCCCTTTCTATGTTCGACGGTGCAAACTCCTAATCCCATGGCCATAAAAGCTCTAGCCACTAAGCTTAGGAAGCCACTAACCTTCGACCGAAGACCTTAGCGACTAAGGAAAGCCAAGCCACGGTCTAAGTGACCAAAATCCTATTCTCTATTTCTCTAGGCCTAGAACACCCCAAACGGTGACCAACTCGCCTCCCTAGTCCCGACACTTGACGATGATGGCCACCACTCTGACGAGGAGACCGACCCTTAAAGTAAACGCCCTTTTTTCTATTCTCTTTGTTTTTATTTCGTAAGGAAAAAGAATGCTGGAAAATGAAAGAAAAGAGAAAAAAAACCTTAAAAAATGTTGCCTTCTATTCGAAACCTGGGACCACCCATTTTTATAATGTGATTGGGGTTTTATAACCCAATTTACAATATTTTCTAAAAAAATTCCCCCTCATTTGTGATTTTTTTGTACATAATATGCTATTATAGATTTGTTGGGGCTGACTTGGTACTGGCGCAGTTGGTGGCTGTCGGTAACCGGTAGGTAAAGTGGATGCAGGTAGTAGGGTATGGCTGGTTGATTTTTTTTTTACATTTAAAATTAATTTTTGGGATAAAATTGGTGATTACATCTTCCCCTTTGCTCATTGCTGTGAAACGTGAATTGAGCGAAGACATAAAGCACCAATTTTATCCAGCTTGGTCATCTGATATCTCTGAGCTCCAAGTTCTTCTCAATATGAACTTTTTACTCTTCTGTTCGGATGAGATCTTCTCATTATGAACTTTTCCATTGGAAACGACAATCCACCTCATTCTGTGATGGAATCGAGCAAGAATAACAATGTTGATAATGTTGATCCAACTTCAGATGCGATGGATGAGCCAAGTATTAGTGTTGTTCCAACTCCTTATATGATGAAAACGAGCTAAGGTTGAACAAGTTCTCATTATACACTTATTCTCCCTCATCAGATGAGTTCTTCTAATAATGAACTCTCCCATTGGAAATGTTGATCCACCTCATTCTGTGACAGGATCGAACAAAGCGATGATGTTGATCTATCTCCTTTTGTGATAGACTCGAGCAAAAATTTGAACAAATTATTCTCATTATGAACTTCTTCTTCCACTTCGGATGAGTTCTTCTCATTATGAACTCTCTTATTGGAAATGTTGATCCCTTGAATGAGGTGTTGCTAATTCAACTCCATATGTGATGAATCGAGCTAAGGCTGAACAAGTTCTTCTCCCTCATCGGATGAGTTCTTCTCATCATGAAATCTCCACTGGAAATGTTGATCCCTCGAGTGAGGTGTTGCTGATTCAACTCCATATGTGATGAATCGAGCTAAGCTTGAACAAATTCTTCTCACTATGAACTTCTTCTCCTTAATCGGATGAGTTCTTCTCATTATGAACTCTTCACTGGAAATGTTAACTAATTTATCCTCGCTTTGAAAATTTTTAAACCTGCAAAAGATTATCATATGTTAGTAATAATTATGATTGTAGTACCCGAAGGTATTGATCCAAAGGTCCTTGAATCTCTAGTGAGATCCACATTTTCAAAGATTGAAAAGTTGACTAATTCTTTGCTGAAATCATTTCAACAGGGAAATGTGAAATCTTTGTCAACTTTCGAATTCCTTTCAAATCTTCAACATCTGGATGAAAATGAATAAGAAATTTGTTTCAAGAGAAGTTATCTGAGAAGAGATAAATTTTGTCTTCAAGTAAAACAATTCCAAAATCTGTGTTCCAAGGGGAACTACCTCAAGCAAAATTGATTTTAAGAAAAAACATCTCAAGTGATAAATTTTTTGTTTGAGTGAAACAATTTCAAAATCTATGTTCCAAGGGGAACTATTTCAAAAAAGATGAAATTGATTTTAAGAAAAACCATCTTAAGTGAAAATTTCATCTTTGCTTAAAAATATTGAATCTGAAGATAATCGTTTCTTCTTGTTGATGATGTCTAGTTGTCTTTAATTTTATTCTTTCCTAAAAGATCTGCAAAGAATGTGTATCTGAATGTAACTACCGAATATTTCTACGAAATACAAATGAATTTTTCCTCATAAAAGGGAAAATGTCCTTAAGAAGGGAAGTATTTCAAGAAATATTTTAATGCATTCTCATAATAGGGGAAAATCGAAGTTTTTATTGCATAAGATGATGGATGTTTTATGCAACGATGCAAAATCATGTATGTGTATGTCGATGCATGCTTTTTTTTATTAATGGCAATAAAAAGGTGCTTAAGTAATCTTGATTCTCTTGTTGATCTATTCGTCTTCATTATTTTCCACACCAGAGTGTATCATTTCATTTCTTTGTAAAAAAAAATGCTCTTCCTACTCCCTAATATTCAAATCCCTTGCCCCAGTTTCTAATTCTGAGCTTCTAAGTCTGAGAGACCTCCGTCAGTTTTCAAGATACACTCTCTAGAGAGCTTGTCTTGCTTGAAAATATTTTTCTTTTTTTTTCTTTTTTAAAAACATGAGTTCACTAAATTTCAAAAGAATCAATAACTCTTTTAATATTTTCAAAGTTATAACTCTTTAACAAGTGTCAAAATTGATGGGATGGTTTCAGGTTAGCTCTTTAAAATTTCTAAGGTTTCAGTCATCAATATGTCATTTCTTTCTTGGTCATTATGAATCTTATGACATGTCCATTTTTCTTGGCTTTTCATTTTAATCAGATGTGGACAAAATGACACAACTAATATAATCAATTACTAGACTTTCTAGAACACTTCTATTTCGGTTCTCTGAATTCTTCCATTTGTTCAAGCTTCATAGACTCCCTAAGCAGAGATAGTGCAGAGACATCAGTCTAAAAATAGAATTCTTGAATGCTTATGTGAAGTTTACAATAATAGGTGTTCCTCAACTCCCTTAATCCATTTTCATCAAAACACATTATTATATTAACCATAGGCATTAAAGCCTTTATTTATTGGAATTTATTTAGTTTGCCTTTGTTTAGGTGTAGCTGAAGGATTCATCTCGTCACAAAGTCTTCGACTTGACAATCGTAGTGGTGTAAACACCAAAGTTCTATGTATCCGATCAATGTCACGGTTTGTATGCAATCTATTCATAAAGCCAGGGCTTTTGAGTTGCCTCTATAACCAATTAATTTAGTGGAATAACTCAACTTTATTGTATAATCTATAATAATAATAATTTATTAACATTTTGAGTATTCAAATTTAGATTTTTTAAGTTCACTGAGAAGAACATGTTATAGCCTAGGTGTCTTTGATGGTCAGGAAATCCCACATTTAGAGTTCAGATCCAAAAAAATGACCTATATTAAATTCATCTACTCCATCATTTCATTTGCGAAGATTAGGATCATCACTTAATGTCCTCAATAGAAGTGTTGTTTAGGCAGTTTGGCAATGTCATACACAAGAGATGCCTCATGTTGTCCGTTTCCATACATACCTGAATGCCAAGCCTCTTGATCATTTCCTCATGGGAAGAGAAGGTTATATTGGTCCTTGTAAGAGAAGGGTATGGTGTACGAGTGTATTTTTTGGGGTAAGGTTAAGGGTCCTTGTTTTATCAATTTTTAATCTTTCTACTTTGTCAAAGATCTATAACTCTGATTTCTTTTGAAAGAGCTTTTAATCCAATTGATACTTAATGAATTTCAAGATTAAAATTTACTCATTGCTCATAATCTCAGAAGGTAGTATTTTATTTAATATGTTCGATTGTCAAGTGACTTTTAAACCCTAAAACAAAAAAATAGAAAAAAAGAAAATTCAAATAAGATAATATGCAAGTGCATAAAAAATTCCTAACGGGTGTAGTGATTCCTTCTTGGTTTGTATCAGAATGCCCCATCACTCATTGAAGGTCCATCCCTCTGAATCAATCAAATTTTGAACCTTGCGCTTCAATGCCCCACATTCTCTATAGTATGCCTTGAGCTTCCCATGTGGTAGCTATGCACTGCATTAACATCATACCCTTCAGGAAATAGGGGTTCTTTCGGTTTAGACTGAACTGGAGTTGTAAGATTCTTCTTAACTAGTAATGGGAGCAGTTCTTCATATGTCATTGGAATTTTATCAATATGAGTCTTTTCTCAGGCCACTCTATAAGGTTTGGTCCCATGATTAGTTGAATAAGATATTATTGTATTGACCTCAACTCCTCTCTCGACGCCAGTTCTATCGGATCCTCTTATCCTGCTATTATATATAGTTGTTTCGATCATTTCTCCACACATGACAGTGTCAAAAAAATTCTTAGTGCCAGCCCCTATCATGTGATTAATATATGGAAATTTTAATGTATTGATGAACAAAGCAGTAAACTCCCTTTTAGCCATTGGTGGATACACTTGAGAAGCAACATCCCTCCATCATTGTGAATATTGTCGGAAGGTCTCGTTGCACTTCATCTCCATGTTTTGCAATGTTGTTCGATCAGGGGCCATATCAGTCATGTGCTTGTATTGACCCAAAAAGGCTTGAGGTAAATCTTTCCAAGAACAAATTTGAGTATGTTTTAGCTGGTTATACCATTTGGAAGTAGGTCCAGATAAATTACCTTGAAAATAATGGATCAACAACTTCTCATTCTCCACAAAGTCAACCATCCGATGACAATACATGGTGATATGGGATGAAGGACATGTAGTCCCATTATACTTCTCAAAATTTGAAACCTTAAACTTTGGTGCGAGAACCAGGGTGGGGACCAAACTTAGCTCTTTGGCATCAAACCCATAGAATGACTCGACTCTCTCCCTAGATTTTATTACCTCTTCTATACTTTTCAGTCGTTAGGTGAATTTTTTCTTCTCAACTAATTCATTCAGGTCAAGGACCTCATTAACAGTACATAAATCACATGGATTCAACCCATAAGTAGCAGGACAATCAGTGGGGAATATGCCTCCTAAACATTTTTTCCATATTGTTTAATAGATCGAGCTAAGAATTTGTGATATCAATCTCAATTTTAGCTAGCTTACTTCTTACTTCTTCTTGCATCTCTTTCTGTTTTTCTCAATTTCGACTAGCCTATCCTTTGTTTCTTTAGGCATTTTTCTTGTGCCATGTGGGTGCTGAGTGTTCTTGCTACTAGTAAGAACCAGAATCACTATGATCGAAAACCTTATCTTATTATTATTTTAATGAATAAATCAATTAATTAAGTAATACAAATGTAATGCAAAATGAATGTATGTAAAAGACATTGATCCTAAAAATAATTGTTCATAAAACAATTCTCAAAGAACTCACAATGTCTCTGTACAGTGGGAAAGCAAAAATCAAAGATTTATGGAAAAAATATAGCTCTATATTCTAACTCTTCAACTCCTGTGAGTAGTCGGATAACACATCCTTCTTCATTACACTTTGACATCATTAAAATCCATATCAAAGATTAATTAAGTAAGCTCGCAGTCTTCATCTTTTCCCCTTAGCATTGAATCATGTTGAGCTTGGACCATATCTTTAGCAGATAAATTATTGCTTGATTGAATTTGCTTCTATTCTGACCACTAATCAATCTCTGAAATTCTATCTAACCCATTGGGAGACATTGTCATTTTGATTACCTTCTAATGTAAAAACTATTTCGGGGATCAATATCTTTGATGATAATGATATGTATGAAACATGTGTTAATTTCAAGGTAATTATCTTAGAACAACTTTAAAAGAACTCACAACGTCCAAATATTTCAAATCATATAAAAAATATCTACCATTTCGTGTGGTATTATTGTTTTAAAAGCTTTCTAATTTGATAATTACTCGAGAATTAACCCTGGGTTTATGTACAAAATGAAGCAACATGACAAGGAAAAGATGTTACCAAAAATAATAATCAAAGAAAGAAATGCATGTTAGTGAAATATGAAAAGATTAAATTCAAATGGTAAATGAACCATAAAATATAGTTAATAAAACACACAGAGGAAATTAAAACCCTAACTACATAATTTCTAGTTCACATGCATTTATTCAAAAATAATTTATTGAATAAATTAAAAGATGAAGGTTAGAGTTCATTTCTCATTTGTGTACACTTATTTGGTACCTATGGATAGAGTTTCAACATGGTCTTGAATCGAGTGGGTTTCTACAGTTTATTATATGAAGATTTCGGTTCTAGGAGTAAAGGTACTCGAATTGTCCTTGTCGGTGCCCCCTTGGGTGAGCCAGACCCTTAATCCTAACCCATTATAGACTTAAGAGGATCGAGTTTAATTCAAGAGGGAACATTTCCCTATGCCTCACACGAAGAATAAATCCTCATGAAGATATAGGGCATATGAACCCTGAAAGCTACTTGCTAGGTCTAACACAGAGAATAAATTCTCACGAAGATGACAATTTCACTCCTATTTAAATGGGAAAGAGCTCGAGTATAGAACTTATGTTATGCACTACAAGTGTCGTGTATGAGGAGAAATTCTCAAACCTTTGTCAAACAACCACAATAAAATCGAGCTAAAACGAATCTAAAATTTTAATATATGGAAATCAATCAAATACAAACATCAGTATATAAGGAGATAAAATTAAATAAAAAAATTAAAAGGAATTAAAGGGATCGTAAATTGAATAAAACTGATTTTTCAATTTCTAACTATAGAGACAATATGTAATCGATTTAATGCTTAACCCTCTAATGTCCCAGTGGAGTTGCCAAGCTATCGTAACCGATTTTCGGCGATATGACGTGTCTCGACCTTATCTTGTGAAAATTTCAATTTTGTAAAAGAAATGTTTTGGAGTCGCCATTGACCTTTTGGGTCAGGTAAGTTGAATACCCATAAACCACCTTTTAAAATAGTTTTTAAGAAAATATCATTTTAAAAGATGTATCGATCTATGTGTAATCAGAAATTTGTTCTTTTTTAGTAATTAAAAAGGGGTTCGGGGTTAATTACGCATGAGGAAGGATAAGCACCCCCACAATACCCAAAATTGGTACCACATCGATTATAAATTGATTCTAATAGTGGAAATCTAAGAATTCAAATATAAATTTAAGTTATAATCCTATTATTCCAAATTCAACCAAACAATTTTTATTTAACGGAAAATTCTAAGGAGAAATAGGAAATATTCTAATATTTCCAATCAAAAAGAAAATAATCCCTAAAATACTTTAGGATGAATATTTCTTTTTCCAACTGAAATAGAAAGAATATAATAATTTCTCCCAAAAAATCGAGATTAAAATAATTTGATTCGACCAAATAAAAAATTAAGCCCATTAATCTAAATTATATTAATCATGCTAGATGATGAAAGTTTAAACTAGAATGACAAAAATATAAACACAATAAAAATTAAAGACCCAAAAATAAATATCACACAAATATAAGTGCTTAAATGAAACACAATCATAAATGTAATCATAAATAACATAAGGACCACAATGCAAGATAGCAAAATAAGACATTCAATATGATAAAAATATGGAATATATAGACACACACGCACACATAATTAAATAATATAATATATGGTAATGCAAGTGTATATGGAATAAACAAACTTTTTTAACTAGGGTATTAATGCAATATGACTAGGTAAAAAAAAATGTAAATAACATAAAAGTAGGTATTGAAATCACAAAAAACATGTGGGACTAAAATAAAAATTATTAAGTCAAATGCATAAACATCACAAAATATTAGCAAACAAGAGATAAATACTAAAATGAAATATTGAAAAAGTTAAAGTGCTAAACAATAAAGCTTAAATAATAAAGATCCAGAAGTAAATTACAATAAATAAAAGGTACTCAAATGTAAATAAAAGGAACTAAGGTGCTCAAATTAAAAAAATAGAAGAGAATAAAAGTCAGCAATTAATTTAAAATAAAAAAACATAAATTAATGACCAAATTAAAATAAACAAAACAGTGTATCCAAATTCGAAACAAAATAAAATTAAAGAACTTCAGTGTCAATTATGCTAAAACAAGCTAAACATAGAGGGAGTATTTTGTGATTTTCCTTATTTTTAGTGGTTAGACTGCAAAGAGATTCTAAACAGTGGAGGGCCTAAAGGTGTTTTAAACCAGGATAGTGACTAAAATGAAAAAGGCACTAAAATTACGAGGACTATTTGGCGATTAAATCCTAAAATAGGTGAATAACCCAGGAAGGTGATTTACAACATTTCTTTCTCTTGAAATAGTTCTCATTTATTCCCTCCACAATCTCGATAACTCACTAACCATTGTTTGTGTTTGTAATTTAGGTACACCGTCACCTGAAACTTGAGAATTGTCTCCCAAATGATGATACATAATTAGTAATAAAAAGAAATAACCTCACAAAGAAAAAGGGAAAACCTCACAAAACACTCCAAGAAAAGTCACTCACACTTGTGTTTCACTCGGGATGACTTTACCCTTAATGTGCTCTTGTGCCTTTTTACACTCATGCTTTGATTTCAAGTCCTTTTGGGAACTTCCTCAAGGCTTACAAGTGTCTAGTGGACTTCAGTTGAAACAATTGTGGCTTGGTAGCAAGGATAGTGAAAAGAAATTGGCTACAAGGAAAATAGATGGTATGTAAAGGTAACTAAATTGAATAATGGAATATAAAGATGAATAAATATTTTTTTCTTTAAAGATGAAAAGAATTACCCCCTCATTCTTCAAACTTTTTTTCTTCCTTTTTTAGATTTCTTTTATTTTTATTTTGTTTTTTACTAACCCGAGAGAGAGAGAGAGAAAATGATATGTGTACTGAATTGGCTCTCTCTAATACCAAATGATATGATCTCGATTATGAGTTTCGAGTCATATATATGAATGCCTAATTATGAATCTAGTAAGAGATTGAATTTCTTGCTTTGAACCTAAAAATCATGACTTGTAAAATGTTAATGAAAGATAGATATGTAATGTAAATGAAAGAATGATATGGAAATGAATTTTAGGATTTGGTTAAGTATGGAAGATGATGGAAGTTGTAGTTTGGATTGAATGGAAGTATGGCGAAGGTATGGGTTGGTAATGGCGTGGAATGTGTAAGATGGGTTCAAAAGAAAACAGATTGCGATCCTCTAACTGTATGGAGTTAGGAACCAACAATATAAAGAGATGGAATCGAAGTGGAAGTAGATGGAACGTGACCCACTAGCTATAGATGAGCTAGGAACCAATGCTATAACAAAAGGGAATGGATGAAGACTACAAGATTATCTTGAATCCGATAAAGTTTTAAAAGAGAACAAGAATGAAAGAAACCTCTCAAAGAAGTTTTATATATTCAAATGTGTCTACAAATGATCCCAAAGGTGTCTATTTACAGTATTTTTAAGCATCATATGAAAGGACTCAAATGATGAAAACATTCTCATCAATTTAGTAATAAAATCACTTGAATGGTTTGTCTTCGTATATTCAAGGTTGGCTGAATATTCTAGATCATTTTGGGGATGAATCTAGACAATTTAAAGCTGAATTTGGCCTTAATTTTGTCCAAGGGGTGGAAAACTCTTGCTATTCCATGCTAAAAATTGTTTTAATAAGTGAATTAAATCAACCTTCATTGCATGCTCCTTTGAAGAATATGAATAACCCTTGAAATTAGATGATCACATTCATCTTTGAATACCTTGAATGTGTGAATTAAGAGTCGTTCAATGGATTGTCACTTGGATGAAGTTGAAAAGACTCTCCCTTGGCTCGAACTCATCCAAATCATCTATGCATAAAATTCCCGTAACAAAATTCCATCATGCACTATCTTCAATAAATCGATTATATCTCAAGCTACCGATATAAGATTGAGGTGATTTAAAAGGCGTTGGAAATATAAGAGATAAAGGAATAATTTACAATTGATATATGGAACCAAAAATGTATGTTTCACATCCAGAATTGGAAGACATTCTGACTGATATTCTTGCATATGATGAAACCGTTCAACTTCTCTCGTGCACCTAGACACAAATGTGAACTTTATTCAATCTTTAACTGAAAACCTGCATGAAACAATTAAGATTTAGTTTAATTAATGAACTAGTTTGATGAATGAACTAGTTTAATTAATGAACTAACTTTATTCAATGAACTTGTAATCTTGAATGAACTAGTTTGATGAATGAACTAGTTTAATCAATGAACTACTTAGTTAAATGAAGTGCATAGCTAAATGAACTACATGTTTAAATGCAATGAATGCTTTAATGATCAGCACACTTATTAAAAGAAATGAATGTTATGAAAACTTTTAAATTCTCATGCAAATTCATGCACAAGCATAATCATGCAAATGAATGATAAAATATAGTGCATATATGAGCAAGTAGAGGATGAAGTAAGGTAGAACTCCCTTTGAATCAGCCTTGGTGAACTTCAATGATGTGATCAAATCAAAAAAAAATTAGGGCTGGTTAGGATAATATCATCCCCTCCCTCTTTAAAACGATTTGTTCCTAAATCGACACTTGCTACAAAAAGAAACAATCTCGACTTCCTTTTAGCTGGGAACTTCTTCATTTTTGTTTTTCACAAACACCATTCTTTGGAATTAAGTTTTTCTTTCTTGTACACTTCACTTCCACGTTATTCATCCGAATAGGTATATGTTCTTTGCACTCCTTCTTTGTGTTCCTTTGAATCATCATGAGGGTGGGTGGAGAGTCTTGACCATTGAACTCTTTCAAGTAGGTAGGTTACACCATCTCTTTTAATCTTTGTGCCCTTCCATATGATGGCTCTTGAGTAGGTGGACGATGCTTATTTCATACTTTTGAATCGAATGATTTTGGGTAGAATATATACTTGTAGAGTGGCCTTGTTTTTATTGGGACAATCTTCCTCCAAATGAAAATGGAACTTGTCCTCATAGGTAGGTTAGATAACTCCATGCACATGAATTATTTTGCTGCAAAATAAACCAAAGTTAGAAAATGAAAAGTAATTAATAGAATGAATGGAAATAGCAAACCATTGTGGTTATTTAATGGGCGTAGGCTGCTGAAGTTTCTTCAAGCTTGGCATTGCTCTTGGAATACCAACGAACACAACTATTAGGAATTCGAGTAACATATTCTTTAGAACTTCACACTTCTTAACTCTTGTAACATCAAGGAACTCGTCTTGTGAGTATCCAAAAGTCAGGTCTATTGGTGATTCAAATGAAACATCATTTAGTTCTCCAAAATTCATGATTCTTGAATCATCTCCTTGAAAAGATATGTCTCTTAGATTGTCCTGCAAGACAAAAGAAAGAATAGAAGAAGAAGAGTTGTTAGGTAAAATTTGTTCTCCACTTTCCTTTTTTCTACACTTATTTTTATCTCCAATATTTCTTTCACCCACTATCTCATTTTCATTCTTTTCATTTTTTTCACTCTCTTTCTTCCATGAAAATGCCCATTTTCTTTATTTGTTTGTTTGTACAGTAACTAATTTCAAGAACAACTCTAGAAACATCTTCGCCTTTGCCTTTGGGTACACAATAAACATGCTCATCATTGACTTTGCAAATGGTCTTTGATTGACCTGTTGAGGATTATACTTCGGTGGAAGACTCTATGTTGCTTGCACTAGGAACGATTCCAACATTGGTGGTACAAATTAAAGGAAGATCAGACTTACTTCTCTCCAAAGAGATCTCATCTCTCGAATCTACAACAGCTGCAAGTTTGCTCTCATCTTGGCTTGGGTTAACTTGTTTAATCGCCTCTACAATGATATATTCTCTTGGTTTACGATTGACGATGACTTTATAAATGCCTTTAGGCTTTGTAGCACTCCGATTTGGACATTGACTAGGTGTGTGCCCTTTTCCCAAGAAATAATAGCATCTAAAATCTAGATGTAAATTGCATTTAGTTATAATAGTCTTTTCTTTTGACATGTACTCCTTCGACTGAGAAACTACATCATCTTTTCTTGGTCTTTGAATCGAGTTAGAGATGAAACCCAGAAGGTTCTTTACAATATTTCTTTCTCTTGAAATAGTTCTCATTTCTTCCCTCCATAATCTTGATAACTCACGAACCATTGTTTGCATTTTTAATTTAGGTACACCGTCACCTGAAACTTGAGAATTGTCTCCCAAATAATGAGATATAACTAGTAATAAAAAGAAATAACCTCACAAATAAAAATGAAAACCTTACTAAACACTCCAAGAAAAGTCACTCCTACTCGTGTTTCACCCGGGATGGGTTTTAACCTTAAAGTGCTCTTGTGCCTTTTCCACTCGTTCTTTGATTTTAAGTCCTTTTGGGAATTTCCTCAAGGCTTACAAGTGTCAAGTGGACTTTGGTTGAAACAATTGTGACTTGGTAGCAAGGATAGTGAAAAGAAATTGGCTACAAGGAAAAGAGATGTATGTAAAGGTAACTAAATTGAATAATGGAATATAATGGATGAATAAATATTTTTTCTTTAAAGATGAGAAGAATTACTCCCTCCTCTTTAAACTTTTCCTTTATTTTTTTGGATTTCTTTTATTTTTATTTTTATTTTGCTTTTTTTACTAACCAAAGAGAGAGAGAGAAAATGATACGCGTACTGAATCGGCTCCCTCTGATACCAAATGATATGATATCGATTACGAGTTTCGAGTCATATATATGAATGCCCGATCGTGATTCTAGTAAGAGATTGAATTACTTGCTTTGAACCTGAAAATCATGACTTGTAAAATATTAATGAAAGATAGAGATGTAATGGAAATGAAAGATTGACGTGGAAATGATTTTTCGGATTTGGTTAAGTACAGAAGATGATGGAAGTTGTAGTTTGGATGGAATGGAAGTATGGCAAGATATAGGTTGGTAATGGCGTGAAATGTGTAAGATGGGTTGAAAAGAAAATGGATTGTAACCCTCTAACTATATGGAGTTAGGAACCAAAAATATAAAGAGATGGAATCAAAGTAGAAGTAGATGGAACGTGACCCACTAGCTATAGATGAGATAGGAACCAACGCTATAACAAAAGGGAATAGATGAAGACTATAAGACTATCTTGAAGTCAATAAAGTTCTAAAAGAGAACAAGAATGAAATGAACCTCTCAAAGATGTTTTATATATTCAAATGTGTCTACAAATTATCCCAAAGGTTCCTATTTATAATATTTCTAAGTAGTATATGAAAAGACTCAAAAGATGAAAACATTCTCATCAATTTAGCAATAAAATGCACTTGAATGCTTTGTCTTCTTATCTTCAAGGTTGGCTGTATATTCTAGATTATTTTGGGGATGAAGCTAGACAATTTGAAGCTGAAGTTGGCCTTAAATTCGTCGAAGGGGTGGAGACTCTTGCTATTCCACGCTGAAAATTGTTTTAATAAGTGAATTAAACTAGCCTTCATTGCATGCTCCCTTAAAGAATATGAACAACCCCTGAAATTAGATGATCACAATCAGCTTTGAATACCTTGAATGTGCGAATTAAGAGTCCTTCAATGGCTTATCACTTGGCTGAAGTTGAAAAGACTCTCCCTTGGCTCAAACACATCCAAATCATTCATGCATAAAATTCCCCTAACAAAATTCCAGCTTGCATTGTCTTCAATTAATCGATCATATTTGAATCTCCCGATATCAGATTGAGGTGATTCAAAAGGAGTTGGAAAGATAAGAGATAGAGGAATAATGTATAATTGATATCTGTAACCAAAAACATATTTTTCGCATCTAGAATTGGAAGACATTATGGCTTATATTCTTACATCTGATGAAACCGTTCAACTTCTCTCATGCACCTAGACACAAAGGTGAACTTTATTCAATCTTTAATCGAAAACATGCATGAAACAATTAAAAGTTAGTTTAATAAATGAACTTGTTTGATGAATGAACTAGTTTAATTAATGAACTAACTTTATTCAATGAACTTGTAATCCTGAATGAACTAGTTGATGATGAACTAGTTTAATCAATGAACTACTTAGTTAAATGAAGTGCATAGCTAAATAAACTACATATTTAAATGCAATAAATGATTTAATGATAAGAAGACTTATTAAAAGAAATGAATGTTATGCAAACTTTTAAATTCTCATGCAAATTCATGCACAAGCATAATCATGCAAATCAATGATAAAATATAATGCATAAATGAGCAAGTAGAGGATGAAGTAAGGTATAATTCCCTTTGAATCAGCCTTGGTGAACTTCAATGATGTGATCAAATCAAAAAGAAAATTAGGGCTGGTTAGGATCACATAAATACCGGTAGACTTTTACCGTTTACATTGTTAATTTACCTATTACTTTAAAGTAATAGGTTTTGAAATTCCAAGTTTCGATACTTTATACATGTATCGATACATTTTGCGTGAAAATTGTTTGAAAAGCATACTTGAATAAAAGTATCCATACCTATATAAAGATTATCGATACTTTTTATTTCCACCTATTATCATTATACCGGTAGACTTTTACCATTTACATTGTTAATTTACCTATTACTTTAAAGTAAGAGGTTTTGAAATTCCAAGTATCGATACTTTTTGTATGTGTATCGATATATTTTGTGTGCAAATTGTTTGAGAATCATACTAGAATAAAAGTATCCATACTGGCATAAGAAGTATCAATACTTGGACATTTTCATACTTTGCATACATTGTTTCGATCTATTACTTTAGTGGTATCGATACTTCCAATTAAATTTGTTGCATTTGGTACTTATTAATTGTACATACCAAATATGTCCTAACAAATAAATGTTGTACCCACCCTTCAACTAATACCACCTAATATAATTGAAATCACCCCTGAAGCATGTTGTTTTATGAACCTTTACTTCAACTTCTAACATCAAAATTCAACATCAAATCCTGTTGAGACCACTCAACTTTCCTATAACAAAATTTTTTAGGGACCACTGAAGCATTTTTTATGGACCATACTGCATCAGACAATGTTCAGCCGAGCGGGGAATGCCATGAAGTACTTACTGTTGATGAATATGAAAAATTGGTTTGTCAACTCTTTTCTTCATGTGAGGAAGCTTGGGATTTTTACAAGGAATATGCACGAAAACATGGTTTTAACTCATGTCGGGGAACAACACGCCTGGATAGGGAAAAATATGAAGACACAAGAATTTTGTTGTTCAAAAGAAAGGTTTCGATCATCCAAAGTCAATATTTTTAATCGTCAACGTGTTCATAGGCCAGTCACAAGAACCAGATGCAAGGAAAAAATCTTGGTGCCAACATCAAATACAAACGATCAATGGGTTCTCAGTAAGTCTTTTCAGGAACATAATTATGAATTTTGCACAACTGTTATGACACCGTTTATGCGTTCAAATAGAGTTGTGAGTGAGGCTAATGTGGATAAGGTAACAACATTGAAAATGTTGGTGTTGGGACTTCACAAGTAATGAATTATTTCACACATCAGACAGGGGGTTATCAAAATATTGGATTTACACATAAAGACCTCTACAATGCACTTCAAAGAGGTAAAGCAAAGGAAATCGTCAATGGGGATGTCAATGCACTAATTGCATACTTTGATTATAAGAAACAAAATAATCCCAGGTTTTTTAATATTTACTCAGTAGATGAATCAGGGGCATTGCGTAATCTTATTTGGGTTTATTCAACATCGAGATCATAGTACACATGCTTCGGTTATGTAATTGTGTTCGACACAACGCGCAAAGATAATTTGTATGGTCGACCAATTATGCCCTATTGTCAGTGTCAATTACCACCATAGCACAATAGTATTTGTTACTGCGATCATCACTGACGAAATGACTCAATCTTTCGAGTGGGTGCTGAAATATTTTTTTACAAGCCATGATGAATAAATCACATCTTTCAGTTGTCACCGATGGGGATAGGGAAATACAGAGGGCTATTAGATCTATTATCCCTTTTGCTAAGTACATATTATGTTCTTATCATCTTGCTCACAATGCGCAAGCTAACATTGGTGACTTCAAATTTATGACAACATTTTATACATGTATGACTTCTTGGTGGACAACAAACGAATTTGATATTCAATGTTCAATTGTTTCATAATTCATTAACGAAAAACATCCATTGGTGATTGAGAAGGGAAATACTCGGCACTTATGGGCACAAGCATATCTAACCGATCATTTCTTTTCCAATATTCGCTCTACATAAAGGTGTGAGTCTATGAATGCTTCACTCACGATTGCATTAAAAAATACGATGACATATTTAGATGTTGTTCGTGCAATTGAAGAAGGTAGTAGTAAAATGCATATCAACGAGTTAAAAACGGATTACTTAAATTCTCAGACAAAGCCCTTCCAGATCACAAAATTGATTGACCTAGAAAGCCATGCTGCTGAAATTTATATGCGTGAATCAATTCGGATCTTCCAAGAAGAACTTCAACGGGATACCTTGTACCATCTTGAGGAAAAGATTCAATCCTTATCAGATGAATCTTAAAATTTTATTTTGTCAAAGTACAAAGAAAAGAACAAGAGCTTTGAAATTTATTTTGATGTCATTACGGAAACCCTAACATACTCGTGTAGAAAATTTGAGACCATAGGAATTCCATGTCGCTATCAACTTAACATTTTGAAGAACTTGGATTACACATCTCTGCCTAAGTCTCTGATTCCAAGTAGATGGACTAAGGATGCGAAGGCTTCTACACCAAGTTTTGTTGACTTCATTGTACACCCAGAAGTTATTTAAATGACACGGTTCACTTCTCTACGAGCAATGTCAAGTCGTTTATGCTACATTACATCAAACATATATATGTCTTTTATAACCGCAAGAGATGAGATAAAAAGACTAACGGATGAATTTGAACACTCATTTGTTTTGAAAGGTTCAGTCCACCAAAACAATGTCATAAACAACGTAGCGACCCTAAACAAGAACAAGGAAAAAAAGAAGTACAAAATAATAAGGTCGACAAGAAAAATAGGCAATGTGGGTTATGTAACGGTGAGGGACACAACAAAGTAACGTGTCCTCAAGTAAAGCTCAGTTTGGAAACAAGCACACAACCTACATCAATAGATTTTTTTGAAGACAGAATGGAATGGTCGTACGGTCTCGCAAATGATGACAATGATGTGAGTTACTATGTCTATTTTACTATGATGTCTTAAATTTTTAATGCTTATTTATAATTTCAATATCTCTATTACGTCTCAAGACAACGAGGACCTTTGGAAAACTGCAAGTATCGATCTACATATATCATAAATATCATAAAACCTGGTATGTATAACAAACATATACAACAATATTTGATAACTTTGGTAATCACATACATAATTTCATTCACACACAAAATTTATTGCAACTTTGGTAATCTCATACAAAATTTCATTCAAATACAAAATTTACAAGCTAACTCTGCTAAATAAATACATACAAAATTAGGCTTACATCATCACATCTATTTTTCCATGTGTCTCACGCAAGCACTTATCAACGTATCTCCTTTTATTTTGATCGTGGCTTATGAGATCGTTTAATATTCTCATACGATCCCACTCTCCAACAACCTATATTCAAATTGTTAGTATGTTAACCATATCATTCAATCTACGCGTTTTAACATTTTAACTACAAAGTACTTTTTCAAACCACTTACCACTTAATTTATTGACCCTCTATCAATGATCCCTTCGATCCACATCATCCCATAAATGTTGCAATCATGTCTGTTGAAAACATTGAATATCGCACATGTCAAATATGAAACCCTTATAAATACTTCACTTCTTACATACTTAAATTTTATGCCCATTCAATTACGCATTCATTTTATGCTCCACCAAGTTGAAACCTTTCAATGGAACCTTCAACTGCCCACATGCATTTACAAATATCTCTCCCTTATTATATTTATCTAATTTTGTTATCTACGTTAAAAAAATATCAAGTTATATTACAAACAAATTATGCATTATAAATTATTCTTTCTTTTCATACATACCAATTTCCTCGCATCTTGCACTCTCTTTTTGGCCCTTGGCGATGTAAATAGACTAGATATATCATTGCAACACGAGAAACCATATTCAACGCCAACATATACCAATGGCTCCAATTTTCGTTTACTATAATAAAGATCTAAAGTAAATGTCACATCCAATTTAACAAAATACAACATTTCTTTATAAATATTTAAATACAAAACACCATTTGCAAATCATATGGTATCTTACCGTGTCATAATTGGTTAATTTTGAATATTCTTTCAATATACACTCCTAAAAGCCCGCAACATCATCAACACTTGGCATGTGTTCTAACACCACTGACTGTATTTCCTAGACAATCATTATTAATTGACCATCCATAATACTACTTTTCAACATTTATTAATTTAACTCACTGCTTAATTGTATGGAAGGTAGGCAATCTTTTGCTTCCCCTGTATCTTCTTTGGATCGTGAACCAACACCCAACCGACCAAATATATAACATAACAAAATTAATTACACCATAACAACATATTCCATAGGTTTTAATAATTTATACTTTCTACTTACTACACCACTAACCCATGTCATAGGTTTTAACGTCACAACGTTGGCTACTGTTGCGAATTGGTTTCCCAATTCAATTACAACTTCGTTGTATAATAAATTTGGATTAATGTTTTCAAATAAATATTTAAATATCACTCACAAAGCAATATATATTACTTACCTCAATGGTATCCCATTATTCCATACATATTCACACATTCCACTTTCAAATATACTAATTTCTTTTGGTATTTTGACTTTTTCAACCTACAATTTTGATTACAAATATTAGTCACAACATAATAATCAAAATCAATTTTATTTTATTCATCTTACATTATGTTTCTTCTATTTAGGTGCAAGACATTCTGAATCTAGGTCAACATCGATAACATTTTCCGGTATTCCCATAACATTAAACTCATTTCTCCTCACTGTATCCAACTTTTGCAAACAATCAAAAATGGCTTTTTTAGCCCCGCCAACTCAGACATTAAAATGTCAAATTTACTTGCACTCCCCTCACCATAACCCCCTACTACATTCTCTTCTTATTCTTTATCTTCATCCTTGCCAATAACTTTCAAAAATAAATTACAATATTAATACAATTTTTTAATTCATTAATATATATAATTACTTTTATTACCCTTTCTTTCTTGCGCAGTCTTTTCAACTTCAATTTTGCCATCACTAGAACTACTTCTTCCTTTCCCCATGCATGGATCTGTGCAACTCCGGTTTTTCGGAATGTCGTCACACTTGTATAATCAGACCAAAAATCAAACTGCATTTATAATTAAATTTATCATTTTCTATAATAAATATACTTAAAATTTTTCTAACCCAACACATCCTTCAACACATTTACCTCTAAGATTGTTATGCACCCTTTGAGGTATGTGTGGCTTCGATCCTTCTTAAAGCTAATGATTGAATCAATTAATTTCTCATGGACATATTCAGCCTAATTGAATTCACCTTTCAACCCTATCACAAATCAACTTCATATTGTCACCTTATAACGATCACTTTTAATTTCCTCCTCAAGTCCAACATATGTCACCTTAGGCTTTAAATCATATTTTTGGCAAGCATTTTCCAATTCTTCGTCTTAATTACTTCTTCAATACTATTGTCTTTATCTTGTAGACCCAATACAACTACAACACATAAGACCCTAAAAGAAATGAATATTCACCATATTGAACTCTACAATTTTGTACATCAAATTACTCAATCAATGATTGACACAATGGCCTCTGAATTGGTCGATCCCTCACTCTTATCAGAGATCAAAACCCTATTTCTTCCAGCACATATATTTTGTTCTTCTCCTTCAAGTGTTCAATTATGTCGTTCACTCTTTTGATGCTACACCTTGTTGACACTTCCTACATGTGCTAAAAATATATAATATTAGTGTTTTTATATATTATTTATCACATTATTTACAAGTTTAATGAATACCTTCTTTTCATGTGCTTTCCTCCAACCTTTATATTGTTCTCTATCAGATTTGGAAAGTGTCACATATGGTTCCTTCTGAACATCAGTCATCGGCTTTCATTTCTCTAACACCTCATGTTTCACCTGAAATTAAGCATGAACGTTTCTTAATCAATAAATTAATGCTAAATAATACTCATTCTAAACTCAGTTTTCACACCGAACCGGTGTTGTAAATACCATATTTTCTTCAACATTTGGCATTCAGTCATAATGTCAAGATTTAAAATTTGTAATCAATTTCAAGTTCTTAAATACTTTAATCCAATTACCATTTCAACAAAAATTACACAAATACATTGATACTTACTAGAAGTACATATATCCACCCAGTGGTTGCTTTCGATTTTTTTCATTGTGGATACTCTCGGGCTTCATTTCAATGTCATCTTCGTGAAAAACAATTGCAAGATCCATTGACTTCATTTTTCTTCATATATCAGTTATGAACATTCAACCATTAAATTAAATCAAATCAAATATGAGTTACATACAGTTTATTCAATATACAAGTATCAATAACTAATCCTATAGTAATTACTTGCATTCAAAGGAATGAGAATAGTATCTAATACAAGTATCGGTACCTTTATACAACATACAATATCAATTTCTACCTATAACGTTATATAAAAATATCGATATTTATTTTTTACCTAGAATATCATTTTCTACCTCTAATCAGTCCCAAATCCTTGTTTACTTCAAAAACCATAAACCCTAAAATCTAATCCCTAGTTTTGAATACTACAATACTAAAAAATAGGGTTTTAACAACATATATTTCGATTTGATTGTAGCAACAAACAATTACACTTTCAAAAACGCCTTCTTCTATTTTGCAGCAATTAATACACTTCAATTTAAAAAACAATGATCGTCTTCTATCTATTTCGCAAAACGTAATGCCCTTTCAAATTCTCTGTTAGTAATGCCTTTGATATTTTAACCAGTTATATTATTTATATTTAATCGATAACATTCCCTATGCGTCGATACTTTTGTGTAAGGTATTGATACTTTCGAGACGTTTTTCTTTTTTTCATTTCTTTTAAATTCCTAAATTACCGATACTATGGTACATATACTTATAAATGTATATATACTTTCAACATTTCCGGAGGTGCTTTACCAGTTTTGTCAAATTGAAACTGGTTTTGTCAAATTTCAACATGTTATATTGTCATGTATCGATAAATGTGTCTAAGGTATCGATACTTTATAGGCACTATTATAGCAATTCTTTTAAATTCCTAAAGTACTGATACTTTGGTACATATACTTATAAAAGTATCGATACAAAATTCCTGTAGCTCTTTACCCGTTTTTTCAGTTTGAAATCGGTCGAAATGTTTATTGTCATGTATCGATACATGTGTCTAAGATGTCGACACTTTATAGGTGCTATTATTGCAATTCTTTTAAATTCCTAAAGTACCGATACTTTGGTACATATACTTATAAAAGTATCGATACAAAATTCCTGTAGCTCTTTACCCGTTTTGTCAGTTTGAAATCGGTTTTGTCAAATTTCAACATGTTATATTGTCATGTATCGATACATGTGTCTAAGATGTCGACACTTTATAGGTTCTATTATTGAAATTCTTTTAAATTCCTAAAGTACCGATACTTTGGTACATATACTTATAAAAGTATCAATACAAATTTTAACCATTCCGATAGCTCTTTACCGCTTTTGTCAAATTGAAACCGTTTTGTCAAATTTAAACCTGTTATATTGTCATGTATCGATACATGTGTCTAAGTTATCAATACTTTATAGGAACTATTATGGCAATTCTTTTAAATTCCTTAAGTACTGATACTTTGGTACATATACTTATAAATGTATCGATACAAATTTCAATAATTCCGTTATCTTTTTACCGGTTTTGTTATATTGAAACTGATTTTGTCAAATTTCAATCTGTTATATTGTCATGTATCGATATATGTGTATAAGGTATTGATACTTTATGGTTGCTATTATTGCAATTCTTTTAAATTCCTACAGTACCGATACTTTGGTACATATACTTATAGACGTATCGATACAAATTTCAACAATTCCGGTATCTCTTTACTAGTTTTGTCAAATTGAAACCAGATTTTTCAAATTTCAACCGGTTATCTTGTCATGTATCAATACATGTGTGTAATGTATCGATACTTTATAGGCACTTTTATTGCAATTCTTTAAAATTACTAAAGTGCCTATACTTATACATATACTTATAAAGGTATCGATACATGTCTACTTTTAACCAATTTTATTCACTCCCTTATATATTACTATATATATCGATACTTATGTGCAGGATATCGATACCTATCGATAATCAAAGTTTGTTGTTTGCCAAAAAAAATTAATATTTCTTCATGTTTTCCACCTACAACATTTTTATCAGTCAACATTTCCGGTAGCGCTTAACCGACTTGATTAAGTATCTTATTAAATTTCCAGTCACAACGTTTCTTAGTTGTATATTAGTCCACCTTTCCTTAGACATTCCCCTAAGATATAAAATGTTTCCTCTCTTTTAATAGAAAGAAAGACCACTTTCTACTTTTTCATTAAGAGGTCGACCTCTAATCATTTATGACTTTTCATATTATAATTGTTGTGTTAATCGACATCAAGAATCATCCTTTTCATATCTTTCTCTCAACACATACTATAATTTTTTTTTAATTTGAAATTCATAAAATAAAAACTTTATGATAAATTAAAAATAATAATAATGAGGTATTTGTTGGTTCATGCCAGGTGCGGCAGACATGGACATTGTATATTTATTGTGTTGGATTGGTTTCAACAGGATTGTTGTTTTGCTATATGGAAAATTCTCTGTGGATGTTGCACATCGAAATATACTACTAAAGAGTTACATCGAAATATACTACTAAAGAGTTACATCGAAATATATTATTAATTTTTTTTTATTAAATAAATATAGAAAATGTCACATTAAAATACACCACTAATCATATCAGGAAAATGTTAAAAACCTAATTAAATAACTCGAACAAAAGATAGATACGAAAATCTAACTGCATTGGCAAACGAATTGCAAAAGCAATTCAAATTATTGAAAGATCACAGAGAAATCGCAAATCAGAGTCGACGACGTGAGTAAATTATCCATGAACGCAACCGTATCCAAATCCAATTTGAGAGTCCAAAACAGGAAAGATCAACAGGATAAAAAATAAGAGTCATCTTGATCAGTTGAGGCGATGTCGAATTCAACTTTAAGAAAATATAAATGAAAAGAAACAACCAAACGACTGATAAAAAGACTAAAAACATGTCATGAAAGTAGAGAAAAATGTGTCATGAAAGTAGAATTATTAAAAATAAAAACAAAAATGTGATATAATCAAATTAAAAAAATAAGGAATATCGGCGGTTGACATCCAACACTAAGGTTGATGTCATCGTTGGCCAAGCCAAAATGAAAGAAGGACAAGTGAGCGGCCCACTTGTGAAGAGTAGGGCTGTAAATGAGATGAGATAGATCGCGAGCTACTCGAGATCGACTCGGTCAAGGCTCGATAAATACTCGGATCGAATGGACTCGACTCGAACTCGAGCTCGACTCGAATTCTTAACGAGCCGAAACGAGCTACTTGATACTCGACTCGAAAAGCTCGTGAGCAGCTCGAAAATATAATATATTAAGATTTTATTTTTAAAAAATAAATTATTAATAATATTAACATTTATGTGTTGATTTTTTTTTAAAATACAATAAGGGTTTCATGTATTTAAGGTTCAGGTTCGAGTTTGAGGATTCATCTTGTTAAGTTTAAGATTTTTTTCATTTCGAGCCTTTTCGAGCTGCTCACGAGCTTCAGTTCAATATTTCGAGTTCGAGTCGAGCTTAAAAATTTTAAGCAAGTGAGTTTTCGAGTCGAGCTCCATTTCAGAGTTTTCGAGTCGAGTCGAGCTCAGCAATACTCGAGCTCGAATCGGCTCGTTTACAGCCCTAGTGAAGAGAAAAAACCTTAAGAGAAAGAAAGCCTTATATAAATTCATGTATTATTCATTCTAGAGATTCTAAGTAAGTATTAAGTTCGATATAATAAAAATATTTTCACATTATAATTGAGTGGCTAAACTTTCGGTCATTAATTTAAAATGTCTCATATTTGAATCTTTTAATCATCGATAAATATTGATTTTGTGCTAATATCGTTTTATGAATATAAATACAAAATGTGATGAAATTTAAATAAATGACAAGCTTAGCTTAATGGTTGAGTGATTTGTATCATATGTAATTGACCCAAGTTCAAATCATATTAGGATTAAAATAATTTCTATTTCTTTATCCTCATAAGTAGTGACATGTGTCATCATATAATTAGTTGAATAAAATTAATTGAAAAATGCTAAAAGATAAAAATGTGATGTGGTAATTAAAAAATTGACATGTCATATACCACATTAGCATTTTCCTTAATGATTTTTTAAAGAAAATTAAAATGTAGATATTAAAACAAAACAAAAGTGATAATTTAGGTACAAAAACGTGTAATTTACCCTTTTATATTTGCTTAATAAGGACAATTTAGTTAGTGGTATATTTTTGTGTGTCACTTTAGTGATTTGTTGTGGTATGCGACTTGCGCTGTAGACTTATCCTTTGCTATATAATTAAGAATTGAAAATTCTTTTTAGTGTTTTTACATGTTTTTAGATAGTTAGATTAGTTAAGTAATAATTGAAATTAGAATTTTGATTTAATATAATAATAGATGTTTAAATTATATTTAAACTTAATTTTAAGTTTTTAAAGAATTTGTTTTCTCAAAATATATGTCTAACATTTTCAACGTTATCCTTTTAAGTGCCTATAGCTAACTATCATTAAAAAAGTTATCTGAAACCGTCACATTTATATTTGTTTTGAAATAAAACATAAAATTATTATTATTTTTTTAAAAATACTCAATTTTTTTAAAATCACAAGAAAACTTTAAATCCTTTAAATATCTAATTTCTCAAACCCTATTTTTAGCCAACACCGCATAGCTATCATTTCCATAAAAGTTCGGGAGATTATTTATATACTTTACTTTACTTTTGATTTATTTATTTATTATTCAAAATCAAGCTATGTATCATACATATATGCATTCAATATTTTTATATTTTTTCTCTTTTAGTTGTATTTAAGGTGTTTTCTTAATAAAATAATAAAAATAATATATTTCCAAAAACTTTAATCATTTTTTATTTATTTATGTAAAATTTAATTAATTAATTAATTGTTCAAAGTAATGAAATATAATTTCATTTTATAAAGGCAAATATTTTTAGTTTTCACTCAGAGCCCCGAAAATATCTATTACGACTCTGAGTCCAATGATCTTAAGTTAATATAGAACTAAATAATTTTATAATGTGTTAACATATACCATCTTTATATATAAATAAATAAATAGTAATTATTTACACACTCATAATTTAGAATTAGAGGCTTACTTGGGCACTTGCCACCTTGGATTTCTCTTTAATTTAATGAAAAGTTGACGTGGCCAACTAAGAGTTGAAAACAATCATAATAGTTTTGGTAAATGGAATCAATTTCTGAGATATTAATAATTAAATGTCGACAAAAGTATTCATTTCAAATGAGATATCAAATTGATTTAAAAGGATTAAATTGAATATGATATATTTCATTTTTGATTCTTAACATAGAGGTAACTCTTTTTTCTAGATTTGCATTTACAATGAAGCCAGCAAACCTACCTCTGGTCTTAATTTAATTTAAGTTTAGAGTTTTAAATTTTTTATTTTAGGATTTAAAAATAGATTTTACGATTAAAATAGATGTAAAATAGATCTATATATCAAATAATAACCTTTAAAAACCAAACAAGAATTAGCATTTAACGTGTTAGAAACTTAAATTTGAGTACAATGCGTACTAAAAGTGCGGTATTAATCATGATGATCGGTTTTTACAGTATGCTGTTGCATGGTCAAGTAGGTATTTGAACATCATCACTAAAATGGAGAGTGTTAATCCATCGGTCCGGATTTTTAATTCGTTTTTTCCCCAATTTTTTAGATTTTTATTTTTCAAATGAGTAAAACTTTATGGAATTCTTTATCTTTTTTCCAACTGATCACAACTTAATGTGAGCTGTGAAGAAATAGCCCCAAAGTTATAATTTACAGAAGGTATGGGAACCCACAAGACAACTAAACACAGCTTTGAGACAAAAAAGGAAACTGTTAAAAAGGTTTGTCAGAGAAACATCTCATAGTCTTTTAATTTTCGAGCCTGACAAATCAAATGATCTTTAACCAAACCAAACGACATGCTTTACGAAATTTCTGCAGTTGTGTGTATTAGCCATGTGAGTGACAAATCAGTAGGGCCAATTACATGTATGGCCAACTCAGCATGATAATTAGCATTTACCAAGTGAGATTTGTCTGCTTATCTGCCTGCTTTCAACATCTCTTGCATCTTTGATCAATATACACATCCATCAAAAAGCTTTGAAAAGTTTCCAATACAATCATTGTTTGGTTTAGTACTCTCAGATTCGAATTTTACCATTCGGGTTTAGATTCAGATTCGAGTACCTTTTTCTCCATGAAAGGATGGCAACTGAAGCAGGAATCATCCCAGAACCCATCTCTGTACTGGTGAAAAGTTCTTTCCTTTAGTTCATATTGTTTTGCTTCGTGTTTCTGTTTCTGCATGGTTACCAAAGATCATATGATGTTTTTCTACAAGTATACTGCAATTTCATACCAGAAAAACTAGACAAGTGACTTTAGTTAGCACTTTGTAACTGTTTTGATGTCCTTGAAACACTTCAAACATGACGATCTTTGATTTTGAATAAACATAAAAGGCAAAAACAAAAGGTGATTTGGTCTTTACTCAAAAAATTTTCCCTTTGAGCCGTAAGGAATATTAAATCTCTGAAGCGATAAGCCAGATTCATGAGACCAGTCTATTGTAATTCACTGAAACTTCTGTCGCTTTAATGGCGTCAAGATCTAGTTTTTAACTTTCCGAAACGAAACATACAATACTGATGACTTTAAGATTCTTAAACAAAACAAATAGCAAATTTAGATAAATACTTAAATGATTACCTTAATCAGCATTATATAATTGTTAAGTTGATTGCATATTAAACTTGAATATGGTAGATTTGGATATTAAGAATCTGATTCTGATATGACTATCCGACAGCTGAATTACCTTTAAAGTCGTCGTTCTTTGGTAAATTTTATTACAGGAATGTAAAACAGTGAGCTGCATATGCACTTGATTTATAGCATAGATGTCTCTGTTTTGCAGAAACAAAGATTTGTTCATACTGGGAAGGAAAAAAATGAGTAGAAATGGGAAAAAATACGTAATTTAATTTTGTTACCAAAGAAGCCTGTTTTACCAGGGAATAAAATGGATATTTTTCCAATGATTTTGCATGTGAAATTGAAAACACAAATAAAAAACTTCATTATCTATGCAGAAAGCAGAAGAGGAGATCAGGAAACCAAGTTTGGTTCTGAAGAAATCTGAAGGTGGACTTGATGTGCCTCCCGTACCGGATGAAAGCTTGGATAAATCAGAGAGTATCGAGTTAGCCGCTAATAATGTGGTTGAAACCTTGAATACTGTCTTTCAAGGAAATCCCGAGATATGCAAGTGTGGAAGTTTTTCAATATCGCCTCAGGTTTCAAAGGAGGAGGATGGAAAGATGTCGAAGATCGAGGTAATTGCTAACAATGATTCTTCTCTGGAAGAGAAACCTGGGAATATTGAAGAAGAACTGAGCTAAAATGCTGAGATTGAGTCCAATAAACAAGAGGTCAACTTGGAGCTCAAGAAAAAAGCTTCGATCCGTAGTCCGGATCTGATAATGGACAGCTCGAATGAGGCTAATGAAATAGTTACCAAGGCTAATCCCTCCAATAATATTCAAGAGGAACTTAAAATCATTGAAGAAATCAAAGACACTGAACCAGAGAAGCTGCTTGCTGTAGTGGAAAAGGGAGAGGGCAATGAAGCAACTGATCTGGCTGAAAAACCGGTAAGTGAAAAGGACCAAATCATTTCCGATAGCACTGGAGACACCTTAACCTGAAAATCAGCAGAAACTTCCGAGATCAGGGTACATGAAACAATCTCAGAAATCAGTGAAGTTTCCAGTAAAGAGCTGCAAATTGACGATCCATACAAGGAGGCTGCTTGCATACATGAACCTGCTGCGGAAGTTGGTGACAAACCTGAAGTGGTAAGCCAAGCTACAACGGCATCAAGTGAAAGTGTCAATTTTGAAGATTATGCGAATTCGGAATCAGAAAACCTTACTGTGATTTATTCATGTTTATATGTTACCTAGTCATACTTTTGTCGCCGTTGGTCAAGTTGAAAATTTGTTCGGTCATGTAGATGAGTAAAGAACCAGAAATTGAGGAACATCCTAAAGTTGACATCTCGAGCCCATCGATTAGTGATGAAACTGTGAAGGAAAGCATAAAGGAAGATGAAAGCATCCCATTGAAGTCAACAGAAAAGGTCAGCTAATAAAAGAAAGCTGATTTGGATCCAAAAAATGTGTTCCTTTTTACTATTCTTGTTTCGCGACTTACAGGTTCAATGTTTTGCAGGCTAACTCTTCAACTGAACTTGAGGACTCGACCAATGAAAAAAACCTTAGTAGAAGGAAGCACCAATGCTGCTGAACCCGAATCTGCACCGGTTGCACCAGAAACAGAAGAGAAAAAGCAGGAAGCAGATAATGCTGTTCCCACTGAAAAAAGCAGTCTAGCAACGACCAGACATGAAGGGGCCGGCGTAGATGGTGTGGAACAGGCAGATTCCTCCATATCATTCAAGAAGGGACGAAGGAATGCAGGATGAAGTTCCAAATGAGCATTCCAAAACTCCTCTCCCACAAGCAATAGATGAGACACTAATGGAAAAGGAGGATAATCCAACTTTTGACATTCCAAAAATAGAGGCCATAGAGACAGGACTGGAACACCTGCACAAGGAATCAAACGTGCATACAGAACAGGAGACCGGAAAATACAAATCTGTAGCAGAAACATCGAAAGCTGAACAATCATCAGACTTAGGATTGGTGAAAGAGCATATCGAAGATGGAAAACAGTTGGATGAATCCATGGGTGCGGAAGAATCCTCGGGTATATGCAAAGATGTCGAAAAGATTGTCGAAGCAGAAGATGATTTAGCTAAGAACTTGGCAGAACAAGAAACTGAAGTGCCGAAAGTAACTCCTGATCAGATTTCTGAGGTCAAAAACCTGAATGTAAGTGAAGAAATAAGTAAGGAAACCATCCCTGAACTGAGCAAGAACCAAGCTGATGAAACCATCACCGATGTTCAAAACCAAGAATGTGGAGGAACCGGAAGACAAACTGGAGGATGCACAAAAAGAAAGCTAGATGAACAAGATTGCCATCTTGTCTAAAGAGGTAAATAACATCCCTTTCTCACCAAAGATGTTGGTAACTTTTGCTTCAGGTTTTGTAACATTTTTAACTTTTTTATAGATAGGTGGAGGATTGCACTTCAGTCTCAAATGAATGTCTGAAGGAAGGAGACTTGAAGGAACAGGTAGAAGCGAAAAACTTGGAGGTTGAAGAACATTAAACCAAGGACTGAGAATCGTCAGTCATCGAAGAATCAGTAGAAAGGAAACAGGATCAAGAGTCTGGAAAGCCTTAAGTGTCCCAAACGAAGATGCGGAATCAGAAGAAAAAGTTAAGGACATTATCCATGATCAAAGCTGCATTTTCAAGAAAAGAGTGATGAAACCGTGACAAAAGTTGGAGCTGTGACAAGCTTAGACAACACTGAGATGAATGAGGAGCTTGTGAATTTGAGCTCGGTCAAGATGAGCAAAGAAAGTATCAGAAGTTATGCTAATCAAGAGATTAAACAAGTAAAGAATCCAGAACAAGAAGTGCAGAAAACAGAACCAGCATCGGAACCCGAAGTGAGTGAAGCTGATCAAACCAAAGCTTTGCCTGAAACATCACCTGAATACCCACCTGAATTCATTCCACCTTCTGTTGCAACATTGCCTTCCAAGGATGAAGAAATCGAAACTGCACACTTGAATCAGAAGTTAAGAGAAGTGATACATAAGGATGCTGAAATTGTTAAACATGAAAGCACAATAGAAGAAGTATGCTTGCAACAGGAAGTAGAAAGCGAGCCTGGGCTTTATCAGAAGAAAAAACCATTGTTGATGAGGGTCTTCAAATCGAAGAACCAGACGATCAAATTCAGACAAGTTTGACATCACTTTCTAAGGATGACTTATCTGACGCAAAGCAAACAACAGTGACATGCTTGGAAAAAGAAAAGGTTGAAGATGGTAAGAAAGATGAAACTGGTGCTGCTCGAACTATCAAACTGGAGGGAACCAAAGGATCAATCTTCATCTTAAGCATTGACTGAAGCTATTGTGGAACAAGAAACTTCTGTTGCTCAAGCTTCATTAGCTGAGGATTCGAGGGAGATTGAAACCTCTGCATTGCCTTCTGAGAAACATGAAACAATGGAAACTGAAACACAAAAAGATGAGAGTCCACCAAAGATCCAAGAACAAACAATAGATATCGAAGAAGCCTCGAATGTTGAAGTTGAGACAAGTGAAAATGCTTTTGACAATGAATTGATCAAAGAGAAACTTGTCAAACCAAGTGCCGGAGAAAATCAGTGTGACAATACAAATGAAACCATAGTGAATGAAGTTTCAAAAGAAAATACAAGCAATCAAATGCAGGATTAGCTTGAAACCTTGATGGTTTGATATATTTCCTTTTTCATTTTTGATTCGGTTTTTCGAAAAAAATGGCAGCTCTTGGAGGTCAAGGAAGTTACTGAAACATCAAATTTATCGGAAGAGCCGGCAAAAGATGACTATTGATGAGTGTTCTGAATCGGTTATATTTTCTCGTTATTTCTTCGATCTTATGGATTTATTGCTGCTGATTTGGTTGTGTTATGTTTATTTTAGTGCAGGGTCCCACTTTCTAGAATTAGTAGTAAAACGGACGCATATGCATTTTTTTATTATTTGTTCACGGCTGGAGATATGGGCACGACTCTGGGCATGACACGGTTTGGCGTGGCAGTTTCTAGAAGGTCCAATTAGCGGTAGCTTTCTAGAAGATCTAGTTAGCGCGCCTTCTGGAAGATGGACGGGCAGAGTTGTATTAGGAGACTTATTTTAAAGTTTGAATTTAGAAAACATTTATCTTTAGAATTATTTTTATTTTAATTTATTTGTTAATCTCTAGGTTTTTAGAGGCTATAAATACTCTCTTGGAGTAAGCCTAAATTCACAACTCAAATTATAATTTTCTTCTCCTTTCTAGTTTTATAAAAATTCTCTCCTTTACTTATTTTTCAAGTTTTCGGTTTTTTTCCTTTATTTTTAAGTTTTGTTTTTAAATATGCTAAGTATGACTTTTGTCATGCTTAGCTAATTTTCCCATAAGCCGAGAGCTAAAGCGATGACTCAATTCCACCAGGAGAATTGAAAAATGCCCTTAATAACTTCAGAATATCTCTCTCAGTCTATGTGCTTATTTTTCAAAATCAAAACAGTTTTCAAAATCAAAGATTGACTTTGGTCAAGATGTTGTTGCGATTAAATGTGTGGGAGGAAGGATCGCTTATTGAAAGCACATTCGACTTCCTGGGAACACACTTGGCCAGATAGTCTTGCCAAGAGGGAATTGAGATCAGAATTAATGGTTATTAAAACAAAAATCCGAGCCGGTCGTCACGAACTTAACCGGTAATTGATCTACGACAATTGATGTTGATTAGATCAGTTTCCGAAGCCGGAATCAAAGATTTCCTTGGGTATTCGTTATACAAAATAGAGTCATGGGGATTGCCCTTGTAGACAAAGTAACCGACGTGAATCCCGAAGGGAAAATCTAATTCAATGATCTGAAGGAAATTGAGTCAAAGCAAGGCTTGAGGCTGTTTTTACCGTATTCATTTTCAACTTTTCAATCTTTTCACTTTAAAACGCTTTTATTATTATTTAATCATTTTCTAAAAAAACCCCACTTACTATATAACGCTTGGTTTAAACAATTCAGATGAAAATTTGGAATTTTCTAAGTCCCTGTGGATCGACCCTCACTTCTCTTTACTACGTATTTCCTTTATTTATTGATTAAGAAGAATGAATTTATTTTGACATCAAAACAAAAGTTGTCAAATTGGCGCCGTTGCCGGGGACTTCACCAAAGATACTAATTTTTGTTTCATTTTTATTTATGACCAGGACAAACTCGGGCGAATTAGTGGAGTATGACCCAAAAATTAGAGCCAGTGCTAGGAGACTTCACGCACAAACGCTTCAGGAAAGAAGGAGACAACATCAAATCCAAAATCAAATTCATAATCAAATTCAGGTGAATTCGTTAATATTGAACCAAATCTGATGGTCGATCCTTGCGGCACCTACTGAACAAGAGCCTTTGTGAATTGATTTTCACCAAGGCGAAACTCCATACCAGTTAAAATTGGCCGTATTCATCTCCTCCTTACCTTTCGCGGATTGCCAAAGGAGAATCCACATAAACATCTCACAGAATTTCAGATGGTATGCTCTAGCATGAGACCACAGAGAGTAACTGATGATCAAATAAAACTTAGAGCTTTTCCTTTTTCCTTTGCCAATTTGGCTAAGGAGTGGTTATTTTATCTACCCTCAAATTCTATTACTACATGGGCTCAAATGAATCATCTTTTTCTTGACAGGTTTTTCCCTGCGGTGAAAGCAAGTGAGTTACGAAGGAGAATACTTGGAATCAAGCAACTTGATGGAGAGTTACTCTATGACTACATAGAGAGGTTTAAAAAGTTATGTGCTAGTTGCCGATAACATGGGTTAACTAAACAAACACTCATTCAATACTTTTACGAATAATTAACTCCCTTGGAAATGAAGATGATCGATGTTGCCAGCGAATGAGCTTTGGTGAACATGACTCCTATTGAGGCTAGGGATTTAATTTCAACAATGGCCGTAAATTACCAACAGTTCTGCCCAACTAATGAAACTCATCGAAGGGTTCATGAGATAAGTTCATCTTCTTTAAAGTAAGATAGATAAATTAACTGAAGTAGTCAACTCTCTTGTTGCAGGAAAGATAGGACCCAACAGACTATGTGGAATATGTGCATTACCTGATCATCCAACAGACGGTTTTCCAATGATTCAAGATGACACAACAGCTCAAGTTAATAAAGTAGGCAACTTTTCGGGACCTCCCCAGAGGGCCTATGTTGAACTATATTTTGATATAACAATTTATGACAAAATGTTTTTGGACTTAAATTGAATTTATTAAAAGTTTTAAAACATAATTCAAAGTCCATTTAAGTTGGAATTGAGAACAAATTTTTTATGAATAGTATTATACCGTATGAACAGTACCGATACTGTATGAATAGTACCTATACTGTGCGAACAGTACTAAACAGTATCGATGCTCAAAAACATCGAATGCAAAATGAGTACCGATACTGCTACAATAGTATCAATACTGCTATAGTAATATCAAGCTCAACGGTCAAAAATTCAAATATTACAAAGGTAGTATCGATACTCATTGAAGTAGTATCGATACTAGTTCTCGGTAGTTTTATTTTGCAGAAAAATAATCCCCAACGGCTCAAAAACATACCAAACGGCTAGATATGACTTCAAACTCATTTCAAGCTATAAAAACAAGCTGAGGACACTTGAAGAAAATATAGAACAACTATTCAAGCAATCAAACACAAGAGAAGAGTTTTTCAATCTTATTTCATCTTTCTCTTATAAATAGTTTGTTCTTGTGGGCTTAATTCTTGTAAACACCTATCTTAGAAGGTTTTCTTGTTTACATTTCCTTTCATTATAAATGGGTTTTGGTTCTAGCTAAGCCTGTTAAAAGCTAGGGATAAGGTTCTGGTTTAGCCCGTGAAAAACTAGGGAGTTGTAAAGGTTATCTCTTTGTCCTTGAAAAGGAAAGAACAAATTAGTTAATTTTTTGGAAAATCCTTGGTGAGGAGATAAGGTAGTGATGTAGACTTGCTTACGAAGTCGAACCATTATAAATCTCTGTACAAATTTTTTATCTTTCAATCTCCTTACTCCCTAAACACAAGAACCATCTCGACCCCTCTTGGAGAACATTTTCAGTTATCGATTTGAGCTTTGCAAATCCTAACAATTGGTATCAGAGCTTAACTCGTTAGAAGGCTTAACATCCTTGAGACGATCCTAGAAGACACTCTACCAATTCCAAGCACAACGGTGAAGATGGCTTCCACCTCTGGCTCGTTCCACATAGAAGACTCCCAACTGATCGACAAGCCTCCATACTTAAACGGAGCAAACTATCATCATTGGAAGAAATTAATGAAGCTATTCATACAATCTAATGATCTTGATGCATGGGACATGATCGAGAATGGCTACTCTTCTCCAAAGAAGAAGGAGAAAAGTGGAGTGACCAAGAACAGAAGAAAACTCAACTTAATGCCAAGGCCATGCACATATTGTTTTGTGCTTTTGGTCCAGATATATATGAAGGATTTTCTTCTTGTTCAAGTCCCAAGGAGCTTTGGAATAAGCTCGAAAAGCTTCATGGAAACAAGAAAGAAGAACCAACAAAGGTGGTGTTTCTAATGCCCGTGAAGAGCCTGAGGTATCTTCTAACTCTAATGAATTTAATTCGTATTCTTTTGATGAGTTACAAAATGCCTATAATAAGTTGTATTTGGGATTTGAGACCATGAATTCCAAATATACAAAATTAACTTCAAAATTCAAAATAAATCGATTTTGAAAGCAAAAGTTGATTTTGAAAAACAAAAATGAAATTTTGAAAAATGATTTAGAGCTTTCAAAAATCAAAACAAATGATTTAGAAAAAGAAAATTTTGATTTAAAAGTTAAGCTTGAAAGCTTAACAAAAGAAAAAGAATTAATTTCTAAAAACAACTTATTATGTTTAAAAATGACAAAATGCTCATATTGCCATTTTCATGGTCATTTGGAACATACTTTTCCTTTTAAGAAAGGAAAACGTTTTAAAATTAGACAAGTATGGGTTCCTAAGGGAACAAGGGGATTGAAACTAACGTCCAAGGATCCAAAGCAATTTGGTTACCAAAATCGAAATGAATGTCTCTTGTAGGTGTGTGGAAGCAATGGTGATGATGAAAGTGAAGATATTCAAATGCTCTAGCCACACATGAAAAAGGAATGGGTAACCTTTAGACTTAATAATTTTGATTTTGATTATTTGGTTGCTCATTTAGTTTATGCATGCATGAGTTTTGATTTTAAATGGTTATGCATTGATGTATGTTAAAAAGGTGTTATGATGAACATTTTAAAGTTTTAATGATTTTCATAATTTTTAGTTCATCATAATGAATTTTGGTCAAAATTGATTTTCAATGCAAATGATATATCTCTAACAATTGATATCAAATTTTCAAATGCTTTGTCTTTAAAATTTTTTAAGTTTTTGACCTAAATTTAAATGTTTATGCATATGATCTAAAATGTAGATGATATCTCTCTAACAATTGATATCAAAATTTTCAAATGCATAACATTTTTGGAAAACTTTATGCATATGCACTTAATTTCAATAATTTGTATTGCATAAAGTGTTTTAGATTTGGATATATTGAATTTCATGTGCTTTTAATATGTTTGTTATTTTTTGTTGAAATTCAATTTTGTTTTAAGTGTCAAGTTTTTAAAGCTAAATTTTGTTTGGAATGCACTTATTGAGGGGAAGCTTTTATTTTTCAAATGATTTTAAGATAAAATTTAACACTTACTCTCCCTGTGTTATTTTAGAACTTTAAAGATTGAATTATTTTTTATATAAGGGGGAGAAGTATGGTTTGAAAAATTCAATTTCTTAATGAAAAAAGGGGAGCTGAACATTTTTATATATTTTCCAACAATTGGTAACAATTGGTATCTTTTTCATTAAACATTTTATTAGGGAGAGTTTTACCAAAAACAATTTTTAAAATGTTTTGTTATATAAAAAAGGGGGAGATTGTTGAACTATATTTTGATATAACAATTTATGGCAAATTTTTTTGGAGTTGAATTGAATTTATTTAAAGTTTTCAAAAATAATTCAAAGTCCATTTAAGTTGGAATTGAGCACAAATTTTTTATGAATAGTATTGTACTATATGCACAATACTGATATTGTATGAATAGTACCAATACTATATGAACAGTAATGAACAATATTGATGCTCAAAACATCGAATGCAAAATGAGTACCGATACTGCTACAGTAGTATCGATACTGTTATAGTAATATCAAGCCCAACAGTCAAAAATTCAAATATTACAAAGGTAGTACCAATACTCATTGAAGGAGTACCAATACTACTTGTTCTGGGCAGTTTTATTTTACAAAAAATGAATCCCCACCGGCTCCAAAACATTCCCAACGACTAGATACGACTTAAAACTCATTTTAAGCTATAAAAAAACAAGCTGAGGACACTTGAAGAAAATATATAACAACTATCCACTCAATCAAACACAAGAGAAGGGTTTTTCAATCTTATTTCATCATTCTCTTGTAAATAGTTTGTTCTTGTGGGCTTAATTCTTGTAAACACCTACCTTAGAGAGGATTTCTTGTTTACATTTTCTTTCATTGTAAAGGGGTTTTGGTTCTAGCATAACCTGTTAAAATATAGGGACAAGGTTCTAGTTTAACCCGTGAAAAACTAGGGAGTTGTAAAGGTTATCTCTTTGTCTTTGAAAAAAGAAAGAACAAATTAGAGAATTTGTTGGAAAATTCTTAGTGAGGAGCTAAGGTAGTGGATGTAGACTTGGTTGAGAAGTCGAACACTATAAATCTCTGTGAAAATTTTCTATCTTTCAATCTCCTTACTCCCTAACAAGAACCATCTCGACCCCTTTTGGCAAACATTTTCGGTTGTCGATTCGAGCTTCCGCAAATCCCAAGAGCTTATAATCCCTAGAGAAACACTTACAACCCAGGATGGAGGGATCATCCAAATTTCAGTTACGCTCAAAACTCAAGGCCAAATTAAGCTTATCAACCAAGGCCACCTCTACCACCCCAACTGCCGCATAAGACATCGTTAGAGTCAATTGTTGAAAGATTAGCACTTTCCTAGGAAAAAATCCAGATTCGTACTGAAACCCACTTCCAAGAGATGGACAAAAAGATAAGCCAATTGGCTCAAATCGTAGGACGCTTAGAATCACAAGGTCAACTTTCGTCTCAAACCGAGGTAAATCCAAGGGAAAATGTCAGTGCCATCACTCTTCGGAGTGGTACAGTAGTGGCGCCACCTATTCTGAAAGATGAAGCAATCCTAAAAGGGAAGAAGAATATTGATTCAGGATTTAGAAGAAGAGTGACGAAGTACAAATGGATCCAACGCCATCTCCCTATGACGTGCCACCACCTTTTCCATCGAGGTTAGTAAAAAATGATAAATAAGTTGAGGAAAAGGAAATACTAGACGTATTTCAGAAGGTGGAAATCAATATACCTATCCTCAAGGTTATCCAAAAGGTTCCAAGATATGCCCAGTTTTTTAAGAACCTTTGCACAACAAATAGGAAACTTACCGGGAATAAGAAGGTAAATCTAGGAGAACATGTCTCAGCTGTTGCCACCAAAACTGAAAGACCAATATATGTTTGCAATACCTTGTAAAATTGGTAAAATTGGAATAAAACGAGCCATGTATGATCTTGACGCTTCTATTAATGTAATGTATCTCTGTGTTTACAATATGATTACTAATAAGCCATTGAAGGATACAAGAATATCAACTCAACTTGCCGATAGATCTGTCATTTATCCGGAAGGACTCTTGGAAATTGTGCTGGTAGAGATAAATGATTTAATATTTCCCACTAAATTTTATGTAGTTGACATGGAGAATGATCACACCATCACTTCTTCCAATATTCTATTGGGGTGTCCATTTCTATGTACTACGCACACAAAGATTGACGTAAGAAGTGGGACTTTAACCATGGATTTTGATGATGAAATCGTTAAATTTGATGTGTATAAAAAATGAAATGCCGGGACAAAGTGGCAAGCATAAATTATGTATGTATTATTGATCCTTTGGAAAATGAGTATGTAGAAACTAATTTTTCTTTTGATCATGATGAGGACATTAGGAAGTTAAAAAAATATTTTCAGATTGTGCCAATTTAAAATTGATTCTTTCTAAGTCTAAAGTTCTGCCTTCTATTTTACAGGTACCTAAGATAGAACTCAAACAAATGCTGAAAAACTTAAAGAGTGCCTTTTTAGGAGAAAATGCTACTTCACTGGTTATTTTGAATAAGCTGTCAAAGCTAAAAAAGATCCGAAGAATAACCTATGAGAATGCCAAATTCTACAAGGAGAAAATAAAAAATTATTCAATTGTAGAATTTCTCACAAGGAAATTCTTAGTTGGAAAAAAATGTATGAAGTGGAAGAAGTATTTCTCTTAGAACTTGTAGTTAGAATCAGGTCGTCGAGATAACGACGTTAAAAAAAGGTGCTTTATGGGAGGCAACCCATTTTTTGCATTTAATTTATTTTATTTCAATTGTGCAAGTTTCATTTAATTATTTTTTTCAGGAACCAAATGTTTTTAATCAAGCTTAAACGATGAAGGTTCACGCAAATTATATTCGAACTGTGAAAAAATCAACTCGAGAAGCAGTAAAAAAATCGTACGAAACTTGGAAGAATTTGTTCAATACTGTGCGCACCGTTTCATTAAAAACGTCGCATGTTAGCACACCTCTATGGAGGTCGGCGCACATTAGCAAAGCTCAAATCACCTTTTCCCCCCTTTTTGTGAGATATTCTACCGCCCTATCTCCTCTCTTTCTTTCTTTTTTTGACCGTGGACCCCATCTCTTTCTCTATCACTTCACATTTTTAATTTTAAACTCCCCTTTATTCTTATCAAAACCAAATTTTACTCAAATTCAAACACCCCCACGCACGACAGAACCAAATTAAACCCAACCTCTTTGCCTCTTCTCCCAACTGATTACTTCCCCCCAAAAAATGCATTCATCATCTATTTCTCTTCTCACTGTCGTCGGCCTTACCGGACTACTCCGTTCGTTCTAACACGTGCTTCAACCCGTCCACTACTCTTCACTCTACAATGGTGCGCACAAGAAACCAATCGGGCGACGCCGGCGCTCCTCCACCCGTCGTCCTTGGAGGACGTCATGCATTAATGTGTCGGCCTTTGTCGCCATACCAAGTGATTCGGATTCCATTCCGCTTCCACCTCCATTCGCCCGACGCAAGGCTGTGGCTATGTCATTCGACGTTTGCACTGACCACCTCATTACGCCCTAGGCCGAGCACCTCTCACCGTCCGTCACTGCCGCGCTCCCCTTCTCTTTAATTCCAATCAATGCCGACTATAGGAACGTCATTATCTCATCCGTAACCGTCGGGCTTCCCATCATATTCGATGCATTTGGCGGCATCAAACAATACTCTAGAGGTAAATTATACTCTTATTTCGGTTCAACCTTTGGTAATGTACCATCCTATTTATGGTTTTACAGAGATTTCAACGTTGGTTTTCCACCCCCGGATCCCTCTCCTGCGACATCGAGCTCTCGGCAACAACCCGGCCAGCACGCTTCACCGGCCCATTCGTCTACCCTGGGTATTTTCCTGCTCCTAAAAGTCCACCGCCTGCCCACGAGAATCATGAGTATAATCGATGGTGTTGCTCGTATGCCGTCCCTTCCGAAGAGACTCTTGAAGGTTACTTGCAATTCTCAGACGAGGAGTTGGTGCATTTTGAGTCGATAAGACATCATCCATTTCATGTAGGTAAACATATTCCGACTCGAACTTTAGAAGCTTTACATTTACGTGGATTTGTTCATACTTATTTTGCTGCTATTGGTTGGACTTTATATCTGATGATTAATTGTGGCACGTTTTATGAACTTGTCTTTGAATTTTACGCCACATTTAATTTTTTGCCAAATCATCTTATTAATGTTAACTCTCCCGATGTCGTTATATTTCGATTATGCGGAAACTATTTTTCATGTTTATTTCTGAGTTTAATCTTACTATAGGGTTCATGATGGATGTCACAAATCATGCGTATTTGACTACTCTACTTGAGATTATGTAGGATTTTGATGTCAATATGGCTTATGAGACACTTACCTATTTGGCTAGCCATACGTTCAACGTTCGCTCGACTCGAGCTCATCTTATCTACGACCCGCCTTGTGCTACATCCATATTTTCCTCGTCTACAATTACTCCGGCCAAAATGACTCGTCTTCCTCCTTGAGTCGGGTTAAACGTTTCTTTTTATGGTGCATGTCAACCGCCAACAGGTGAACTTAGTATTTTAGTTTGCTCGGGCCTTTAAGATCTTTATTCGGTCCAATCGTCCACTTGTCCTTTGCTCTTACATTACTCATTTAGCCTATCGCATCGCTAATTTTGATATTACCATATTTACATATACTTTTTCTACAGATGCTTTGGATGAGAGATGCTTGGACTCGATGGGCTTACTTGCCGGAACCCCGAGTGCACCATACTTTATTCCACCTGGTGTCCTCACTCCTCGCAGCGAGCAAGTTTTTGTTCGCCGAATGCGCCGCAACCACCACCTACAACACCTTGCCCGGACATGCAATCATAAATGGATATAGTCCACAACCGTCTCCATACCATTGAGACAAACATTACTGAAATTCTTTCATATCTTCGTCCTAGCGCCTCCCACCGCAGCTGTGGCCGTGGTCAACAGTAAATACGGGAAGTACTCTATTCTTTCTCTTGTACTTTAATTTTACGTTTTGAGGCAAAATGCTTTAAGTGAGGGTTAGTAGAGTGTAGGTTGAATTTTCTTTGCTTATCTCTATGTTTTGATGCTAGTATGTGTTGATTGGATTTGTGAATAATTTCATTGAATTTCTTTGTCTTGTTGAATATTTTTGGAATGCCATGATTGTTTGAGAACACATAATTGTTTAGGATTAGGATATTCTTGATAGCGAACAACATGAATTATGATCAAGTTGGTATTTTTATGATATTCCATGATTTTTTGGTTGAAATGTGCTTAGCTCAATGCATGAAAACAATTTGGTGAGATTTGAGCATTTACGAATATATCATTTTGCTCTCATTTTATTGGATTGAGTGTCTAATTTCACATTGGTATTCTAGAACCTACATTTTAAATACTGTCAGATTACACATGAAAATAATGCCTAAAATGATTTGGGCACCTTAGGATTAACCATTCTATTTTCCCCCACTAAAACTGCCTACCCATGCATTTTCCCCTAGTTAATCACTCTTGAGCATATTCTCACTTCTTTTTTTTTCACCACATTTATAAACCCAAGCCTTTTTATTTATCCCTCTTTTCTACCCTTTTCAGGGCAAGTGAACAGTTAATCCAATGTATGCTCCATAAAAAAAAAGAAAAAAACAATAATAGTAGTTTAGAAAAAAAGAAGTTGTTCAAAGAAAAACAAGAGAAAAGACATACGAAAAATAAAACAACGACAAAAATGTGAAAAAGAAAAAAAATCAAATTCATTTTGAAAGGAAAGCTGTTGTTTATTGGTTTGTCTTTTTATCTTGTTATGCTTAATGTTTTTATGGAGTTGAACTTGTTATTTGTTAGTTCATTGCCTTCAATTCTAGCCATATTATTTAGTGTTTTCCCCACCTTTACCTAATCCCCATTACAACCAATAAAAGACCCTTTGATTTACTTGTAGGCCTATGGTAATATCGAGTCGGTTCTAACATTGAGCGTTTCTATACCCCAAACACATTGAGTGAATCTTGATAAGGTGTTGAGTTATGGGCATTGAGATTAATGAATGAATGGATGTTCCAATTGCATTTAACTTGTTATATTAGTGATATTCAATTGATTGATGTCTTGACTTGAATAATTCTTGTGGTCTCTACCTTGCTTCCTTGAATGTTAAACTTGACAAAGAATGGTAAATGGAATTTTTGACTGATTTGATAATATCATACTTGAGGACAAGCATGAGATAAGTAAGGGGTAATTTGATGAGTGTTCTGAATCGATTATATTTTCTCGTTATTTATTCGATCTTATGGATTTATTGCTGCTGATTTGGTTGTGTTATGCTTATTTTCGTGCAGGGTTCCACTTTTCAGAATTAGTAGTAAAACGGGTGCATTCTATAATATTTGGTCATGGCTTGAGATATGCACATGACTCTGGGCATGACACGTTCTGACGTGGCATTTTCTAGAAGGTCCAATGAGCGGCAATTTTTTAGAAGATCTAGTCAGCGCGCCTTCTGGAAGATGGACGAGCAGATTTGCATTAGGAGACTTATTTTAAAGTTTGAATTTAGAAAACATTTATCTTTAGGATTATTTTTATTTTAATTTCTTTGTTTTTCTCTAGGTTTTTAGAGGCTATAAATATCCTCTTGGGGTAAACCTAAATTCACAACTCAAATTACAATCTTCTTCTCCTTTCTAATTTTATAAAAATTCTCTTCTTCATTTATTTTTCAAGTTTTCAGTATTTTTCCCCTTATTTTTAAGATTTATTTTTAAAATGCTAAGTATGACTTTTTTCATGCTTAGCTAATTTTCCCATAAGCCAAGAGCTGAAGCGATGACACAATTCCACCGGGAGAATTGAAAAAGGCCCTTAATAACTTCAAATATCTCTCTCAATCTCTGTGCTTATTTTTCAAAATCAAAATAGTTTTCAAAATCAAAGATTGAATTTAGTCAAGATGTTGCGATTAAATGTGTGGGAGGAAGGATTGGCTTATTGAAAGCACATTCGACTTCCTGGGAACACACTTGGCGAAATAGCCTTGCCAAGAGGGAAATGATATTAGAATTAATGGTTATAGAAACAACATTCCGAGTCGGTCGTCACAAACTTAAGTGGTAATTAATCTACGACAATTGATGTTGATCAGATCAGTTTCTGAAGCCGGAATCAAAGATTGCCCTGGGTATTCGGTATATAAAATAAAGTCACGATAATTGCCCTTGTAGATAAAATAACCGATGTGAATCCCAAAAGGAATATCTAATTTGATGATCTGAAGGAAATTGAGTCAAAGCGAGGCTTGAGGCTGTTTTTACCGTATTCATTTGCAACTTTACAATCTTTCACTTTAAAACGCTTTTATTATTATTTAATTATTTTCTACAAACCCCCCACTTACTGTATAACGGCTGGTTTAAACAATTCAGACAAAAATTTGGAATTTTCTAAGTCCCTATGGATCGATCCTCACTTCTCTTTACTACGTATTTCCTTTATTTATTGATTGAGAATAAGGAATTTATTTTGACATCAAAACGACAGTTGTCAGCTATGGAGAAAGTGAGCTCAAGGACAAACTGATTGAGGACAAAGAATTAGAAACAACTCAAACAGAAGAGGTCAGAAACTAATTTTGTTCATCTTAATCATTTCATGATTCTCTATATGTCTATTATGAAGATTTTAATATGTAATAGCACATTGTGGATGCTCAAAAGATCAGTGAAAATGAGATAACTGAAAAGAAGATTGTTTGTGAAGATAAAACTGCTGAAAATCCAAGCCCAACTTCATTAGTAATGCCAACACAAGAGGTTAGATTAAATATAATCCTCATAACAAACTTTTACATTAAATGAAATATGTAAACTTTTGAATTCACACTTGAGTCTGAGTAATCTAAACTAAAATATGTCATCAAACTCAGTAGCCATATGTTTCGTCTTTTATCAGGAATCAAGCTTAAAATTATCACAGGCAGGTCCAGAGGGTACCAAGGGTTCAAGCAATCAGATTTCCAGTGAATTAGAACCCATTGAAAAGAAAGAGATAACAAGTTCAGTTGTTCTAATAGATTTACATGACAAAGTTGCAGAATCCTCACAGAAAGCTGAAGTTGAAGATGTCAAAGTGGTTTATCCAAAGGAAGCATATATTAGCAATGGTGGAGATGAACAGACTCCTCTGGCGAAAAGATAACCGAGTAGTTAACTTTGAATGAGGATTTGACTAAGGTATTTCATGCATATATGGACATGGGCTTTGGGAGATGAGCCTACTCTCAGACCCAAATCTGATTTACATGGACTAATTCAAACGTCATAGTTCACTTGCATTCTTCATTTTCTCTTCTTATTTTGCTATAATCATGTATTTATAAACTTGACAACTGTTAATGGTGGAAAACAAGCATGACATATTAAGGAGATAAATGATGAACATACAACAGAGAAGACGAAAGAAACCTTGAAAATCCCAGAAAATGAAATTGAAAAGGTCGTATAGAGTCAATCGTCTTTGTTCCAGTTGTTCTTCTTTTGTTTCAGTCTCATGATAGACAATCTTAATCTTAAAAACAACTCACTGTGAAAACTCTGAAGGATGGTGCAAATAACAATGTTCAAAAATAGACTCTCAAAAAAGATGAAACTATGAAATATCAAGAACAAACTCAAGTTATAATGAAAGAAGCCACAACTGTAAGTGAAAAAATACATTAAAAACTTCAAAATGCATAACCAAAATGTTGAATCAAAATAGAGTAAAAACTCTAATTGATCAAGAAGAAAAAAAACTCTCTTTAGAATAATCTCATAAAATTGCAAAAGGGAAAACTCTTAAGAAAGCTTTCAAATGCTTATAATTAAGCTTTGATTATTGGATGATAAAAATCAAATACAAATGGGGTATTTATAGGTTACAAGAACCAATCTAAACCACTCATTAAAATAACCACAAAATAATTTAAACCATTGAAATTAAAAATGAGAAAAATACCTAATTTTCACCTAACTAAATTGATGTAAGCAATGACATCAAATTAATTTAGGTGTGGGCTTATTTAGGCTAATATTGACTTCTCAACACTCCCCCTCAATGTTAGCCCCCATTCTTTGAATCACGCTAAGCTGACGACGAAAATGTTCAAACTTTCCAACACTCAAGCTTTTTATAAACAAGTCAACAACTTTCTCATATGTCTTGATTTGCCTCTTCTCAATCTCTTCTTGCAAAACTTTTTCCCTAACAAAGTGGTAATGTACTTCCACTGTTTAGTTCTTGCATGAAAAATAGGATTCTCCGCCAGCCGAATTGCTGATTGGTTGTCACGTTACATTAGAACTGCATAATCTACTGGTTTATGTAGATCATTCATTAGTTGTACCAGCCACGTGCTTTCTTGAATTACCATTGCTGGTGCTCGGTACTCTGCTTCCGTAATTGACAAGGATACAGTCGGTTGTCTCTTGCTACACCAAGAAATTGTTCCAGAGCCAAGCTTAAACACATACCCAGTTGTTGATCTTTTGGTGTCATGATCTCATGTATAATCAGCACCATAATAACCAACTAACTTGCAGTCTTCACCTTTCTTGTACAAAATGTCATAGTCAATTGTACTCTTCACATATCTTAGTATTCGTCGAACTGTTTCCAAATGAGGTTTCTTTGGATTTTACATATATCGACTCATCACACCAACTACATAAGAAATGTCAGGTCGAGTTAAGGTTAAGTAGATCAGACTACCTACTAATTTTCGATACATTGTTGCATCTTCCAAATCTTTTCCTTCATGTGCACACATTTTCGCATTTAGGTTCCGTTGGCGTCGAAGTTGACTTGTATTCGAACATTTCAAACCTCTTCAACAAATCTTTAGCATATTTCTGTTGACATATAAATATTCCTTCGTGTGTGATCAACCTCTAAACCAAGTAAGCTTAAGTTGTCGAAGTTCCTTCATCTGGAAACGGACTGTTAAATTCTCCTTCATCTGAAGAATTTCTGCCTCATCATCACCGGTAATGATTAACTCATCCACGTACACTAGCACGATAGCTTGTTTACCTTCATTGACTTTGAAAACAAACTAGAATTTGTAGGTGTTACTGAATAGCCACTTTTCTTTAGAAATTCAACAATCTTACCATACCACGCCCTAGGTGCTTGTTTCAATTCGTAGAGTGCTTTTCACAGCTTACACACATATTCAGGATAATCTTGGCTTTAAAAACCCATTGGTTGGGTCATGTAGATCTCTCAATCTATCTCTTCATGAAGAAAAGTATTTTTCACATCCATCTGCCACATATTCCAGTCTTTGTTGGCTACAAGTGCAAGTAGGACTCGTACGGTTGTAAGTTTTACCACTGGACTAAATGTTTCATCATAGTCTAGTCCAAACTATTGAGAGAAACCACAAGCTACCAATCATACCTTGTACCTCTCGATTGACCCATATGGACGGCGCTTTCTCTTGTAAACCCATTTGCAAGATATGGATTTCACATCTTTTGTCTTTGGCACAAGATCCCAAGTTTTATTTTGCTGAAGTGCATCGATCTCTTCTTTCATAGTTGGCATCCTCTCAGAACTCTACAATACTTCTTCAAACATCTCAGCACTATTGCTTATTCAATTATGGCTGCATTGGCATATTTGGGATTTGGCCTTCGTATTCTTCTTGACCTTCGGAGTTGGATTGTGGAATTGATTCTTCTATTTCACTGGGCCCACCTTCTTCGTTTGGTTTTTGGTACATGCCAGTTTGCCAAGGATTCTGAGTCACTCTTTGTTCAATATCATCACCATTTGGATCTCCTAATTCATCTGAACTTATTTGGAGTTGAACAGTATGCTCCCCCATATTTTGTTACAGCTTGTCTCCAAATTCTCTCGAGTTTGGCAGCACCTCCTTCTCTGAGGACCACCAAGAAGATGCTTCATCAAATACCACATTTTTGATGTGTAGAATCTTCCACTTATTGGATCACAACATTTCCACTACTTTCTCTAGCTGTTGTATCCCACAAAGATACATCTAACAACTTTCTTGTAAAACTTGCTCTGTAAATGATCAGGAACAAACACATAACATACATAGCCAAATACTCGAAAGTAGTTAACTGTATTTTTCATGTTCCATAGTTTCTCAAATGGTAAAACAAATTCTAACCTTGGTTGAGGAAGTCTGTTGATCACAAAGGTTGCAGTCCTCATTGCTTCAGCCCAAAACCTTCCTAGTATATTCTTTGCATGTAGCATACTTAGACAAACTTCTGTAAGATGTCAATTTTTTCTTTCCCATACACCATTTTGTTGTGGCGTGTTGGAAAAAGTGTACTGATGACGTATTTGGTATTCCCTTAGGTATTGAAGAACTCGTTTGATCTATATTCTCCTCCGTTGTCTGTGCACAAGCAACATATCTTCTTTCTCACTTCTCCTTCAGCTGACTCTCTGAACTCTTTACACTTTGATAATATGTCAAATTTTTTAATAAAGAAAACCCACACATACCTAAAGAAGTCATTAATGAATGTTACCATGTACCGCATACCGCTAATTGACTGTTGCTTAACTGGTCTAAACATATCAGAGTGAACCAACTCCAAAGGTTCTTTTGCTTTAAACTTCGACTCGTCATATGGTAAATGGTGTGCTTTACCATACTGGCATCCCGCACATACCATGTATGTTCTCACATCTAGTTGAGGAAGCCCTTAAGCATCAACTTCTTCACCATCACACTTAGCTTGGAATAGCTAACGTGCCCTAACCGCATGTGTCATAGATCTGATGTCTCATTTTTTCTTATCCTGTCTATATATGCAGACTCTACTGACATCATGTAGTTTGAATCCAAACGTCATCCCTCCATTGTTGGTGTTTTTGAGATTTTGAGGTTACGATAAACCTTCACGTCTTGGGGACCAAATAAGACAATGGCCTGATGATGTCAATTAAGCCACAAATAGCAAATTTTTCTTCATTCTTGGGACATGGTAAACATCTTGAAGTTGCACTTGGTTAGAATTATATCGAGGCGTAACTATCGTTTTACCGATGTGAGTTATCGATAACCTTGAGTTGTCAGCTGTCACCACCACACGACCTTCATTATACTCAGAAAGGTTTTGCAACTTCTGTTTTTCAACCGTCATATGATTTGAGTAGCTCGAATCTACGATCCAATCATTCTTGTAGTCAATATGTTCTAGTGTTGTTACCGTGAGAGCTAATTCTTCTTCCTCCGTAGCAAATAACGCTTCAGTATCCAAACCATCTTCACTATTCTCCTTCGAGCTAGAAGTAGCAGTATTACTTTCAACAGGCTTTTTCTTGGTCCAACAGTCTTTTGTCATGTGGCCCATCTTCCCGTAGTTGTAACACTTGCCATCGAACTTTCTACTATTACCGTGATTCTTTGAAGCTCCCCAAAATGAGGGCGTCCATTCCCATGGTAATTTTTCACCTTGTCGCCATCCTTTTTAGATCCACTGCTAGTATAACACTAAAAAGTGCATCTGTTGTTGCTGGTGTAGAGCGCTTTCTCTTCACCCTTCAGCGAGACTCCTCCCATTTGCTTGGCCATGGCTTCTTGACCTGCAAGAAAATTTTCGAACTCAATAAGCGATGGTTGTGTCAGCCATCCCTGTACAGCAACAACAAACCCTCGATATTCGGGTCTCAAACCATAGACAAGTATTATTTTTATCCTGACTTCCCAATAGCAGTTGTCAGATCTAATTCTAAAATTTTATGGCATATCGACTTCACCTTGTGAAAGTATTGGGCAATCGCCATATCGCATTGCGCCATTGATAGAAGTTCATTCTCGAGAAGTTGTAATTTTGTATCGTTCCTATTCAAAAAGAGTGTAGTGAAGGTGTACCATGCTTCATTCGGTGATTTAGCATCCGAATATGCTCCAATATTTATTCTTCTAATATGGTCTTTAAAGAAAACATTGTTTTGCCTACTTTAATTTTCCACTTTCGCAAGACACCGTTAGCATCTTCCGCTGCCGGTTGTGTAACTTCACTACCACCGACATCCTCTTACAAGTCTTGACGTTGAAGGTAAGACTCTATACACGTTGCCCACGTGTTATAGTTTTGGTTGTTGAGCTTCTTGATTCCTCCACTACTTGAAGGTCACCCATTGTAACGACAATGCTTTGACTACACCGAACAAGCTTGAGTAACAAACGTGCAGAGTATTAAATTACTCCAAAAAAAACAAGCTCCACAAGCTTTGTAATAACACTGACAATAATCTAAGAAATATTTTCTGATATGGATGATTAGTTAAAACTGCAGCCACAGAGCATACTAGGAATTTCAAGAGATCTTAAAAACATGGCTCTGATACCAATTGTTGAATCAAAATAGAGTAAAAACTCTAACTGATTGAGAAGAAGAAAAACTTCTTCAGAATAATCTCACAAAATTACAAAAGGGAAGAACTCTTAAGAAAGCTTTCAAATGCTTATGATTAAGATTTGATTGTTGGATGATAAAACTCAAATACAAATGGGGTATTTATAGGTTACAAGAACCAATCTAAACCACTCATTAAAATAACCACAAAATAATATAAACCATTAAAATTAAAAATAATAAAAATACCTAATTTTCTCCTAACTAAATTGATGTAAGCAATGACATCAAAACTAAATTAAAATTAAAAATGAAATCAAATTTTTTTGTTCATTGATGAAAGAAACAGAGATGCTCTTCAGTAATGGAACATTAACTCAAGAATTGGTTGAACAATGGATGACGAACTAGAATGGGGCATCAGAACGCAATATGTAATATATGAGCGAGTCAAATACCACTATATCATGAAACTTTATGTCATTTGCAGTATCTTGTTTGAATTTGTTTTTGTCCTTATTCTTAACTTTTTTGTTAGGGTTTTTAAAGGAACTTGTGTCATTTTCCAAGGTCAAGGTCATGAACAAATAATCAAGTTTTAATCTTGTAATTCTTTGAATATCAAATGAATTAAAGGTTTTTACTACTTCATTAATTATGGATCTTTGACAAGTGGCAAGATTAGACCTTCAATACCCCATCCAAAGTCGAAAGAACCATTGCATGTTTTCTTACCCAAAATAGCATATGTGAAATAACACAAATATTGAACCTTGACATCACTTCCCCCAGAAACCATAAAGCCATATCCTTCATGAGCACCGAAACTTGTACTTTACCTTTCTAGACAAAAGTAACATTTCCCTAACATTACCTTTTTCAGAATAACGACTTTAAAGTCACACATTTCCCTTCCTAGATATATAACCAACATCCATTTCCCAACCTTAATAAATCATAGGGGCATGACGAGGATATTTCCTGCAAGAAAGACAAGATGGAGTGTTACAGATCAAGGGCATACCAGGAGCGAATGGAAGAAGAAAAAATAAAGGGAATCATTGAAATAATTCTATCATGCATTGTTTTCATGTAAATAAGGTTAATCCTGAATACGCATCCCCTTGGGGATACCTCTTTTACAAAGACTTTCATGTATGAGATGATGAACGGCTTTGTTTCATTTATCCTTTTAAATATATGTATATATATATCCCTTGTTGTCCCCTTTTGAGCCTATAGTATTTTTCTTATGATTCAACCCTAACCAAGGATCACTCTCCACACTGGGGGCAAAGTTGAAGGACATCTGCTCGGATGAGTGAATATCATCAATCCAGATTTCACTACAAAAGCAAGTCATAGTGAAATAAAGTGAGGAATACCAGATACCACGAGGTAGATCAAATACGAAACGTTCGAAGATCAAATCAAGTTGATAACACAGAGAGAAAGAAGAGAAGATATAGAAAAAGAAAAAAAAGGAAAAAGATAGAAAAAAATAGAAAAAAATAGGAAAAAGAGAAAAAAATAAATAAGAAAGAGAGAAAAAAATAAAAAAAAGAGAATAAAGAGAATAAAGAAGAAAGAAAACCGATTAATCACTCCAAGATGGACGGCTCAAAGATTTAGAATTAATTCGCCAGAAGATCAGAGAGTACCAACAGAAAATAAAATAAAAGACGGATGAGCATATTCAAATCAAGCAAGACAAGATTGAAGACATCAGAAAGAATTGATTCTTGGTTCGATAACCCTTAAATACTTGTTTGGGCCTATTTATCTCTTTCTTTCATAACCGTGAGCTCTAGCCTACATTACGTGCCTGAAAAAGTCCCTTCTAATCATACATGAATTTTTTAAGTGGAGAGACTATCTTCAGATTTTATTCCACCCCTCAGGGTTAATTTTATTTGCAAAAAATAGTTTTCTAAAATCTTTAATGCATGATAGGGGAAAATAATAAAAGGAGGGTTCAAGACGTAAATTTTTAGATGATTTTTTGAAACCAAAGGAGAATTCGAGTTGAAAATGAAAAGGAGGCTCGAATATGAAGATTGTCAACTACTACATAGAAGACGATCTTATACATCTCTTGATGAAAAACTGTACAGTCCAAAGGTGCACACGAGGGTCAAGGACCAGTAAACATTTCCAGAAGAGAAGCATGACGACTGTTTCATCAGGTCAATGAACACTAGAATCGAAGACGTAAAGAGCTATCCTGAAACCGATTACCTCCCCAGATCAACTTAAAACACATTACCATCCCAAGTTAGCCTAAACTTTATATCAACATTAGTCTTACACTTTGCAAATATATATAATTTTCGAAGGATTAAAACAAAATTTGACTTATTTGATATTCAGTGAATTCTTGTTTTAAAATTTGTTTTGATTGTGAGCCGAATGAAAATGATAACATTTTTTAATTTTGTTCAATATTTTTTTTTCATATTTCTCAAATAAAAGAAATAAGAGAATTTTTTTTAAACAAGATAATCTCAAGTGGAAAAGGTCGTGGAAGCGGATGAGTCTCATCTGCCTCAGTTGGAAAAGAACAAACAATTTCAGAGTAATGAAGACATTTCACATAGTCCGAGAGATTAGAAAGACTGGAGGATAGAACTTCTAACACTTCTTTGTGAAGTTGTCAGTAATCTATCAAGAAGCAGATGACCGGCTTAGTAAAAACAGAGTGAGACCATTCGAGATTAAGATCTTGGCACGAAGAAAGACATGAGTACCCATGTTGGGGCATTACCAAAACCAGATCTCGCTGAGATAAGAAGATTCTAATCAAACATACTTGATGAACAACCCCCATTTCTTGGAGTGCCAGTCGAAAGATGAACACAAAAAGAGCTCACCTTGAATTGAACCATTCACGCTGCAGTTAACAAAGAACTCTTGAGAAACAATTTTGATTAAAAAATTGAGTCAAAGATATAAGGTTCCCAGTCGTCCACCTTATCGTAACAAGAATTCAAGAGAGGTAAAATTTCTTCCATAATTATATTGAAAAAGCAAGACAAAAGATAGAATATGAGAGGGACATGATTGTACCAGATGATTAGTTAGACCATACTAATGTTGGGGCATACTCCACACAAGAGAGATCAAGTGAAGAAGGATTAGATTTCCATTTTGAAGTCAAAAGAGGATTACTGATAAACATTTATGCATATAAGAAAGTCATACATTACATTTAGGTATATATCAATTGCATCCATGCATCAAATCATAATTTTACAAAATTTTCAAGAAAAAAGAAGGAAAAGATAGAATTCAAGACTTGAATGAAGGGAATTATATTCCGAGTGACAGAACCTCAATAATTGAGGAACCCAATACACAAAACAATCATTATTTTTGAAGTGGGCCATGCTACCCAGCTAATGTGTTTTTTAGAAACTAAGTCCGATTTTTGGAAGTGTCTTGATCATTTTAAATGAGTTTTTAAAGAAACTAAGTCTGATTTTCAAAAGTTTCCTGATGATTTCAAATGAGTTTTTAAAGAAACTAAGACTGGTTTTCAGAAGTTTCTTGACGATTTTCAAATGTGTTTTAAATAAACTAAGTCCGATTTTTTGGAAGTTTCTTGATTTTTCTCAAATGAACTTTCAAAGAAATTAAGCCTAGTTTTAGGGGTTTCTTGATGTTTTCAAATGAATTTCAAAGAAATTAAGCCTAATTTTTAGGGATTTCTTGATGTTTTCAAATGTATTTTTAGAAACTAACCCTGATTTTCAGGGGTTTCTTAATGATGATTTTCAATGAGTTTAAAAGAAAGCTAAGCCTAATTTTAGGGGTTCCTTGAAAACTAAGAAACTAAGCTTGATTTTCAAGGGTTTCTTAACGAGTAAGTCCTTTGGGCGACTAGTAAGTCTTTCGAGCATGATGCTTAAATCTTTCGGGTCATCTATAAGTCTTTTGAGCAAGATGATAAGTCCTTCGGACCATCCATTAGACCTTTAGGCAGGATGTTTTCAAATTGTTTTTAGAAACTAAGCCCGATTTTCAGGGGTTTCTTGATGACTATCTCCAAAGAGTTTGTAAAAGGAAGCTAAGCCTAATGTTTAGGGGTTCCTTGATTGCAATTAAGAAAATAAGCTTGATTTTCAAGGGTTTCTTGATAAATAAGTCCTTTAGGCCATCAGTAAGTCTTTCGAGCATAATGCTTAAATCCTTCGGGTCATCTATAAGTCTTTCGAGCAAGATGATAACTCCTTTAGGCAATCCATAAGACCCCCGGGCAAGATGCTCTCAACATTTCCTTGAGGGATCAACATTTATGGAAGAGAGATCGCGATGAGAAAAAACCCGCGACTTGAAGAACTGAAGATGAAGACTCAACCAATATAACGAAGAAAAGATGACATCATTTGTAGCAAGGACTCGACGAATTTCACAGAAAGAGAAGAATTGACATTCCCAGTGAAGAGTTCGCAATGTGACAAGAAGAGACCAAGATGAAAAATGGTGCTTTATTATCTTTGTTTCATTCCCGTTTCACAACAATGAACAAAGAGTGGGCAACTGTAAGAATCATTTTTTATTCAACATCCACCCACTGCCACCAATTCTCTTACCCCGCCATACCTACCATACCACTATCCCTTGTTTCCTGCCACTAAAGGAATAAGTGCATCTTTGATGCATCAAACACCCAACATGTGGTTTTATTTTATGAAAAAGTTATGTAAAATGGGTCTATAAAAACCCGAATAAAAATGTAATGAAGGAGGAAAATTTCTAGATATACAACAAAAGCAATAAAGATGAGTTTTTCAGGTATTTGTCGAGACGGTATTTCGCCCGAAGAAAACAAGTGTCGTTGCTTTTTAATCTCATCTCAAAAAAGTAAGCGTTTTTCTTCTGGTTCAAGATAAAACACAATTTGTAGAGTCGCCACCAATCATTTTATCGAGATGTGATTAGTCACAAAAAATGCTATGTTATTTTAATAAAATTTATAAAAATAATATTAAAATAACAAAAAATGATCTGCTTACCAGTAAATGAATTCGGGAGTCGGTTACGTGTAGGGAAGGATTAGCAACCCCACAACGCCCAAAATTGGTACTTGTTTATTAATTAATGTCTTTACAATAAATTAACAAATTTATATTTAATTTAAAATTATAATCCCATTATTCCATATTTAATCGCAAAATTTATTTAAAGAAAATTCTAAGAAAAAAAATAAAAATATTCCAATATTTCCAATCGAAGAGAAACTATTTCCTAAAATGTTTTATGACAAATATTTCTCTTTTTAACCGAAATAATAAAAATGTGATAATTCTTCATAAGAAATAATATTAAAATAATTTGATATAACCAAAAATAAAATAAATAAATTTTTTAGGTTTTTTTTATAAGTAATATATTTATTATTTTAAAATATCAACATAGGATATTTAGTTACTCTAAGACAATATTCAAAAATAAATAAATATTATTCTTTAATTATAAAATTAATTAAATTAATTAGCATAAGATATTATAATTTTTTTAAAAATATGTTATTGAATAAAATAATATGACAAAAAATGTTATTATTAATTAAAATAATAAAAAATATAAAAAAACGTTTATCAAAGACATTAATTAGCATAATATATTTTAAAAATTGATATTATGATTACTTAAGGAATAAAAAGTTAGAGTAAACATTATTATTAAATAAAAAAAATATGGGAATAGATTAATAATGGTAAATTTATGGAAAAAGTTAGTGCTCATATTATAATAAAAAACAAATTTAAATTAAAACTATAGCTCTTCTTAAACAAAAAAAAGCATAACTATAATGCTCTTATTAAAAAAAAATGTGATTATAAAAGCAAAAAACGTGGGATTCAAAAATATATGACAAAACTTGGACAAAAATTAGTGGAATATATTATAATGCTTTACTTTTCTAAATTTTTTATTATTACTTTTAATAATGGAATCAATTTATGTCATTATTATTATTTAATTATTTATTATATGTATTTTAAACATTAAAAGGAAAATAAAATATAATAGCAGTTAAATAATAACCAAAATAATAATATAGGATTAAATTTAAAAATATATAAATTATTTGTAAATATTCAAAATATTATAATATATATATATATTAAAAATATAAATAATCCTAAAATATTATTTAAATATATGTAATATAGGTAGTGACTAAAATAAAAATAAATTAAATGCGAAGACAAAATTAAAAGAAATAGAAACCTAATTTTGGTGACTATAATGGAAGATTAGAGAATATGGGGACCATAGACATGATTTATCAATCTTGAAATTGCACACACACTCCCTCCCCAAAATGATGTAGTTTTGATTTGGGTATAAATAAGCCAAAATAAGCCTAAAATCATTAATTCTACTCATTTTCTCAATTTTGCTTCTCTCTAAAGAGAGCGAAGCTCTCACTTCTCTCTAAATTCTCTCATCGGAGGAAGCTCCGATCACTATTCTGGTCATCGCCGGTTACTATTCATGTCACCGATCACTATTCCAATCAATATTCACGGCCGAAAAAAATTAAAGTAACTCAAATCATAGATCGACTTACCCTAAACCCGAAACCCGAAACCTTTTTCCTAAAAAATTTCAAAACGTCTTAGATTTAAGATTTTACCTTCGGTAAAACAACTTTTCCGATGACGTTTGGGCTTCGACGAAGGTAAGATCTCATTTCTTTTCTTCTCATTTTGGTTTGTTTGTTGCTCTTTGGTATTGTTTGCTTTCTTCCCGTTCTTACCATTGTTGTGTTCTCTCCTCTTTTGTAGGGAAATCAAGGTTTTTTATAGCCCTCGAAAGATCTTGGACCACCGTTCATTTTGGTGAGTCACCGGATCTATGATGGAGACTCACCATAGGGCGAGGTGTGCGGTTCTCATTGCTTCTTCTGGATCCGTCTGTTGGAGGCAGCGGCGGCGTGGCAGTCACCGGTTGGGGCACCTGGAGGCAGTGCCGGAATAGTCCCTAGGGTTGGTGAACCCTAGGATTCTTGCTAGATTAGATCTGAATCTGGGCCTCTAGTTTTGTAAATGGGCTCCCAATTTATTTTGTAATAATAATAATAATGATAGTCTCGAACGAAAATGATTGTCAACAGCTGGCCCTCTTTGTTTATTTTTCTGTTAACAAGAATACAGCTAAGATAAAAAGATAATGAATTTTCGTCCAGATGACTTCATGTTTTGATGGGAAATCCGTTCCATTCTTCATGGGAGAGATCCAACTGGTGTATGACATTATTCCTTCATGATGAGGAAGTCTGACCATCTTTGAAGATATTTGAGATAACACGGTTCCTTCGTGATGAGGACATCTGGCTATCTAAGAGCGACTCGGCTCCTACGTGATGAGGAGTTCTGATCGGTGGATGACATTGTTCCTTCGTGATGAGGACATCTGACCATCTTTAAAGATATTTGAAATAGCATGGTTCCTTCGTGATGAGGACGTCTGGCTATCTAAGAATGATGTTGCTCCTTCGTGATGAGGAATTTTGATCGGTGGATGACATTGTTCCTTCGTGATGAGGACGTCTGGCCATCTTTAAAGATATTTGAGATAACACGGTTTCTTCGTGATGATGACGTCTGGCTATCTAAGAATGATGTTGCACTTTCGTGATGAGGAATTCTGATCGGTGGATGACATTGTTCCTTCATGATGAGGACGTCTGGCTATCTTTAAAGATATTTGAGATAACACAGTTCCTTCGTGATGAGGACATCTGGCTATCTAAGAATGATATTGCTCCTTCGTGATGAGGAGTTCTGATTGGTGGATGACATTGTTCCTTCGTGATGAGGACGTCTAGCCATCTTTGAAGATATTTTAGATAACATGGTTTCTTCGTGATGAGGACATTTGGATATTTAAGGATGATGTTGATGGACACGATATCCTTCATTGTGAAGTTGAAATCGTGGATACATTAATGCTGGTGGGCTAATGTTGCTGACAAGTTTGTATAAGGAAATTAAAGTAAAAACATCCTACCCTGAGCTTTTATAGATGATCTGGAGGTTTTACAAATTACTCGGAGGTTTTAATTTTCTAGAACATTAAATGAGAAACTTTGTTTATTACTTTCTCATTTTCATGCGAAAACATCCTACCCTAAGGTTTTACAGATGGCCCTAAGGACTTATCATCTTGCTCGAAAGACTGACAGATGACCCGAAGGTTTTAAGCATCATCCTCGAAAGACTAACATATGACCCGAAGGATTTACAAATTTGTGGGAAATACTTTACTAGGTAAGAAACTTCTTTCTTTTCAAGAATTTGATTTTCTAGAACATTAAATGAGAAACTTTAAAAATCGCTATCTCATTTTCAATTCGAAAATCATATGTGAACATCCTACCCAAAAGCTTTAAGGATGGCCCTAAAGACTTATCATCTTGCTCGAAAGACTAACAGATGACCCGAAGGATTTAAGCATCATGCTGGAAAGACTAACAGATAAACCGAAGGATTTACAAATTTGTGGAAACTGTACTAGGTAAGAAACTTCTTACTTTTCAAGAATTTGATTTCCTAGAACATTAAATGAGAAACTTTAAAAAATCGCTATTTCATTTTCATGCGAAAATCATATGTGAACATCCTACCAAGGCTTTACGGATGGCCCTAAGGACTTATCATCCTTCTCGAAACACTAAGTGATAACCCAAAGGATTTAAGCATCATGCTCGATTCATGCGAAAATCATATGTGAACATCCTACCCAAAAGCTTTAAGGATGGCCCTAAAGACTTATCATCTTGCTCGAAAGACTAACAGATGACCCGAAGGATTTAAGCATCATGCTGGAAAGACTAACAGATAAACCGAAGTATTTACAAATTTGTGGGAAATACTGTACTAGGTAAGAAACTTCTTACTTTTCAAGAATTTGATTTCCTAGAACATTAAATGAGAAACTTTAAAAAATCGCTATTTCATTTTCATGCGAAAATCATATGTGAACATCCTACCCAAAGGCTTTACGGATGGCCCTAAGGACTTATCATCCTTCTCGAAACACTAAGATAACCCGAAGGATTTAAGCATCATGCTCGAAAGACTAACAGATGACCCGAAGGATTTACAAATTTGTGGGAAATACTTTATTAGGTAAGAAACTTCTTACTTTTCAAGAATTTGATTTTCTAGAACATTAAATGAGAAACTTTGAAAATCGCTATCTCATTTTCATGCAAAAATCATATGTGAACATCCTACCCAAAGGCTTTACGGATGGCCCTAAGGACTTATCATCTTGCTCGAACGACTAACAAATGACCCAAAGGATTTAAGCATCATGCTCGAAAGACTAACAGATGACCCGAAGGATTTACAAATTTGTGGGAAATATTTTACTGGGTAAGAAACTTCTTACTTTTCAAAAAATTTCATTTTCTAAAAAAGATTAAATGAGAAACTTGTTGGTTGGGTGACATGCCCCAATTCAAAATAATTCTCAATTTGTGGATTGCGTTCATATATTCTTCAGATGTTTGTCTCTCCTAACATGTTCCTGTATTTAGGATTTGAATTCTACCTTACATTTGTAAGGTATTTTGTCCCTGTATCTTCATGTGAAAAATGTATTTATGCAAATGCAATCAAATGTAATGCATGATCTTTTATGCAAATAATGTTCTTATGAATGCAAAATGTAGATTCAATCTTCGTTTGACTTCAGAGTGACGAATTCAATCTTCTTCCACTTAATAATTCCTTTCCAGGGTTTTCTCCCAATATCAATGTAGCAACTTATGCTATCAGGCTTGCATTTCTGAAGAAACATCAAATCAATTTGTATTTGTGTCTTCCTTGTCTCAATTTGTATTAAAGTCTCAGAAGAAATGTTTCATTTATGGAGCTCTTGTTGCAGTCAGAATTATGACCTCAGTGTCCCCATTTTGTCCTTGAACTTGTGTGAAAAAATAAAGCTTTCATTTTTGAAATGAGAATCTATCATTTTTAGAGAATGTAGATGTAAATATGCCAAACTCAGCAAATACCAATGGGATAACAATGTTTGTTCTGATTTGACTTTTGAAACACATCACAAGGAGAATTTATCCTAGTTCTTTTCATGTGACTTTTGCCCAGATTTTTTTAGTGAAGTTCTTTGCATAACATTCAGAGCTTTTATAGGACGTCACTTAAGAACAAAGCTCATTGGGAATACAAGTGGGATGCCTTAACTTGTCAGCGTCAATGTAGGTGAAATTACCAGTATAATGCAACCGTATGATGAACAAAATGATCATATATGGTAATCTCCATTGTCAATATTTCACCATTTTCATTCTTCACACCTTTCTGTATCATTGGAAATATTTGTTCAAATCAATGATTTTTTTGAAGGATGATATGGGCTTTCAGCATGCCCCAGTGTTTGCTTTTTGTTGATATGAGCCTTCAAAAATTCCCCTCATGAATCATTTCTGATTTATTGGAATGTGCCTTCAAGATGTCCCAACATTCTAATTTGTAAGGTTCACTCTCAAAATTCATTTGATTTGAATCTCATGATCCTCATGATGTCCAACTTTAATATTTCCCTATTATGGGTATTCATGGCTTTCTTGGTGTCAAATCTCTTAATCTTGAATGCTCTCATTCTAGTGTTACTATATAGCAGTGTTGTCAAGTAACTTGAGGGATTCTCTTCATGTTGTTACCACAAACTTAAGAGGTGATCAATTCTTCTGACAAAAATGTCTGAGATATGTGCCTCTTTTGAATGAGGTGACCATTTTCTTCTTGACGGATCGCTGTCTTGCCTTTTAGCTAGGCACTGAGATATGTTCCCCTTTTTTCGAATAAGGTGATCATCTTCTTGATGAGTTACTGATAAGGTTTCTCGGATCACTTGCTTTTAAGAATGTGAAATGCTTCATTATTCTGGCATTTCTTATTCTTTTTCTCCAATAGAGGTAGAATAAGCGTCAACTTGCTTCAAAGACCTTTCTCCTTTGAGACTGACCTGTTAGAAAAGGTTTTTCCACTTTTCTTTATCAAAGAATTGAAGAATTTTGTAAAGTATTTCTCCTTACAGGTTCACAATTGAATCAAATCATAAAACATGAGTTCAAAGAATATCAACTACTCTTTTAAATCATTCAAAAATCATAGTCCTATGGAAAATGTCAAAATTATTGATTGATTTAGTGTAGGTTTATTCTGGTAAAGTGAGGTTTCTCAGGTTGGTCCAGTACATATGTCTCTTTGAACTTCCTCTAATTTGAAGAAATGGTTGTTATGCTCGTCTCATAGAGATACTTCTTGATTCCAAAATTTAGGAACATCTTTGGGATGTGTGGTGCTTCATCAAGAGCTTAAGATCGCCTCTTATGTTATTGTTGCACCATTCAATATTCGAGCCACCTTTTCAGGTTTTCAACTCAAATCCTCCTTTGATTTCAAGATGTTATTTAGAAATTTTACATCTTGACCCCCCCTTTTATCATTTTTCATATCATGCATTAAAGATTTTAAAAAAACAATTTTTATAAATAAAAATCAATTCTAAGAGGCGGAATAAAATATGAAGATAGTCTCTTTTACTTAGAAATCCATGTATGATTAGAATGGACTTTTCTGGTATGTAACGTAGACCAGGACTCATGGTTACAAAAGAAAGGGATAAATAGGCCCAAACAAGTGTTTAAGGGTAATTGAACAAAGGATCAATTCATTCTGATGCCTTCAATCTTGCCTTGCTTGACTTGGATCTGCTTTGCTACTTGTATTTCATTATTTCTTTTTCTGGATCCCTCTTATACCTTGAATATTTCTTGCGTTTCTTTTTGAATACGAATCTTTGAACTAATTGCACTTGATCAACCTTGTAGCTTGAGGTTCAATGAGTAACCCATATTGATTCAATTTTCTTCTTCTTTTCCTTTCTCTTTTCTCTTTTCTCTTTTCCTTTTTTCTTTTTCTTTTTATTTTTTCCTTTTTTTCCTTCTTTTTCTCTTTTTTTATGGATGAGTATAGGACTAAAATCTCATTTGAGCACCTCCTTTTCTTCTTGCATTTCATAAATTCTTTCGTTATTCTTGAATGGATTGATCTTCAAGCACTTTGTATTTGATCTACCTTGTAACTTCTTGATATTTCTCACTTTATTTCACCATGATTTACTTTTGTAGCAAAATCTGGATTGATGATCTTCACTCATGCGAACAGATGTCCTTCATCTTTGCCCCCCAATGTGGAGGGTGATCCTTGGTTAGGGTTGAATCAGAAGAAAAAAATCATTTCATACACATAAGTCTTTGTAAAAAGAGGTATCCCAAGGGGATGAATATTTAGGATTAACTTTATTTACATGAAAACAATATAATTAATGCATGATATAATTATTTAAATCAATCCCCTTTTTTTTTCTTCTTGCTTCGATCATGCCCTAATTACTCAAAATTCTCTTCGACATGTTGATCCATGATGCCTCATCTTGTCTCTTCCTGCAGGAAGATTCACAGATAATTGAAAGTTTGGTTCTTTTGAGATTTTGGTTTTACCAGTATGATGGTTTTGTATCTGGAAGGATAAATGTATGCCTTTTGAAGTTGTGTATGGTGGAATGTTAAACTAATCAACTCTACCCAAAAAGGTAAACATCTGGATTTGGTGTCTCAAAAATAGGTAGACACATTATTTCAGAGTCTCAGATAAATGTAGTGTCAGGATTTGGTTTTTGTAAGGATCAAGTAATTGGCATTGGATGGGATACGGAAGGTATAATTTTACCACTTGCCAAAGATCTATGACTCTTGAAAATTAAAAGAATATTTAATTTACTTAATACTCAAAAACGTCAAGATTAAAATTTTATTCCTTGCTCATAACCATAAAAGCAACACAAATTTATTTATCACAAAAAGGCGGAGAAAGGAACAAGAAAAACATGATCAAACAAGATGCTGAAAATAAAAAATACTACAGTGGTAGATAATAACTTCCACTTGTTTATTAGGCTTGCCCTATCATTCCTACAATGTTGGGTTTATAATTGGACCAAAGATATTTTCCTCACTTACCCCCATCTTTTGATCATTTCTCTTGTCAAGACTTCTTTGTCAATGAGGATTTCTATTTCTTCTAACAGTGGTCTACAATTCCTATAGAACGCCCAACTGCCCCCAAGTGGAAATCACAAACACTATATTGAGTATAGCTATGAGCAAAAGAGTTTGGTGGCACTTTTATTGGCCTCTGTGTGATCTAACGACCATTAATCAAATGAGGGTACAAATATGAGATAGAAGTTTGGAACACCTTCAAAGTATTTTTCGATCTTGGGACTTTCTTTGGTCGATCCGAATGACTAATTACTCGTTTTCTTTTACGGTTACAGGGATTCTGGATGCGACATTCTTTATCATCATCAGCTTTTCTTTTTGATCAGGTGGGCTTTTAGATGTGACTTTTAAGTTTTCTTCTCTGATTGCATTTTCAATCAATTCTCCACTTGTCACAAGATACTTAAATCCATCCCTCCAACTTGCCAGCATTAACTCATAGAAAGGAGCTGGAAGGGAATCATGAAACATATATGATATCTCTTCTTCTATCATGTGAGGTTGAACTTGTGCTGCCACTCCTCTCTATCTTAAGACATATTCTTTAAATCTTTCATTGGCTTTCATCCTTATCATTTGAAGATCCTTACGTTTAGTAGCTAAGCCTTTAACATATCTATATTGTCCCAAAAATGCATTAGTTAAATCAACCCATCTCTTAATCTGCTCTCGTTTCAAATGATTGTACCATATTACTGCTGGCCCAACGAGAATATCATGGAAGGAGTGAATTAACAAATCATCAACATTTAGGTATCATTCCATTTTTCTGCAAAATATTTTCAAGTGGATTAGGGGACAACTGGTGCCTTCATATTTATCAAAATCAGGCATCATAAATTTATGGGGAATAACCAAATCTGGAACCACACTGAGCTCTCTTGCTTCTAGTTCTTTGTGGGAGACATTAACACCTTTTATAGCTCTGATTTCTTCCTCCACTGCTTGAATCCTTTCTCATGTAGTGCATAGTTACTGAGTCTATTCTTTAGGTTCGAGTGGGATGACCCAGGGTATGTTATCATTCTCGATGCATTATCTGATAGCACTGTTCCTCTTTAACAGTCATATCTTCATGATCAGCAATCTTAGTTTCCATTACTTGTCCATATGATTCGATCCATCTTGTAAAGATCCCAACGTTTCATTACTCGTATCTTGTTGTAACCCAATCAATTATTCTGGCAACTGATCTTGTGATCCCTCACGAGATTGCCCCATTGTTTCCATGATGATACGGTAATATGAATGAATGATCTCGGTTTAACTGTTACAAAACCTTTCATGAATTATTTACATGCTCTTATAATTAATGCATGAAATAATAATTAAATAAATAAATGTGATGCAAATATGAAAATGCAAAAATGGGAATGCAAATTATGCAATGCAAATGTATGTATGCAAAAGGTGTTATTCGAGAGTGATTATCTTAAAACAACTTTCATTGAACACAAAAGTTTTGATACATTAAACAAACTTTACAGATAAGGGATAGCTTTAACTCCCAATTTTTCTATTTCCCTCAAAAGCCAAATTATCTTCCACTCATGCTCAGGTGTTAAGTTGTCAATCTGCTTTAATTCTTGCGTAAAGCCAGCTAAATCAATCAGTTTATGAGCCACATTGCTTACCTGGGTAGCAACTTTCTTTATGACATTGTCTTTTTCCTTCATCTTGCAGGTTAATTCTTGGATTTGCATACAATATTGTTCATTTTCTATTGTAAAAGAATCTTTGTGGTTATGAAGCCCTTGTATAAGATCTCTACAATATCTACTATCCTCATTAATGTCTTGTTCTTAGCTTTACTGGCTTTTAGCTCAACATTATTTTCCTGCTTATGGAGTTGATATGAACTTCCATATTAGTAATGGACTTATTCAATATCTGTTTTTAGACTTGACATCTTTCTAAATTGATGACTGTTGTATTGAACATTTCTTTCGCAATCCACAAATAATGATACATTTCAGCGTCATATTTCTGCAGATTTCTTCCTTATGGATGCCCCCATTGATACTCTTACCTTTGAATACTTTTGGTATCAACCTGATAGGATAATCAGTGACCAAACTAGGTTGATTTTTTACCTCAAACTCTAGACTTCCATAATCCAAAAGATTTTGAACTCGATGCTTGAAAGTGATACAATTCTTAATGGAATGTCCTTGAGCTCCGACATGATATTCACAATGAACATTGATGTCATACCAATTTGGATAAGGAGGTTGCCATAGTTTCACATAATGCAGAGCCATTTCTCGCACTTCTAGTAGCTTTTCATACAACTTCTTATATGATATAGGGATATCATCAAAATGAGAACCCCCTTTCTCCAGACAACTTGTTGATATGAATGCTGGCTGTGTATGATATCTCAAATTGGTTAGGATCAGAAGTCCCTTGTATATAAGAGATTGTAGGATTATGTTCATTGAGCTCTCTCTCTTTTTGTGCAGGAGTCTCTTTTCCTTTGGTCAAAACAGATATTCTATCCATCATCTTGTACATTTGCTCTCTTATTTCCTCGAAGTTCCCTCATGATGACATTCCCTAGTTGTGTTATAGTTTACTTGATCATGAAACCCTTTGTCCATAATGAAAATCTTTTATTTTGATGACCACTCTTGAATCAACACCCTTGATTATGCCATGATTATGCAATGCAAGCAAAAGAAATCAATATAAACAAGTTAGAAGAAAATAAAATGTATTTACAGAATAAACAAAGGGAAAATCACAAGAAATAATATTAAAATAATTTGATATAACCAAAAATAAAATAAATATATTTTTTAGGTTTTTTTAAAAGTAATATATTTATTATTTTAAAATATCAAAATAGGATATTTAGTTACTCTAAGACAATATTAAAAAATAAATAAATATTATTCTTTAATTATAAAATTAATTAAATTAATTAGTATAAGATATTATAATTATTTAAAAATATGTTAATGAATAAAATAATATGACAAAAAATGTTATTATTAATTAACAAATATAAAAAAATATAAAAAAAAACGTTTATCAGTGATATTAATTAGTATAATATATTTTAAAAATTGATATTATGATTACTTAAGGAATAAAAAATTAGAGTAAAACATTATTATTAATTAAAACAAAAATACATGGGAATAAGATTTAAATATGGTAAAACTTTATGGACAAAAGTTAGTGCTCTATCTTATATTAAAACAAACAAATTTAAAATTGAGCACCCATAACTATAATGTTCTTATTAAAACAAAAAAAATTAATGTGATTATAAATGCAAAAAACGTGGGATTCAAAAATATATGACAAAACTTGGACAAAAATTAGTGGAATATATTATAATGCTTTACTTTTCTAAATTTTTTATTATTACTTTTAATAATGGAATCAATTTGTGTCATTATTACTATTTAATTATTTATTATATGTATTGTAAACATAAAAGGTAAAAATAAAATATAATAGCAATTAAATAATAATATAGGATTAAATTTAAAAATTATTTGTCAATATTCGAAATATTATAAAATATATATATATTAAAAGTATAAATAATCCTAAAATGTTATTTTAATATATGTAGTATACGGGTAGTGACTAAAATAAAAATAAATTAAATGCGAAGACAAAATTAAAAGATATAGAAACCTGATTTTGGTGACTATAATGGAAGATTACAGAATATAGGGACCATAGACATGATTTATCAATCTTGAAATTACACACACACTCCCACACCAAAACGACGTAGTTTTGATTTGGGTATAAATAGGCCAAAATAAGCCTAAAATCATTAATTTTACTCATTTTCTCAATTTTGCTTCTTTCTAAAGAGAGAGAAGTTCTCACCTCTCTCTAAATTCTCTCACCGCCCGACCATCGGTCGTTCACCGACCGATCACTATTTCGGTCACCGTCGATTACTATTCACATCACTTGTCACTATTTCGATCACTATTCATGGCCGAAAAAAATTAAAGTAACTCAAATCGTAGATCGGCTTACCCTAAACCCGAAACCACCCTCCTATTCTTCCTAAAGATTTCAAAACGGCTTAGATCTAAGATTTTACCTTCGGTAAAACAACTTTTCCAATGACGTTTGGGCTTCGACGAAGGTAAGATCTCCTTTCTTTTCTTCTCATTTTGGTTTGTTTGTTGCTCTTTGGTGTTGTTTGTTTTCTTCCCGTTCTTTCCGTTGTTGTGTTCTCTCCTTTTTTTGTAGGGAAATCAAGGCTTTTTATAGCCCTCGAAAGATCTTGGACCACCGTTCATTTTGGTGAGTCACCGGATCTATGATGGTGACTCACCATAGGGCGAGGTGTACGGTTCTCCTTTCTTCTTCTAGATCCTTCTGTTGGAGGCGGTGGCGTCATGGCAGTCACCGGTTCGGGCACCTGGATACGGCGCCGGAATAGTCCCAAGGGTTGGTGAACCCTAGGATTCTTGCTAGATTGGATCTGGATATGGGCCTCTGGTTTTGTAAATGGTCTCCCAATTTATTTGGTAATAATAATAATAATAATATGATAGTCTCGGACGAAAATGATTGTCGGCAGTATTATTATTAGAATAATATAAAAAATTATTTTGCATGCGAAAATAAAAAACCAGAGAAAGAGAGAACAGAGTTTACCTTAGGGTGGAGTTCTTTCCCCGAAAATTATGAATGAAAGGAGGTTTTTTTTTTACTTTCTTTAGTTCTCCATTTTTAGCTTTCTTTTTTATTCATCATTGGTTTTTCGGGGTTCTTAATGGTTTTCGTCGGTAGGTTCGAACGTCGGTTGGAGTTTGAGTTTCTCCGTTGAGTGGCTAAGGATGGTGGTCGACGTTGTGATCGGTTTTAAGCCTCTCAGCTTGGCGAAAGGAAAGAAAGAGAGTGAGATTAGGAGGGGGAAGTCTTAGCTTTTTTTAGGAGTTGGTCGGTCCGCCTCTGTTCATAGCCGGTGTCACCAGTGGTTTAGGGTGGTCACCGGCCAGTTGTCAGCTTGGGAGGGTCGGCATATAGTGGCCGAGTGTGTTTGAAGATTTGATTAAATTTTCGGCTAGTTCACGTAAACAGGGGGAAGTATTTTGTTTATATGGAAAATGGGTAAATCACGTATCAGGTCCCCGATTTCTAGGAGATTTTTGCTTCGTTCACCTATCTTAATGGGTAAATAATGTATTAGGTCCTCCCAGTTTCAGCGTGTTTTATGCTTTGGTCACTATTAAGGTACAATAATCCTTAAGCTCCTCATATTTTAACTTCTATTGCACTCTGGTAACATATTTTTTCTTTATTTCGAATAAACATATTGATTTTATTAATTTTCAAATTTAGTCATTATTTTTTATGTTTATTCATTTTAGTCACTTTTTATTTCAAATTTGGTTACTATTTTTTGTTTTATTGTATTTTAGTCCCATGAATATATATAAATGCATATTTCATGTTTTTATCCTATTGAATGCTTATTTTGCTATCTTACATTGTGGTCCATATATTAAAACCTTCCAAAAGAAAACCCCCAAGTCGTACTAAATATTTCCCCGCCCGGGCGAAAAACGGTGTCTACAGCTTGGCAACTCTGATGGGAACTTAGAGGGTCGAGCCTTAAATCGTTATATATTGTCTCTATAGTTAGAAATTCAGAATTTGGTTTCATTTAAGTTATAATTCCTTTGATTCCTTTCATTTGTTATTTAATATATTGTTATAACAATGTGTGTATTTGATTGATTTTCAAATATTAAAGTCTTGAATTCGATTTAATTCGTTTTTTGTGTTGTTGATTGTCAAGGGTTTGAGAATTTCTCCCCACACACAACACGTGCATTGCATAACATAAATCTCTATACTAGAGCTCTTTCCCCCTTAACTGGGAGTTAAATCGATGTCTTCGTGAGAATTTATTCTCCGTGTCAGACCTAGTAAGTAACTTTCAGGGTTCATATGCCCTATGTCTTCGTGATGATTTATTCTCCGTGTTAGAAATAGGGAAATGTGCCCTCTCAAATTGAACTCGAATCACTTAAGCCTATAATGGGTATGGATTGAGGGTTTGGCTCACCCAATTGAACACCGACAAGGACAATTTGAGTACCTTTACTCCTAGAAGCAAAACTCTGCATATAGTAAACTGTAGAAACCCACTCGATCTAAGAGCATGCTGAAACTCTATCCATAGGTACCCAAATAAGTGTACACAAATGAGAAATGAACTTTAACATTCGTCTTTTAATTTATTCGATAAATTATTTTGAACTAGAACATATGTGGTTAGGGTTTTAATTTTCTCTATGTGTTTTGTTCACTATATTTTATGGTTCATTTACCAGTTAAATTTAATCTTTTCATATTTCACTAACATACATTTCCTCTCTTTGATTATTTTTTTTGCTAACATATTTTCCTTGTCATGTTGCTTTATTTTATGCATAAACATGATGTTAATACCCGAGGTAATTATCAAATTAGAAGGCTTTTAAAACGACAATGCCACACGAAGGGGTAAATATTTTATCTGCTTTGACATGTTGGGACGTTGTGAATTCTTTGAAAGTTGTTCTAGGATAATTACCTTGGAATTAACATATGTTTTATACATATCATAGAAGATATTGATTCCCGAGTTAATAGTCACATTAGAAGGCTTTCAATAAGACAATGTCACTTGAATAGGTAGAATAGAAATACAAAAACATGTCGATGGTCCAGAATGGTGCTCCAAGAAATAGTTGAAGAGGTGAATCAAGCTGGAATACATGAAGCTCAAATGACGCATTAAAACAAGCTTTTCAAGTGTGCTACAATGATGTTGATAAAACTATCCGAAAAGAAAAAAATGTTTGAAGTAATCAAGCACCAATGATAACTAACAGGAGATAGTGGATGATGTCTGTCACATATGATTCCTCAACAAATGAATTTCTAGAAAAGAAGTCGAAGCGTTGAATTTTCCATCAAGACAATGATAAAAGAAGATTGTTTCATTGCATTTTTATCAAAATTGAAATAATTCGAGTAATATGACGTGATTTGTAGTTTCAATCTACCTCGATGTATTGAGACATTGTGTGTTCTTTGGGAGTTGTTTTATGACGATTACTTTGGAATCAATACCTTCATTGCATTTGCATCTTCGCATTTTCATTTACCTTTACACCTAACTTGTTGATATATGTCCTAACTTTTTTTATGCCTTTCTTTTTCTTGCGCCATATAGTCATGACATAAGCACAAAGGTGTGCATTCTGAGTGGTCACCAATTAAAAGGTTTTCACAATGGACAAGGGGTTTCATGATTAGGTAGACCATGATACAAATAGGAAATAACATCTAAAAGAAGTTCCGAGAAGATTATAGAGTCGTACATCCAAAGAAGAGCAAAGTGAACTATAACAAATCAAGGAGCAAATATTCAAGATGATGGATAGAATAGTTGTATTAGCCAAAGAAAAAGAGGCTTCTACGTAAAGGAGAAAAAACTTGATAAGAATAATTTTGTCATACAAGAGGCTACTTTTGAACAAGGTAATACAAGCAAACTTGAGGAGCCATGCGCAATCATTGTCCGCATTAACAAGTTGTCAAGAAATACAAAGGAAACAGTGACAACGGTAAAATTATGAGTAAAGATGGATGAATAGAAGACACATATTCATTTCAAACGGGGTCAATTCGTATTCACTAAAAATCTAGACGCCACCAAAGTACTTGTAAATGAATGTAAAGGATAACAGGAATTCAATTACAACGGTTCAACGTTTCAAGCCAGCTTCAAAAACTAATGTTCGCTCAATAGAGACTCACCTCATTGATGATCGAAAAATAGGAGGTAGTGACCTTGACTTTGATATTGCGCCTATCTCATATGGAGATTTATACAATAAGTTGTTAGAAGCACGAGAAGTGACTCCTCAATATGTGAAGCCTTTGCAACCTCTATATCCAGAGTGGTACGATGCCAATGCCAATTGTAAATATCACGTAGGAGCTCAAGGACATTATATTGAGACATGTGTTGCCTTCAAGCACCGAATTTATTGTATGCTAGAGCATGGAGTATTAGAATTTGAGAATGAGGGTCAACCGAGTTCAATAGTTGAACGTTTGGTTGAGGCAAAGTTGAGCAAGTCCAAAGACAAAAGTATTAGAAAGAGTATCCAAAACGAAGAGCAATTATTGAAATATTAAGCCCAAATACTTCAATTGCAAAACGAAAATGATAGTTTGAACAGAGAATTAGAAGCCATACAAGATGGGTTTCAAAGAATCAGTCAAGCCTTTCAAAGTATTGGGTTAGCCAATACACCAGAAGAGTGGGCAAAAGAAGCCTCTAAATTGAAGAGTGACATCGAACAATGGAAAAGAAATTATAAAATACATGAAGAACTAGCTAAGAGGTTTTCTCTTGATCTACATATTACAGAAAACGAACACAAAATAACCTTACAAGAGTTAGGGATATGGAAAACAAAGAATAAAATATTGAGAACAACACTTACTAACGTAGAATCCTCATTTCAAAGCCACAATCGCAAGAAATAATTTGAACTCAGAACAAGTAGAGCCGACAATAAAACAATGATAGAGTTGGTACATGATTATAAAAATCTTGCACAAGAACTTCATTACCGCATCGAGTCTCTTACTAGAGAGAATGGTTAATATTGTTTACAACTTCAAAGGTTTAAATGTAAGGTGGAGAAAAAAGATAATGCAATGAATGAGGTGGTTACTCAAGCAAGCAACCTGGCTCATAAGTTGGTTGAGTTAGCTGTCTTTGGTGGAGATTTGAAGCAAATTAATGGCTCATCACCAGATCATGCTTGGAAGATAACTTGGCTCCTGAACAAGATAGAAAAGATAGGAGCCAAAGCTATTTAGTATTTGTAGTTTGGCTATTTGATGTACTAAAACCATTTGTGTTCAGTGAAAAGTGTTTTAAGATGGTTACTCTGGATTGACACCTTTCTTTTGCATGCATTGCATTTATTTTAATTTAATTTTCATATATTTCTAATGTAAAAAATCATCAGATTATTTTTTGAAATGTTACATGAAAGTAATACCAAGATCACCCATTTACATTTATCTTCCACTCTCAATGGATAAGAGGCTAGAAGCAATAGAGCAGTCCCAAGGAGAGTTACTGGATCAAATACGACGTAAAATGGCCACGCTGCAACAAATGATAAGAAGTTAAGCCTTAGTCTCTCAAGAATAAGTATTCAGTCAGATGACTAGTGTATTGACTACATTGGTTGTCAACCAAGAAAAGGTGTCTACTGAAATACATCAACAAATTGGCATATCAAGGTTTGTTGACCACCCTGGGGCATCCTATTTGTAGAAGGGGAAAGATATCACGGTTACTGAGCATTTCAAAGGAAAACATTAAGCATTTAGAATGGTCGATTGAGGCAATAAAAGCTGGTGAGGCGTCCCATGAAAACTTAGATGCTAGAGAGCTAAGCATAGTACCCACCTTGGTTATTCCCATGAGTTTAGGGTACCTGAGTTTGAAAAGTATAATGATATCAGTTGCCCTTTAATTCATTTGAAGATGTTCTGCAGAAAGATGGAGGATTACTTGAATGACGATGATTTACTGATTCATTGCTTTCACGATAGTCTTATTGGACCGGCAATAGTGTGGTATAACCATTTGAGTAGAGAGCAAATTAAGTCATGGATCAATTTGGCCAATGCCTTCCTAGATCAATACAAATATGTCAAAGACTTGGCTCCAAATCTTCAGGGTCTCCAAAAATTAAAGATGAAAGCTACTGAAGGCTTTAAAGAATACGCACTGAGATGGAGAAGCATGGCAGCTCAAGTACAACCTCTGATGTTAAAAAAAGAAATGTCACGTATATTTCATAACACCCTTTTGAACCCTTTCTTTGAGTTGTTGCTTGCAGATTCAATGAATAATTTTGAAGATCTTGTGTCAAGTGGGGAATAAATAGAGTATGTAATCACCAAGGGGAATTTGAAGATTGCCTCAGAAAGATCAGCTACTCAAAACCAAAAGATAGTGAGGTAAATGAATGTCACGTCCAGAGCCTCCGCATCCGCAAGAGAGGGAGGATAGTTAGTCACTCGGATCGACCAAAGAAGATTCTTCGAGTTAGAAAAGCTTTGGAGGTGTTCCAAACACCCATATCAGAATTATTCTCGTATCTTGTTAAAGGTCAACATATCACTCCGAGACCAATGAAAGTAATGCCGAAAACTTCTGGGCATAGTTATGACGAAGACAATGTCTGTGATTTCCACATGGGGGCACCCGGGCATTCTACTGGGAGATGCGGTCCATTGATGAAAGAAATAGAGATGCTCGTCAGTAATGGAACATTAACTCAAGCATTGGTTGAACAATGGATGACGAACTCGAATGGGGCATCAGAATGCAATATGTAACATATGAGCAAGTCAAATACCACTATATCAGATGAGTAATGAGGCATCCTAATTATGCAGAAATCATTTCATTCATCATAAAACTTTATGTCATTTGCAGCATCTTGTTTGAACTTGTTTTTGTCCTTATTCTCAACTTTTTGTTAGGGTTTTTAAAGGAACTTTTGTCGTTTTCCAATGTCATGAACAAATAATCAAGTTTTAATCTTGTAATTCTTTGAATATCAAATGAATTAAAGGTTTTTACTACTTTATTAATTATGGATCTTTGATAAGTCGCAATATTAGACCTTCCATACTCTATCCAAAGTCGAAAGAACCATTGCCTGTTTTCTTACCCCAAAATAACATATGTGAAATAACACAACTATTGAACCTTGACATCACTTCCCCCGGAAACCATAAAGTCATATCCTCCCCGAGGTACCGAAACCTGTACTTTACTTTCCCATATAGAAGTAACCTTTCCCTAACATTACCTTTTTCAGAATAACGACTTTAAAGTCATATATTTCCCTTCCTAGACATATAACCAACATTCATTTCCACACCTCAATAAATGCTAGGGGCATGAAGAGGACCTTTCATGCAAGAAAGATAAGATGGAGTGTTGTAGATCAAGGGCATACCAGGAACAAATGGAAGAAAAAATAAAGGGAATCATTGAAATAATTCTATCATGCATTGTTTTCATGTAAATAAGGTTAATACTGAATACTCGTCCCCCTAGGGATACATCTTTTACAAAGACTTCCATGTATGAGATGATGAACATCTTTGTTTCATTTATCCTTTTAAATATATGTATATATATATCCCTTGTTGTCCCCTTTTGAGCCTATAGTATTTTTCTTTTGATTCAACCCTAACAAAGGATCACTCTCCACACTGAGGGAAAAGGTGAAGGACATCTTCTCGCATGAGTGGAGATCATCAATCCAGATTTCACTACAAAAGAAAGTCATGGTGAAATAAAGTGAGGAATACCAAGATACCACAAGGTAGATCAAATAATAAGCGTTTGAATATCAAATCAAGTTGAAAACACAGAGAGAAAGATGAAAAGATATAGAAAAAGAAAAAGAAAAAGTAGAAGAAAAAAGAAAGAAAACCGATCAATCACTCCAAGATGGTCGACTCAAAGATTTAAATTAATTCGCCAGAAGATCAGGGAATACCAACAGAAAATAAAATAAAAGACGGATGAGCATATTCAAATCAAGCAAGACAAGATTGAAGACATCAAAACGAATTAATCCTTGGTTCGATAACCCTTCTAATCATACATGGATTTCTAAGTGGAGAGACTATCTTCAGATTTTATTCTGCCCCTCAGGGTTAATTTTATTTGCAAAAAAAATAATTTTCTAAAATCTTTAATGCATGATAGGGAAAAATAATAAAAGGAGGGTTCAAGACGTAAAATTTTAGATGATTTCTTGAAACCAAAGGAGAATTCGAGTTGAAAACCTGAAAAGGCGGCTCGAATATGAAGATTTTCAACTACTGCACAGAAGACAATCTTATACATCTCTTGATGAAAAATTGTATAGTCCAAAGGTGCACACGAGGGTTGAGAACCAGTAAACATTTCCAGAAGAGAAGCATGATGATTGCTTCATCGGGTCAATGAACACAAGAATCAAGAACGCAAAAAGCCATCCTGAAACCGATTACCTCCCCAGATTAACTTAAAACACATTACCTTCCCAAATCAACCTAAGCTTTATATCAGCATTAATCTTTACACTTTGCAAATGTATATAATTTTTGAAAGATTAAAAAAAAATTTTGACTTATTTGATATTCAGTGAATTCTTGTTTTACAATTTGTTTTGATTGTGAGACGGAAGAAAATGATAACATTTTTTAATTTTGTTCAATATTTTTTCATATTTCTAAAATAAAAGAAATAAAAGAAACATTTTTCAACATGGCAATCTCAAGTGGAAAAGGTCATGGAAGCGGATGAGTCTCATTCTGCCACAGTTGGAAAAGAACAAACGTTGTCAGAGTAATGAAGATATTTCACATAGTCCAAGAGATCAGAAAGACTGGAGGATAGAACTTTTAACACTTCTTTTTGGTTGCCGGTAATCTATCAAGAAGCAGATGATCGCCTTAGTCAAAAGAGAGTGAGATCATTCAAGATTAATATCTTGGCACAAATAAAGCCATGAATACCCATGTTGGGGCATTACCAAAACCAGATCTCATTGAGATAACAAGATTCGAATCAAACAAACTTGATGAACGACCCCCATCGCTTAGAGTGTCAGGGTTGAACGATGAACACAAAAAGAGCTTACCTTGAATTGAACCATTCACGTTGCAGTTAGCTAAACACTCTTGAGAAACAGTTTTGATTAAAAAATTGAGTCAAAGATGTATAAGGTGCCTAGTCGTCCACCTAATCGTAACAAGAATTCAAGAGAGGTAAAATTTCTTCCAGAATTATATTGAAAAAGCAAGACAAAAGATAGAAGATGGGAGGGACATGATTGTTCCAGATGATTAGTCAAACCATATTATTGTAGGGGCATACTCCACACAAGAGAGATCAAGTGAAGAAGGATTAGATTTCCAATTTGAAGTCAAAAAGAGAATACTGATAAATATTTCTGCATATAAGAAAGCCATACATTACATTAGGTACATATCCATTGCATTCATGCATCAAATCATAATTTTACAAATTTTTCAATAAAAAATAGAGGGAAAAGATAGAATTCAAGCCTTGAATAAAGGGAATTATATTCCGAGTGGCAGAACCTCAAGAATTGAGGAACCCAATACACAAAATAATCATCATTTTTGAAGTGGTACATGTTACCCAGCTAATTTGTTTTTCAGAAACTAAGTCCGATTTTCGGAAGTTTCTTGATCATTTTAAATGAGTTTTTAAAGAAACTAAGTCTGATTTTCAGAAGTTTCCTGATGATTTCAAATGAGTTTTTAAAGAAACTAAGTCTGATTTTCAGAAGTTTCTTGACGATTTTCAAATGTGTTTTAAAGAAACTAAGTCCGGTTTTCGAAAGTTTCTTGATTTTTCTTAAATGAACTTTCAAAGAAATTAAGTCTAATTTTTAGGGGTTTCTTGACGTTTTCAAATGAGTTTCAAAGAAATTAAGCCTAATTTTTAGGGATTTCTTGATGTTTTCAAATGAGTTTTGAGAAACTAATCCTGATTTTCAGGGGTTTCTTAATGATGATTTTCAATGAGTTTTTAAAAGGAAGCTAAGCCTAATTTTTATGGGTTCCTTGACAACAAAGAAACTAAGCTTGATTTTCAAGGGTTTCTTAACGAGTAAGTCCTTCGGGCCATCAGTAAGTCTTTTGAGCATGATGCTTAAATCCTTCGGGTCATCTATAAGTCTTTCGAGCAAGATGATAAATCCTTCGAACAATCCATAAGACCTTTGGGCATGATATTTTCAAATGTGTATTTATAAACTAAGCCTGGTTTTTAGGGGTTTCTTGATGACTATCCCAAAGAGTCTGTAAAAGGAAGCTAAGCCTAATTTTAGGGGTTCCTTGATTGTAATTAAGAAACTAAGCTTGATTTTCAAGGGTTTCTTGATGAATAAGTGATTCGGGCCATAAGTAAATCTTTCGAGCATGGTGCTTAAATCCTTCGGGTCATCTATAAGTCTTTCGAGTAAGATGATAAGTTCTTCGGGCCATCCATAAGACCTCCGGGCAGAATGCTCTCAACATTTTCTTTGCTCCATTCACAACACTTCGAATCAGTAACACCTCGCTTGAGGGATCACCATTTCTGGAATAGAGATCGTGATAAGAAAAAACCCGCGACTTGAAGAACTGAAGATGAAGACTCAACCAATAGAATGAAGAAAAGATGACATCATTTGCAGCAAGGAATCGACGAATTTCACAGAAAGAGAAGAATTGACATTCCCAGTGAAGAGTTCGCAATGTGACAAGAAGAGACCAAGATGAAAAATGGTGCTTTATTATCTTTGTTTCATTCCCGTTTCACAACAATGAGAAAGAGGGGGCAGTTGTAAGCACCATTTTTTATTCAACATCCACCCACTGCCACCAATTCTCTTACCCCACCATAACTACCATGCCACTATTCCTTGTTTCCTTCCACTAAAGGGATAAGTGCATATCTGATGCATCAATCACCCAACAAGTGGTTTTATTTTATGAAAAAGTTATGTAAAATGGGTCTATAAAAACCCGAATGAAAATTTAATGAAGAAGAAAAATTTCCAGATCTACAACAAAAGAAATAAAAGAGGAGAGTTTTTAAGGTGTTATTATTCGAATGATATAAAAAATTATTTTGCATGCGAAAATAAAAAACCAGAGAAAGGGAGAACAGAGTTTACCTTAGGGGGAGTTCTTTCTCCGAAAATTATGAATGAAATGAAGCTTTTTAGACTTCTTTAGCTCTCCATTTTTAGCTTTCTTATTCCTTGGTCATTGATTTTTCTTTTGGGTTTTCAGGGTTCTTAGGTGGTTTTTGTCGGTTGGTTCGAACGTTGGTCGGAGTTTGAGTTTCTCCATTGAGTGGCTAAGGGTGGTGGCCAGCGTTGAGATCGATTTTAAGCCTCTCGGCTTGGCGAAGAGAAATAAAGAGAGTTAGATAAGGAGGGGGAAGTCTCGGCTTTTTTTAAGAGCTGGTCAGTCCTCCTCTGTTCATAGCCGATGTCACCGGTGGTTTAGGGTGATCACCGGCTCGGTGTCCAGCTAGGGAGGGCCGGCGTACGGTGGCCTAGTGCGTTTGAAGATTTGATTAAATTTTTGGCTGGTTCACGTAAACAAGGGGAAGTATTTTGTTTATATGGAAAATGGGTAAATCACGTGTTAGGTCCCGGTTTCTAGGAGCTTTTTTTTTGTTCACCTATCTTAATGGGTAAATAACGTACTAGGTCCTCCTAGTTTCAATGGGTTTTACGCTTTGGTCACTATCAGGGTAAAATAATCCTTAAACTCCTCATATTTTAACTTCAATTGCACTCTGGTCATGTATTTTGTATTTATTTCAAATATGCATATTGATTTTATTAATTTTTGAATTTAGTCATTATTTTTTTATGTTTATTCATTTTAGTCACTTTTTATTTCCAATTTGGTTACTGTTTGTTGTTTTATTGTATTTTAGTCCCACGAATATATATATAAATGCATCTTTCATGTTTTTATCGTTTTGAATGCTTATTTTGATATCTTGCATTGTGGTCCTTATATTTATGATTATATTTTATTAAAACACTTATATTTGTGTGATAATTATTTGTGGGCCTTTGTTTTTTATTGTGTTTATATTTTTTTCATTCTAGTTTAAACTTTTATCATCTAGCATGATTAATATAATTTTGATTAATTGGCTTAATTTATTTAGTCGAATCAAATTATTCTAATCTGGCTTCTTGGGATAAATCATTATATTTATTTTATTTCAATTGGAGAATAAATATTCATCCTAAAGTATTTTAGGGATTAGTTTCTCTTTAATCAGAAATATCGAAATATTTTTTATTTCTTCTTAGATTTTTTTGTTAAATAAAAGTCGCATGTTTAATTGGGAATAATGGGATCGTAATTTAAATTTATATTTGAATTCTTAGATTTCCAATATTAGAGACAATTTATAATCGATGGGTACCAATTTTGGGTGTTATGGGAGGTGCTCATTCTTCCCTACGCGTAACCGATTACCGAACCTGATTTCTGGATTTTTTGCAGAGCCCAAAACTCGGTATTTTATTAAAATAAAATGTTTTATGAAAATTACCAAGTTTTTATGGTGTTCCAATCGCAACCTTAAATTATTGGTGACGACTCCAAAATTTTCAAAACCTTCCAAAAGAAAACCCCAAGTCGTACTAAATATTTCCCCGCCCGGGCGAAAAATGGTTTCGACAAAGGGTTTCCTTATCAACTTCGATTTGGTCTACCTTGATGGCTGATTCATCGGGGACGAAATCCATGCGACGCTCGCACTTTTCCTCTTGAAGCTTAAGAGAAATCCATGAACCGGACCCTTCTAGATACGTTTCATAAGATGGGTGGAGAAACCGACGATCTTGTTGCGGAGGCTCTTGGATGGTATTATAGCTACTTCTTCGATGATCTTCTTGTTGGTATAGAAATCGAGGGTCATACGAGAATAGTAGCGCTCGATAACCTGACGGGATGATTTCTTCACTGTCTTGGTGCGAACACGGCCCATTGCTTGGATCAGCGGATGCTGAGGAGTGATTGGCTGTAGAGATTAAAAGATGAGAAATGCTAGGGTTATGGTTTTTTAAGTTTTTTTTTTTGCTCGACAATATGAATTTTATTAATAAAACAAACCTAATTAAGAGTCTCGTTAAAAACCTCCATAAACTTAGATGGAGGAAAAGAGTACTCTTAACAAGGTACGCAGTACAAGACCACAGATGTTATCAAAACGAAAACATCAAAGCGGCACTAGCCCCTCCACAACAAACCCAATCGATAAAAACACAACATATCCGAACAAAGATCAAGCCTAATCTATGGATAAAATCTAATTATTACGAACAATATGAAAAGCTCTAAGGACCTGGGAGTTAAGATAATTTGAACCACTAAAATGTAGTGCAAATCGCACCAGCTTAGCTAAAACGGCCAAGGGACAACTAGAGCATGCTCACCCTTATACTGACCACAACCCCTCCCTAACAAAAGAGAGAAAGCAGACTCCACAATAGACCATCACAGAACCATCTATAAGGAGTACATCTCTAATAACCTCCATACCAATCAAAAAACACCCGAACCAAGTAAGCAAATAACACTGCTAAGATAAGTTCCTTGCTATCATATCACCAGCTTGCCTTGAACAAGAATTTTCTTGTCGATCCCATCTTTGCCAAGTAATCTTCCATGTTATTGGTAGTCCTAGGTGAGAACACAAACCTAATCTCACTTATCTTTAGTGTATTAACATCAATTTCCTGAAAAATTACTCCCAACCTCCATGGTCGAGAATAGGCATTTTGAATCCAATTCAGCACTACTTTAGAATCAGATTCAACAATCAATGCAGCCTTACAACACCAACAGGAATCAATGTACACATCTAATGCAATTTTGATTGCAAGGAGCTCCGCATAATCAGAATTTACCTTTGTACCCGGCCCAAAGGACATTGCAACAACATATCCGTCTAATGTCCTAAATACTCCCCCACAACATGGCGTCTTATCCATTGCTGAACCATCCACATTGAACTTCAACTGACCCGAAGCAGGTGGCTGCCAGGCGGACTTGGGACATTGATGTGCTATTGAGCTAGATGACTCCCCAGGCCAGTCCCACCAGAAATTCTCATCTAAAGCACTAAATACCTTCAACGCCTTTCACCAAGCATAGGCTCTTATCTTCACAAAACAAACAGGTCTTTCATTTTAACGCCTTTGCTCCTGAAAACAAGATCGTTCCTGGCCAACCATAGACTCCATAACGCCGCTACAAAGCTAACAAACCAAGCCAAAGCTATAGATTCTGACCATCTAAACTTATAACAGAAACTCAAAAACTTCATCCACTGTCTGCAAGTTGAATCCTGAAATATGCCACCACCTCTAGTATACCAAGACAAAATCCGCATCTGGGCTCCTCCCCTCTGATTACAACTAGAACTCAATGGATTGGGACTCTCCTTCAAGATCATCTGCAGCTAAAATTTCCCTAATTAAAACATCCTCTGAACCTATAAATTGAATACCCAGCTCTCTGCCAATCTGTAACGTTTTCTTCGCTTCCAGCCTTTGTCTCTGTCATCGTTCTTGAAGATCCGAATCAGACAGGGACCTTCCTTCAAGTTCAGTCAACTCTTCCTCTCTTTGCACCTTCTTATGGTTTTTCTTCACGCGACAATTTCTTTTTTTTCTTTAAGTAACACCGTATTTTTCTTGATTTTTTGAAGGGAACTGTATTTCTTTTTATTCCCCTCCTTAACTCTAACGATCTGTATAGGACTGGACATTAATAAATCATCATTCGACTTTGTAAGCCTACAGAGCCCCTGATCCTGTTCTTCCCCCTCTCGCCCCAAAATGGGCTTGCTTTCATTCGGTTCTACCAAGCTCCCTTCCAATTGGTTCTCTAAACCATTGGATCATTTTTAGGTGAGCTATTTGTAAGGCCCATAAAATCGGTATCTTCCACCGCCTTTGATCCTAAGCTTCCTTCCCATATAGACAAGTCCTTTAAAATATCATTTCTTCCATCTTTTGCACCCACCGCTTGAATTAGTATCATGATGTCGTCTTGTGCCACCTCCCCCTCGTGTACCTCCACCAGTGCGCATTGCTTTTGAATTTCCCTAAAACTAAGAGCATTAACCCTCTGACCCAATATTGCTTCCTCCCCAATGTTTCTCTCTTCCTCATCCATGCCCGATAAAAAGTCGCCTTTTGTTATGTTTCCAATACATACTAAGTGGCTATCATCTTCCTCTTGCCACCTCACCGAATTCTTCTCCTCTGATGAATCCGTACTCCTTCCTGTCGATGAGCTCGAATCAACAGTAGCTAAATTAGCTTTTGCTTCTTGCTTACGACAGCTTGATTCACTTCTATTAGTGGACTGTTCCACAATTCTAACTTTAAAAACATCTCTACCTACTTCTAAATCAACCACTTCGTCTATCAAATCCTTTCTACTAGTTGCTATTAAGATAGTCATCTCCTCACATCCCAATTCTTGAAGAGCGTTTTCTCCTAACGCTAAAAATTCTCCCCATTGCTCAGCAATCCTTTTGAATGTGTTATGGTTCCAGCAATGTAACGGCACACCAATTAATTTTATCCAGGTTACTCTTTCGGATGCTCTATAAGATTCTGACCACAGATGAACTTCCAGAAAAACTTCATGTAAGAGCGACCAATTCTTTCCTTCATGAACCTATACAGCTCATCATCAACAATTTCTATAAGGAAATCTCTCCCTCCCAGAAACTTGGTCTTAACATCTCCCAAGCCTCCTGCACGTAATCTGTCATCCACCTGAATCGAAGAACAGACTGTCGCAATAGTTCCTATCAATGTCCCCCTGTATAAACCTACTCCTCCTGCTTATGTGAGTCTCAGAATCTTCCTCAGCACTACTTATATCTTTAGGTGCCCTTTTGACTATGTTGGAGTTTAAAGGACTATTCAGATTCCCACTTAGACTCTTTGCTCTATACCATGCTTCCTTCACTGAAAGACAATATCCGAATAACCAAAATCCATTTAGTCTTTGCATTGCTCTCACTGAATCTTTTTTGTTTGAGAATCTAACAAAGCCAAATCGCTTCCCCATTCTGTCATTTTCCTTGCTATGTAAGAGCTAACCACATCTCCATGCCTACCAAATAATTGTCTCAATCCACTCCAATGATACCTAGGAGGTATGTTTTGAACAAACAGGGTTTGAAACTCTACCATGTAGAATGCTCTTTTGAGAAGCTTGTTCGAAGACGATGATCGGAGAGAATGAGTACCCCTGCCCCTTTTCTAAGCTACGACGGTTAAGCCTTTTTAGGTGGAATGTTCTGAACAAATAGAGTTGGTATAACGCTTTCTTTCCCCTCCATTTTAGCAATCGAACTTACTACTTTACACATGCTAATATAGAGACATATTGACAAACACTTGGTGTGCGTCAGACCCAAAATATTCCAAGGAACACACACTGACCAGAGATTGACCTTTGATCGTCAAGTTGCTGAGCAAGCTATGGTAGTTTCTCGTTTCGAAGAGGAATGAGCGAAGGAATCAGATTACCAGACAGCTCGTCATGGGGCAGCTGTGTATGTTGCTTTGTGCCAGAGGAGTTGCTTCTCTAATGCGGTGAAATCTAAACGTACATTGAATGAATCTTTGATGGATTAGAGGAGGAGAAGTTTTAGAAAATGGAGAGATGAATGAAATAGTCAAGCTCTTCCTTCTCTTCCATCAACCTAATGTAGTGGACCTAATTTCTAAGATTCGCAACTTCATTTACACATGGAAACAAAAAATCCATTAATATTTTTTTAAGTGGATTTCTTTTTAATATGAAAGGAGTAAATTTTGGGTTGTGTGTCATGTTTTGGGACTATCTCAATACTAGCATAATAAAATTTCTTTCGGCTAAGTTTGGAGTTGTATAAAATAATATTTTTATATTTACTATATTATACTATAAAAATATTAATATCAGGGTTAGGAGAAATTATTAGGTAAATCTTGTCCTCTATATCATCTATGATCATAAACTAAAAACATAATATCCCATATATATGAAGAGGTGTTTCTTGAGCGAGTTGAACGCAAGTTGGTAGTGTGTTGACTCATGTTTGTTTAAAAAATTTGTTGCCCCAATTGATTTGACTCGTTGCTCGTTAAAATTTTATATAACTTATGTTTCTTAAAAATTTGTTGCTCGTTGTTGGACTACATTCGTTGGTCGTTAAGCTCGCTATAATTTTTATATTGTCTTTAAACTATACATACAATCTATTAATATTATATAGAGCTTAATATAATCATAAATTAACAAAATTAACCAAAAAATTATCAAAAGAGTGTATGAAAAAATTTAAAAGTCTGAATTTTAAAGTAACAATCCACAGATACACTAAACTACGTATTAAAAATCAAAGTAAAGATTCAATAAAATGTTCTTATGCTCTCTTTTGAAAACCATGCTGATCCAAGGCTTCCCAAGAAGTAACGTTGTAGGGATGAAGAACCACTCGACCCCATATCCCTCCCTCGGACATGGATTGCGACGCCTCTTCTAAAATCTCATGGTGAGTGATCTCATACAAATGATTACAGGTAACTCTCAATCCCATCCTGAATCCAAAAATATTAATCTTGATGATAATGACAGATTTTCTCGAAGAATACGTCGTTCTTTGAACCGTTAATTGTATTCCCACCATATATTTCTCTGATCATGTTCAATCCCTTGCTATCAAGAGTATGGATCTCACTCTCGTTGTGAAGGCTCTTGGTCGGCAGTTGGCTACAACACCCCTCATAACCGTACTATAACATTTGGAAACCCTCTCACTATCTAAAGTTAATTGACATCGAAAACGATTACTACTTGATTAAGTTCAGCGACTTTATGGATTATGTTAAGGCCCCTCTGAAGATCCTTGGACCATATTCGGTCACTATTTAACCGTTGAGCCGTAGTCTATCGATTTTCAGCTTTCCCAATCCCACCCCAGCAGATTAATGGCCTAGATCTTTCTTCCTGGTCTTCCGGTCACCCTCTACAAACGTACCTTTCTTGAAGTCATTTGAAACCAAATTGGTTCAGTGGTAAAAATCAATTTCCAAACCCACAGTTGATGTCGTGGTCGTTTTTCTCGTATGACCGTCAATATTAACCATCAAAAACCTTTAATTTCAAAGTTGGTTAGTAATAGTCGCATTCAAATTATTGAATACGAATCCCTGCGCACAGGTTACTTTCACTGTGGAATCTGTAGTCACCTTAAGGATATCTTCCAAAAAATTCATTCCTTGAAAGGAAACCAACCTGAATAAATAGCTCAAGCACCTACTAGACCCTAGCCAGTTAAACCAACGCCATCTGAACCCTTTAATTCTTGGATGTTCATTGAACGCCAAAATTCTCATTCCCAACTTTCTCTGAATCCTCTAGTTTTGGAAACTAGTGCTACCATCAATCCTTATTTGAGAGATGCTACTAAAAATCCTCTACAAGAGATTCCAACCAATATTTCATCCCAACTCCTGCCCAAACCCAAGAAAAAAGGGAAAAAAATACGTCACTCCCAAACAACCCGCTCTTGACCCTCCAAAGCCTAAGAATTCTGGCATAATTATTTCCAAGCCGTCAAAGTCGCACCTGATTGGCTCCAAAGTTTCCATGTATACAGTACGTAACCTATCCCTGAATACTAAGGCCTCTCACTTTAACGACTTGCCCTGACTTCTAACAACTCTTTTTCATCCCTCTAAACATCAAGCTATTCAGATTTCATTCGATTCTCATCCTCTTGTCCCCTTCGAGGAATTTGTTGGTGCTTCGTCGCATAATGACCAATCGGACCTTTATTAGAACTATTAAACAATATGTTCGAGACCATAACCCGGATATCATAATCCTTGTCGAAACTCACTTCAGTGGTAATAACGCCAATAAGGTTATCGCTGCTCTCGACATTTACACATAATTTCTAATTAACATCAATGGCCTTTTGTTCAAAGCACAACTCGCTCGTTGGATAAACAGACTCCATACAACTCCCCTTTATTTGTGGACTAACTTAGGTCCAAAACCACGTATTTTGGAGCAAAGCTCAATAAACCAACCTTACCCCGTAATCTTCTCGGAGAATTGCTCAATGCACCAACCTTACACCATTTAACCCTTGTTCACACACATATATAAAACCATAGAGTACTCTTTCTTATGCATGTCTTTCATATCTAAAGGTCTCAATAAGAACTAACAACCAATTAATCCAAGTTCACCATGAGTTTTTGTCAAATGATGCATAAATTATACACATATACATTTTCAAAATACACTTTGAAACACTTATCGGAATTGGTTATCATGATCAACCTTATATGGACAGCAAGTTGCTTACTCATCCGTAGATAGTGAAGTTGTTCCACTCATTCTTAACACATTCATATATATATATATATAAACATTTTGCAAAATACACTTTCAAATTTACTATGCATCACTTGCAACACATATTCAATACACATGTAAATATTCATATTTCATATACCCTCCGGAAAATAAAAGCTAGCTAATCTATATCTCTATTCTCTCTCTCTCTCTTGGTTTCACCATCGATCAAAACGGTGCTCGAGTTCGCACATTGGAGACAAACTCTGTGCCTCCTATGGTAACCTTTGAGTTCCGTAATATCAGTTCTGCAACGGAAGGCTAAGAAGACCTCTGCTTACCCTGAATCGACCGAAAGAGAAGGTTGTTTTGGTGTGTATTTGTTATGGTGCAGTTTCCTGGTAGGTTTCTGATTGTTCCCTAGTAGATTTTCTTCTTTTCTCTTTGGGGTTTGAGAAATCTGAGCTATTAGAAGGTATAGTTTCAAGATTTGGAGAGTTGGTTTCTTGGTCAAGCTGTGTTTGATGTTTGACTTGAGTAAAGTTTGTGTCTAGAAGGTTTTTTTTGTTGTTGGACTCCACCTATTTGTGTTTGTGTGTGTGTGAAATTCTTCAATAAACAAGGAAGATAAACGATTCAGCAGCAACTCAGGTAGTTTCGTTGTTTGTGGAAAATATCCCAAGGGAATTAAATTGGAAGGGTCTATGGTTCATATTTGCTCGATATGGGAATGTCGTTGGTGCGTTCATTGCAAATAAGCTAAGCAGAAGAGGTAAGCGGTTTGGTTTTGTTAGGTTTGGAAACAAGGTAGAGGAAGAACTTGGTATGGAGAAGCTTAACGATTTTTTCTAAATTGTTTCAAAGTATCGGTTCAGTTTGAAAAGTCTAGAGGATTTTCAAGAGTGGGAGGTCTAAAAAATGCAGATAGGGAGACAAGGAGATGGGGGGTTTCAATCGAGCAGAGTCATCAAAGGAGGCCTTTCAAAGGAACTTGTACCAAGAGCAAGAACAAATTAGTAATTTTCAGTTAAAAATAAAGAAGGGGTAAGATTGGGCAGAAATGAGGTGAGTTCAGCGAAGCGAAAAAAAGGCTTTGTAGAGAATGAGGTCTTGTTGAAATTGAAAAGATTCCTGGTGGGAAAGATGTCAATGGTTTGCAGCGTGAGGGAGATTAGTTTTTGTTTGCAGAAATGGGGAATGGAGAGCATCAAAGTCCAACGTATCGGAGGTAAATCCTTTCTATTAAGCTTTGAAGATGATAAATTGTTCATGATGCTAAAAGACTTGAACTGGTCTTATCTCAAAGAAATCTTCTCGAAGGTCGAGCTCTAGTCAGAATCGTTGGATAAGTCAGAGAGCGACCTGGATTGAGGTATCGGGTATCCCATTGCAATGTTGTAATCATATTACCCTTAAAAGGGTGGCGGAGTTATGGGGTATTTTGAATCTTTAGGTGAGAATGCATCACTCCATGGATTGTGAGAACATAATGATTCTGATAACTACAAACCAAGATAAGAGGATCGAAGAAACAGTGGAGATAGAAATTGGAAACTATATTCACTTGATTCGAGTATTGGAAATCAACATTTCGGATGATGTTGGAACATCAAATCAATGGGGAATCATACAAAAATTGAAGGGAGGTTCGAATGATCATAAGGAGGAATTCCATATGAGCTCAACGGAAGAGGATAACTCTGGCGCCTCTTCGGCTAAGGTTGAGAAAACTGAAGAAGTGAGGGATGCTGCTTTAGTTGCATGTTGATTTGGGAATGAATTCAATAGAATTGATGATCCTCATTTACCAGAGAAAACATGCCTTCTCAATGAATCAGAATTGAGTGGTGGATGAGGAATTTTGGTGGCTCAGGATCCTTCTCGTACTGATGGTTATTGCGAATCAATAAAGAGGTCAAAGAGTGACGATATGATTGGGTTGGCTGGGCTAGATTCAAGATGGGTCGAAGAAGTGATTGGTTCTGAAGATGGGCTTTCGACTGAAAATCTTCGCTTTAAAAATCGCTCCAAGTCTGGTGGAGAAACGGTTATCCTTTTGATGTTGATGCTAAAAGAGTTGAAGGATCAATGGGGAAGGTTAAAGTTTCTCTTAAAGAGAACGTTGAAAACAATCGAGAAGCTAGCAAGAAGGTCGATAGTAATGCCTTGAAAAATGGAGATGTTGGTTTCAATATGGGTAGCAGTATTGATTCTCCTACAACTAATGAAGTTCTGAATCACTTGCGAAATCTAAAAGAAGTGGCGAGTGAAAATTTATTTTTAGTTGCTGGTTTAGTTGAGCCGAAAGATAAACTTGAGGGGCAAGTGGAGAACCAAAAAGAATTGGTAGAAAATGAAAATCGAGTGCTCTTAAGGACATAAAAGGGCGGGATGACTTTGTGACTGTTGATTTGGACAATTTCTTTCCAGAAGTAGAGCAGTTGAGAAAATCTAAAAAATCGAAAAGGTATGGATCTCTTTTGAAACTACAAAATCAAGTTTTATCAGTTCCAAGTATAAGAAAAAGGGATCAAGCATTTAAGAAGCTCAAATTGAAGATAAAAGATTTGGAGTCCTCAGAGTCATCAGGAAGGTCATTATCTTATTCAGATTTAAAAGGTTGATGGTTGGCTGCATATAAAGAAGCCGAGAAAACTTTGGAGTTGGGAAAAATCCTAGGTATCCAAATATCCGGCGAGGAGCTGGAGGTGGTGAAGGAATTAGTAATGTTAGAAATGAATTAAAGCTGGGTTGAACCGTGTTAGGGTCTGGTGGAAGTTAGTAGTTGTGTGATGTTAATTCTCTATAGGTTTGTTAGACGTTATTAGGAGGGAGCTAAGTCTTTTGATTGCTGGTTGTTTTTGTAGGAGTTTAGTGTTGAGATGTTGTTGTCGCATGAGTGTGAAGATGAGACTTTAGATGACTCTGACTTTTGTCATCCGTTTTCTAAGCTTGGTAGTAATTTTGCTAATGATGCGTTGTTCTTTTAGTTATGTTTTAGTATGCAGTTTGTGCTGTTTGGCATCTGGTTGATTTTATTCTGCTGATTGTTCTATTTGTTGTTGTTTTAATCTTTGTTTGGTGGAGTTAACACTTTGCTTTGTTATGGTGTTGAGTTGGAATTTTTAATGTAGGAGTGTGTGTAGAAGTCATTTTAACTGGGTTATCTCGGTGGAGTGTGGAAAGATTAATTTCATTCTTGAGGTGGGTGCTTGTAATATTGGCTATAAGGTGGGTGCAATGAGGTATTATCGAGAATAGAACAATTTGGCATACTGTTAGAAAAATATTTGAAAAATTACAGTTTGAAGATTTTTTTGTGGAATCGATGAAGTTACATGAATGAGTGGAGGCAGAAAAAGGTTCGCCCTCTTAGCTAGATTATCATAAATGTACTCTTGCTCCATTTGGAAATTGATTCCTCATGCTTTTTGTTAGAGAGCGATGTGGATATTGTGCTTTGCTGTTGCAATTAAGATATTGCTGCGGTTGATTACTATGATGTGTTGTGGTTTTTTGGTGAGGTGGTTTGTATAGGTCCACCACCTTTGAGGAAATGTTTTCATTACTTGTTGTCAAGGCCATTGTTTCGTCAAGTTTAAACTGCAGGAACTCTCCCAGGTGTGGTTCTAGGAGTTTTGGTATTTGAATCAATTTAATGTTGTGCAATGTGAGAGTGGGCAGTTTGGTTGATAATTGGAATTGACTGAATGGATCAATGGTCTGTTTCGTTGTATTCGTTTTGTTAGCTTCTGGTTGGTTTTGTACCTTATACCTAGTTTTGAGTACTCTTTTCCTTCATCTAGGTTAAGGAGGTTTTTAACGAGGCTCTTAACTTAAGTTTGATAAATTATTAATAAAATTAAATTTACCGAGCAAAAAAAATATATTCATATTTCATAACACATTTCATATAAATTATGTGCATCAAAATAAGATCATTTATACCAGAGGTCAAGCTAAGAGAAATTCCCGAAACTATACCTTATTTAACCCTTGAACATGTTCATCCTCTAAGAATGAAAGTCACTCACCTTTGTTGTTCACTAATCAAAATTGCTTCCAAACACTTAGCAAACGATCACCAAAACATGATGCACCAATTTTCCGCAATTATCAACGCATTAAACACATAAACGACTCTCCAAGCCTCCGATCCAATCAACACTACTCCTAAATAAAAGTTGATCAAGAAAAACTAATATCAACAACCAAACTCAACTAGAAACCTCACAATTTACATAAATTAATTATATTTCCAAGATTTTTAAAAACGTCAAAATCAAGCTTGTTTTTAAAGAATTCCTTAATGTATTTGAAAAACTAATTTAATATGATAATAATATCATCATAATCACCTTAATCAACACATGAAAACCTTGAAAAATGATCAATAAAAATAGCACATTAAATACATCTAAATATCAAGTTTAATTCACAAACATCTCTTTAAAAGAATTGATTAATTACAATTATCAAATCAATGAATCATTAATCATTGAAATACAAAAAGGAACCAAGGAAAAGAGAAATATCTTGCTGGAAAATAAGACGAAAAGATAAAGAGACTAACAATGAGAACTCCAAGAAACAAAAGAGAAATAATATGAATAAAGGGAATTGGATTAATCTTGATTAAAGAGAAAAATAAGATGAAATGAATAAGAATAAACAACAATTGAATAGGAATTGAAGAAGAAGAGCTTCATCCATAAGAGCTTTTGGGAGAATTTTAGAGAGAAATACAAAAGTGTTTGGATGAGAAAATGAAGAGAACGATTAATGAAAATTATGAATGAAAATGAGAAAGAATTAAGAGAATGAATCCATATAGAAAATTGGTAAAAAATATATGAATGATACGATTAAGAATGGAGGGAAAAACCATCCACACAAGCTTTGGTAAAACTAGCTTCATAGATTTTGATTTATGATTCTTTTACATTTTAGTCACTAAAATCAACATTTTCAATTTATTCAATTTAGGTACTTATCAAACATTATTTTTATCATTATTAAAAATCATAATTAATATTTCAAAAATCATTTTAATGCTTAATATAATATTCATAATTTTAAAGACAAAAAATATTATTTTTTATCAAGAATCCTGGAAATCACCCGACTACCAACCTAAACTACTAACCCAGACTTTGGGACATTACATGATTCCTCAACAAGGGAAACAACCCTTCATCTACTATCGTTTCTCTATTAATAAATGATACATACACCAGTGTTCATAATGTCAATACATGCTTCTTTAGACTAATGTTTCTACTTGAACCTATTAGAAGAATAAAGTCTTAAAGACTCAAAGAATATCTACTTGGTAAGTATAATACGAGTGAATTCTTAAAAGGCTCTAACATTTGTCCCTTTGATGTTTCAGATTCGAGGTCAAATCCTTTTAAAGAGAGGTAGGATGATACATGCACCACAAGGCTCACATAAAAGGAAGATGGACTAACGCTTCCAATTGATCCACACAGCCAAGCCTTGGAAAAGATGAACAAAATAGAAGAAGACTTGCGACTACTTTTTGAATGGGATTATTATGTTATTTGGTTAACATGTCTTTCGGAGTTACGACCGGCTGTTTCTTAGCTTTCCAACGGTTATTAAATCACATCAATCCAATAACTGGAACTCAAAATACACTAATTTTAGTGAAGACAGTGTATGCATAAATTCCTATACGGGATTAATACGAGATTTTATAATTATTATGAATTTTCAATATTTTTATTGATTAATTGTAATATAATTTAATATAAGATGATGCATTACCTTTTAGGATTAGATTTATTTTTTATTAGGAATTAAGATCGAGTTAAAACATTATTCTTAGTTTATTATTATTTATTAGGAATTAGAATAGAACATGTTTAATTTATTATTATTTTTATTCATTAGCTATTTAGGACTTTTAGAACTCCTCTCCTATATAAAAGAGGTTTCATTCAACTTTGTAAATACATATTTTCTTGAATACAATATATTGAGAGTTTATCTTTGCAAGTGTTGATTACTTGAGCCTTCGAAGCTTCTTTTCATTAAGTTTTTTCAAGTTCTTTGCGATTAAGAGGGCTAGTTAGAGTCATTTATCGAGTTTGCCTTTTCATTGTGACTAGGAAGTTTCGATAGGATAGTTATCCATTAATTTCCATCTTTCACAACTCCATCATCTTCTTCTTCTTCCATTCAAATCCTTCCACTTTCTTCGAGTCTAGACTTTTCTAGGTTTGATTCCTCAACGAGAGCAACTGTCCTTCATCTGTTGTCGATTCTCTATGAAAGGTGGATGTCATTATATGAAATGGTCGTTGGGTCGACTACTATGTGATTGGTGTTTGAAATGAGGACTTTATCGATGTTTTGATTGCTTCCATTATGTGTGTTTAGTGTTTTGTCCCGTTGATTTTGATTTAGTAGCTATGGAACGATTGTTGTGCTAAAAAAATTAGTACTTGAGTGGTAAAATTGGATATTATGGATCATAGTTAGCATATATGCTAAATCGGGGATAATCAGATTATGTGAGCTATTATTGTTGCAACCAAATCAATCTTGGTATGTAATGCTATCATACACATATTCAAAATAACGAGATAGAATGAATGAAATTATATTCCATAACTGAAATTGTATTCATCCATTCAGTTTACTCTAACTAACTGCCTGAAAATATATTCTTATTCTATAGCAGGTTATCGTGAATCAGGAATGATCATCTCAAACTTATGTTTTGAAGAATCATTGTTTGGTTCTATGTTTTGTTCATAGATTAACATTTTAAAGTTGATTTTTTTATTTAGATGTCATCTTTCTCTCTATGTTATGGTTTCTTTAGATAATATTATTTGTTATCATCATTGTCTCTCAATTTTGTTTTTTTTAAAGAGGGTACTTTGTATTAAAATACAAAGTATACCACCTTAAGGACCTCGTTAAAAAACTTCCCTAATCCTAAATGTAGGAAAAAGAGTGAACCAAGAGGTGGTATAGGATTGGTACAAGGATATCACAATGCAACAAACATTACATACCCCATCCCATAACAAATACACACAAACACCCAAACATACCAAACAGCGACACAGCGAAAACCAATAAAAACAAAAATCAGGCAACCACAACAGTAATGGACTGTCCGAAACCAGCAGCGTGAAACAGGAACACCAGGCCTGCTTGTCAATACATTGCAGCATGACTTAATTCATCTTAGGCATCACTCTAAACCTGACAAACACACCAAAACTCAAAGCAGATGTTATGACTGGAAAGCCTCAACGAACTTACTACCAAAACTCTACCTTAAAGAAAATGTTACTCCTTATCAAAATAAGCAGCCGACCTTTTCTTCAAATCCGAGTCTGATAGAGATCTACTAGAAAGTTCAGAGGAATTAATATCAGATTTCAACAAATTAAATCTCTTCATCGCTCGATCTCTTTTTTTCTCTCAGCTTTCGAAAGGACTTTGTCTTGAATGCCTAATAGCGAGGCAAATTTATTCTGCTTCCTTTTAATCCTATTGGTCGACACCATTTCACTAGAATGAACAGAACTATCTGACTCTGTGCTCGGACTGTCCAAAGGCCTTATACTATTGAAAGATGATTTAGACTGCCAAAATTTTAATCCACTATTTGAATCCAAAACCCCAATACATGCTTCCACATCCTTGATCGAAATCCCATGCAAAGGCGCAATCGTCCCAGCAAAACCATTGCCTAGTAAAGTAGCACCCAATTTCAAACTTGAACCCACGTGCGCCCAATTAATATTCTCAAAAGTATTATAAAAGCCATTCCATGGACAAGGAAAAAAATGCGCCTTTGTCCCATACCGCCTTGTCTTGGGAGCAACAACTGAGTGCCCCATGCTTGTAACAAAGCACTTTTTCAACAGCACATCCAATGACACATTCGTAGCATGCGCAACATCTTCTATAGCAGCACACACCTCCACCTCATCGCCCACGTTCTTCCTACAAACTGCCTCCAAAGCATTAAAAGAACCACTCTTCTGACAATGTGAAACATGCGCAGGAACCCCATAAAGCACTTTCTAGGGAATTATATCATGAGCCCATAACTCTTCAACACGAGGGCCTTCACCTGCTTTTTCCGCCACTGAACTCCACGATCCAACACCAGCTAACGAGCCATCGCAGAGAACTCGAGTCTCTTGCTTTCCAACCTCCATATGCGTGGATTCAAGAGAAGGTTGAGAAATCATTCCAACACAAACCTCCTTCTCATAAGCTTTACCTGGAGAAACATCAACAAACTCTTCCACCAAGGTTAACGAAGAAGCACCAACCAAATCCAACGAGGACGAATCTACCCAAACAGAATCAGGGCTAAAACAAGGTTCAAACTCGACACAAAGACAGTAATAATACTTTCCCCAAATTTTAATTCGATTGATTCTTCCACACGAGCTTGACAGCTCGTAGTGATCTGAAAAGAGCCATATCAAAAGAGCCTGGATTTAAAGTCCCTTCCTCAATGGAGATAAGTTCTCCCCATTTCTCAGCAATGTTTCTGAATATGGAATGACTCCACACAAACGAAGGGATCCCCTTGCACGAAAGCCATGCTCGACGATTGCTACACTGAAAATTCTCCGACCACACTTCCACTTTCTCAAAGCAGTTCTTCAACGCTTCAGACTAGTTAAATAGAGTAAAATCCCTACTCTCTTCATCCTCAAATATAATTAAAATTGCTAATCCGCTTAACCTCATAATTTTCGGACCTGCTATTCCTTCCTTGAGCATAATAGCGACCAAATCTTTCATTTTCATAAATTTTCTACACCACCCTATCAGGCAATCTCTAAGAGTAATTAGCTTATCCTCATCAACAACACCGACAATGGGAGCCTATAAAAGACTGTCAGCCTCTACTCTATTCTTGGCCTCAGCTGGATTTGGACACAAAAACTTCTTTCTCCAAAAAGCTTCTCGAGGTTGAAATCTCTCCATGAGGACTCTAATTTTATTTCCTTGAATCCAAGATCTATCCGCACATCTGATAGCCTTCCTCGCGTCCTCCAATCTGGTATAGTGAATAAAGCCAGACTTGCTCCCTCCTTTGCTTCTTTTGCTCGGGATGAAAGAATCGACCACCTCACCGTATTTATCGAAATAAAACCAAAGATTTTGATGATGAAGAAACTCTGGAATATTAAAGATGATCACTGTAACGCAGTTTCTTACAAACGAACTACTCACCTTACTAACCTTATTCGCCATGATTCGAGATATGAAACGGGATGAAAAATAAATTTTGTTTTAATTAGGTTTAGTTGGTATTACATGTTTTTAAACCCTATTCAATTATTTTTAATCAATTAGTTGAATCATAATTATATATATAAAAACCCTAATTTTTTTATTTAATATTAAAACAATAATTTGATTGAGTGAATTTAAAACAATAAAAAATATGAAATATATGTATGCTCGTTTATTAAAAATAAATTTCAAAATTTTATTTTTAGAAAAATTAACCAAACAACATAAAACATTTTACAGTGTATCGTCCAAACAACAAAAAATGTTTACTAAAAATTGTTTTCCAGAAATGTATTTTTTTTTTTCAAAATTTATTTTTCAAAAAATATTTTCGATGAAACAAACGTATCTAAACATATATTAAGTTAAGTTGAGAAAACTACGGACATCTCTAATTGTTTTTTTAGGGAGGCCATTATTGTATGACTTCTATTTTATCACGATCAAACATATACCCCTTGCATCGAAATGATGAGTTTGAATGCACTTCGAAAGTTTGGTGACAAGTTGATAAGCACGTAACAATTGAAAAACAAGGACATGTTACAAGTGCTCCCTGGTTGAGTTGTGGACTAGAATATTGCTAAAGAAAACAAGGATATAAAATGTCATTCGTAACGCGTTGGAATGTCGATGGCAGACTATAACCTGAAAGGCATGACAAAAAATTCGTAGTGATAATCACAATTCGAAAAGCCATTTTCTCAACATCATTGATTTGAATTTGGATTTGATGAATAACAAATCTAATTTTGAAAAGAATATTATCCTATGTAATTCATCAAATAATTTATGAATAGAAAGAATTAGAAAACAATCACGAATAACGGTAACATTAAAGATATAATAGTATACGTAAAAGCAACAAATTCCATCATTCTTTCGAACTAACAAGACGAGAGAAGGAATACTACTCGGTCGAATAATGTCCTCTTGAAGCATATCCGAAACAAGTTTAACAATTTCTTGCTTTTGAAAATAAGGCGATAAGGTGGCAAACCATGTGATTTAGTAAACGCCATAAACTATTAAATTACATCAGATGTGCTACTGGTGCAGTGTTGACTTGCCAAACGCCAAATCCATTATGTTGAAACTCAAAATTGGAGGTAGAATAATCAGTCACAACAACCAAGACACACTGAGAATAAGATCTCAGCCTTGCAAAGGTATGACTCTGTATGACCAAAGGAAGGTGTCAAACGAAGCCGGTACAAGATAATTCTTCAGCACTACCCACAAATAACAAAAAATGGATAAATATCCTCAATAAGTAGCTGTAGAAATTCTATAACAGGAGTTTAGATAAAACAGTGAGTACACATCCATCAAGTAGAATTTGCAATGATTTATCATGTACAGTACCTATGAAGCGTGAGGTAGAAATAAAATAACCACCGACAAGGACATTACAAGAGATAATGGAATGAATCTGAACTTCCTGAATTTAAAATTTTTCGTTGAGAGAATCACCTGATTCGACGATGTTAATTCTACTTAAATCTTTAAATGAATATGTAAGCGACAACTCTAATTAAACAAATTAAAGTTATTTGTTATCTAATTTGATAAATTATTAAGGAAACAAACATAATTCTAGAGAGCATAAATGAGGGAGTTCACGTTAGTGTGTATCAGTGTATGCACGCATACATACATATAATCATAATATTATACATTTTAGTATGAATCTATACATACAAATATATGGGCTAATGATATTTTAACCCTTTATTTTTTTAAAAATATTTTATTCATAAATTTTTATTTCATTTAATAAATTGATCTAATGTCAACTATTTTGAATTTTTACCAATATCAGTATCATCTATTTATCCTTTTATATAATAATTCAAAATTAAAAATAAAAATTTAAAATGTTAAAAATATTTAAAAAATTAAAACATGAAAAATTTTAAAATTATAAAAAATATATTTAAACTATTTAAAATTTTGAATTTATAAAAATATTAAAAACGAAAAAAATAAAATAATTGATATCAACTTAACATGTTTATTACCTTTTCATCAATCAATTTACTTAAAAAAAATAAAATTCAAGATTTAAAAAATAAAAAAATTAAGAATTGATTTTTTTTTTTGAAGAATTAAGTGGTCAGAAAATTAAAAATATTTTAATTGACCGAATGATTAAAAATATTTATATCATTGTATCTTGTATCTGAGTTTGAATCTCAACATTTACCTTATAAATATAAAACTCTCTAGTTAATATAAAAGATGGCCAAAAAATCATTAGACGTACAATAATGTATTGATTTCAATTATATGTACTGGATCACAAGTCATCACACTTGATATGTATTTGATTATCTGAAAGTGCTTTAAAATGGAATCTATCATCTCTTTTCAAATCTCTAAGATTTTTCTTTTGTTTTAGCTCCAGCGTATTGCTGTATTAAACTGGAGAAAAGACATTTAAGATTAGACCGATTTTTTTTTTTTGTTTTTTGCTAATTATCTAAAATATCCAAGAGCCACTAACAATGCCTAAAACCGTGGGCTAAATAGTGACTGAATGAGACAAATAAATGTTATTAGAATATGAACACAGGGTTAACAACTGCACACTAAATAATTAATTATAACATTGACACTAAGGCGGTCTTAGTGTCCATGTATAAATAATAATATTTTTATTTAAATAAGTAAAATTAATTTTTTTAAGCAAGTAAATATTTAAATAACTTCAGATAATAAATATCAAAACAATCGCATTACAATTATAATTTTAAAAGATATTTTTATACTTTTTTTTAAAAAAATTATAAATTACTATATATATATATATTAAAATAAATTTTAAAATTTATAGAATTATTAGTTAGAAAATTTTTAAAATATCAAAAATAAAATTTTAGTTACAAATAAAAATTAAATGAGATTTTAATTATTAATTTAATATGTCAGATTATTTTTTAACAACAATCAATGATAATTAATTTTATAATAAAATCAAAAGTTTAATATTCATAAACCCGAACTAAATCCGAACCAGATCGGATCCGACCTGAATAAAATTAAATTGAATATAATCTAAACCCGAAATGATCCGATTCAAAATGACCCAAACTAAATCCGATCCAAATGACCCGTTTGTCACCTCTCATGATAATTAATTTTATAATAAAAATCAAAAGTCTAATATTCTTCTTGTAATTCTTAAAATTATAATAATTAATAAAATAATTTTAATATAATTTAATAATGATTAATCTATTTATTTATAGTTGGTATATATGGTCTTAAAACCCCAATTTTGACCAGTATATAAAAGACAAGGCAAACCGGCATGAAGAATAATGTTTGGTATCAGTCCTTATATAAATTTATTCCAGCTGCTGAGTTTTATTGGCCGTGACATTGAATGAAGTAATTGCACTGTACAATAAAAGCTCATCATTTCAATAATACATGTTAAACAGTCCGACCTTCATTTCTAATAGTTTTGCTCAATCATGCAACCCAACAGTACACATCACAGACTTCGAAATCTCTGTCTGAATCAGCCTTAACAACTGCATATTTGTGAATAATTATTATTTAAAACAACTGAGTAAGTAATTCATATTTGGGTAACTGGTGAATTCAAAATGCTTTCACTTTCAATGACTTTTCCACTATGCCTTGCCCTGATAATACTTTAGGTTTGAAGCAGATATTGATCTGATTGATTCAACGTATAAAAAAATGTACCCTCTATATACCTACCATCAATTATATATTAGATATGGTAATGTTCTCTACGTTATATCATACGAAAAAATATTATATGATATGAAAAAGATATATTGGCGTTAAAAAAAGTACATGAACATATGAGCATTTTATATTTATTAATAAAATTTATATAAATATGAGAATATATATTAATATAACAATTTTTATTTATATTATTTTTAAATTTTTAACTGAATTGGTGTCATAAGTTTAATAGGATATTAATTTAATTGAAAAATTATAAATATCTTATTTCCTCTAAATAATATTCAATATTATTATGATGAGTATATTTTCATTTTACCCTTTTGTATAATTCTGAAATAAAATAAAAACTATTAATTTTAAAACCAAATTTATATTTAGCTAAGATTTTTATATAAAATATTCATTATTTCGCCTATAATCATTCTCAAATAAATTTTTTAAAATTAAAAATTTTATATAAAATGGTTTATTTTAATAATACCGTATGTGTGATAAAATCTAATATTATATATAAGAATATATATAAGGAATCTTGAGCACGTGGTACATTGAGTGTTGATTGGATGATTAGTTGACAATTAAAGGTACAGACATATGTGCTTTTTGCTAGATGACAATTAATTGTGATTAATATTTTTTGCTTAACTTTATAGTTGTATCAAAGAAAAGACTTCTGCAGATTAGCTACACTTCTGATATGCTATTTGTCCTTTTCATATTACATCACAAATTTCTTTAAGTTATTATTTCTTCATTGATATTAGGGATGTAATTATATATTGTTTGTTTATTAAACTAAGTTATGAATTATATTTTTGAAGTATAAATTATAGTAGTATTTAAATTATTTAGAATTTTAACTTCTAAATTCGAAGTAATTGTGCTTAGATGTAATTGAATTTACAATCTCTTAAATATTGTAATAAAATGACGCCAATCCTGTCCAATGTTCGCAAATCCAAACCTGAGATTCCCCCATCTCGCTTTACGCCATTATCAAATGTCGAAGCCCCGTCGCATGTTAACCTCTCCAAAACTGAACCTATCCAACCCCCTAGCTCTCCACAACCCAAGTCAACATCTGGTGCTAAATCTAAACTGACTGTGAATTCGAACAAGGAAAACCTAAATCGTTGCATGATCCTTCAAAAGGAAAAGGAAAAGTCCCCATTTCTCTTGGCAAGCCTCTCGTTACAATTCTTGGCCAGAAAAACATGAACATCACTGTTTCCCAATCATCAACTTCTACCTCGAAAGTTTGCACGAGCAATACTACTACTGAAAACCACCCCAATCGACCCCTTCTCAACCCCACAAATCATATGGCTGTTGCGATTGCCCCGAATGAAGCCCCTTGTGTTCCTGGTTCAGCTCCTTCCTCCGGAAAATCACCCATGCATATTACCACCGACAATGCTTAACCCATGAATATAAGCCTTACCGAACCTCCAGTTCCACCTGACCCTGGCCGGATTCTTCACACGCCACAATTGTACTCTTCTCCACAGATTAACTTGGTTCCCAGTTTGGATAATAATGCTCCTTACAATGACTTAAATGGCCAATCGACCGTGGTTGAATGATCCCTTGCCTCTTGGCAATCCCTTCCCCTTTTATTTTATGGATTTAAAAACCTTTGTTTAGAATGCACGGGGATATGGTAGCAGGAACTTCCTTCGGGTTACTAAGAAATATATTCGAGATAACCATTCAGACATTTGTGTCTTTCTTGAGACTCAGATCACTAAATCTAATGTTGATATGGTTATTAGCCGCTTGGTTTTTTGGCTATGTTGGTAACGATATTAGAATTGAGGTTCTTTCCTATCATTTTCAATCCGTCCGTTGTCGTATAGTCACTACAACAAAACAAATTTGTAGCGGCGTTTTTAGTGGTGTTTTGAGAATAAACACCGCTACGTTTATACATATTGTGGTGTTTACAACGAAAACGCCACAAAATTTTAATAGCAGTGTTTTTTTTCAAAACGCCGCCAAAAACTCGTACTTTAGGAACAAATGTTGTAATAGACATATATAATGTCGTTATTTTTGTTAAATGCCACAATTCTTCATAACATTAGCGGCATTTGTATAAAATGCCGCAATTTTAAGAACATTAGTGGCATTTGTAATTTGAAAATGCCGCAATTTTAAATACATTAGTGGCGTTTGTAATTTGAAAACGCCACAACATTTATGTCTTTTATCTCCAATTACCCAAAGGGTAACCTTTTCCATATCTTTTTCTTTACTTGGTTTCTGCGTTTACTACCCACGAAGCTACAATAAAGCATCGTTCAACATCGTCGAGGTCTTCAACGTCGTCGAGCCGAACTAGCAACCGTTCTCTCATATAAAGGCAGTGTCGGCCATCGGTACATCGGTCTAGAAAGATCTTCAGAAAAAAATACCCCCGACAATTCTCAAGCTTGTAAGCCATTGAACCCAAAAGCGCAACAGGGCCACAATTTGAAGTCTGAGCTTGGAAGAAAGATACACCTACTAGTTCCTAAGATGATTGAAACCCAAGGATCTCCTCTACCTTTTTTCGGGACGACGAAGGTTAGAACCTGCATTTGCTTCACATATTTCTTTTCTTTTTTGGGACTTTGATTTTATTTATCTAAAAAGCTACGTAGCACGGGGACGGCATACCAGTCCCGTTTCAAGTACCCAATACGTCCCCAGCACGGGGGCATACGGGGGTCGTGCCACAGTGGCAAGGTAAGGCTAAAAAATCTCGGGGAAGGTCAATCGGGATCTGAGGACGTTTCGGGGACAGTATGTGACTATCACATGCGTCCTCAGGGGCAATTTTGGCATTTTGCATTAAAAAAATTTTAAAAAATAAAATAAAACCTAATTTGATCGGGGTGCTTAGCTGTTAGCATTTACACTTCTCCAGTCCAGTTCTCCTCTTCGCTTACAAAGGAAACCGTGAAGCAAGGTGAAGCACCCAAAGTTCCAAACTGAAACAAGGTAAGTAGCTTTCTCAATCGGTGCTTATTTAATTATTTTGGGTTCTAATTTTAGTTTAGTTTAGAGTTGGGGTGAAATCTTATTTTGGAGTTCAAAGTCTCCCAATGTTTTCACTCTTATCTGTCTAAATTGAAATCCAACAAAAGAGTGATTGAGTTTTTAACCACTCGATTCAACATGTGTTGTTACCCCATCTCTATTTCTTCAACTTTTTGGAATTTCTAGTTAATGATTTAATTTAAAGATAATAGAAGTATAGAACAGAATGTACAAACTTGTAGTAACTTTAGATAATACGACATAATGTACAAACTATTAAGATAATAAAACATAATGTACAAACTATTAAACAATGACAAAATTTATTCTCTCACTCCATTGCATTCCTAATTGTGTTCATCAAAAGAAGGCATGAGAAATGGGAAGCACTTTGGGTTTGGAGATTGAAAAATATAATGAAAAAATAATTTTAAATTATTTAGTTTAACTATTTATTGTTGTTAAAAATATTTTGGGTTTAGTGCTTCATTACGAGATGAAATTAGAGTTTGGTGTAAACAGTTTGGTGCTTCATCAATTAATTATGTTGTTAAATTATTTAGTTCATTTTCATTATGTGTTCATTGATTTGTTTCATTATGCTTTTTGTTTAATGTAAACATATTAATTTAGTATAAATATGACATCTCAAAGTGGTAGTGAGACTGGAAGTAATAGTGGGAGTGAGTTAATTTCATCGTCCCAAAATGAGAATTTATCTCTATTGTGGAATTATGTGACAAAGATAGAAAAGCGAAGGACTGTTGGAGGAACTTGGAATTTTTTATATAACATTTGCGGCGAAACTCATAATAGAAGCTATACTAGGATAAAGGCACATTTGCTTCAAATTTCAGGTGAATGAGTTGCAATTTGAAAAAAGGTAACTACAAATGAAAAACTTGAAATGGTAATGTTGGTAGAAGAGTGGGGAGAATATAAAGAAACAATGAGTAACTAGAGAAGTTTCTTTGCCCTCTCAATCTTCAGCTGGAATTCATATTGATTTTTCTTCTAAGAAGAGAAAACCTAGCTTGTCACCTCTTGCTAGATCATTCGACATGAATATGAGAGCCCAATTAGATGAAGAAATTGCAAGAATGTTCTACACCGGTGGTTTGGCCTTTAATCTTTCTAGAAATCCTCATTATCATAGGGCTTTCACTTTTGCTGCAACTCACAATATTCCTGGTTATGTTCCCCTGGTTATAATAAATTGCGAACCACATTGCTCCAACAAGAAAAAAATAATGTTGAAAAGCTCTTGCAACCAATTAAAGCAACATGGCAAGAAAAAGAGTTAACTATTGTGTGTGATGGTTGGAGTGATCCAACAAGAAAGCCTCTCATTAATTTCATGGCTACTTCTGGAAATAGGCATGTGTTTCTTAAAGTTGTGAATTGTTTTGGTGATGTCGAAGATAATTTTTTCATTGCAAATTTGATGAAAGAAGTGATTGATGAGGTTGGTCATCAAAATGTGGTGCAGATTATTATTGACAATGCAACTAATTGCAAGGGGCCAGGAGAGATTATTGAGAGCATGTATCCTCATATTTATTGGATTACTGATATTCATGGGGATGTCGTACAAATCAAGAATTTCATCATGAACCACAACATGAGATTGGTAATCTTTCAAAGATTTAGTCCTCTTAAGTTACTTTCAGTTGCCGATACTCATTTTGCTTCGATCATTGTGATGCTTAAGAGGTTTAAGCTCATCAAGCAGGGACTTCAAGCAATGGCCATTAGTGATGAATGGAATTCTTATAGGGAGGATGACATGGTGAAAGCAAACTTTGTGAAAGAAAAGCTTGTGAGTGATGATTGGTGGGATAAAATAACTTACATCATTGTTTTTACAAAGCCCATCTATGACATACTTAGAGTATTCGACACTGATAAGTCATGTCTTCATTTGGTATACGAGTTGTGGGATTCCATGATTGAGAAAGTGAAATGTGAAATTTACAAGAAGGAAAAACGTCATCTTACAAACTTTAGTTCTTTTTATCATATTGTTTATGAGATTCTTATAGCTCGTTGGACAAAGAGTTATACTCATCTTCATTGTCTAGTTTATTCACTATATCCAAGGTATATACATAACTTTTTTAGTTTTGAATTTATATTTTCAACTCCTAGTTCTTTGATGCTATGTGTAATTTTCTTTTTAATATGTTAAAGGTTTTATAATGATGGTTGGCTAAACGAGGATCCTTGTAGAGTTGCTCCTCATAGAGATGGTGAAATATCTTGAGAGATAATGAAATGTTTTCGTAGGTTATTTCCAAATGATGATGATTATGACAAAGTCTTGGATGAATTTGCTTGTTTCTCACTTAAGCTCGGGCCTTTTGAAGATTTGATGTCTCTTACAAAGAGGTGTTCTTCGGATCCGAAATCTTTGTGGGCTAACTTTGGTGTCGAAATTCCATTGCTCCAATCGTTGGCTTTCAAAGTGCTTGGACAACCTACTTCATCCTCTTGTTGTGAAAGAAATTGGAGCACTTATTCTTTTATCTACTCACTTAGGAGGAATAAGTTTAATCTGAGTCGCGTCGAAGATTTAGTTGACATCCACTACAATCTTCATCTTTTATCAAAGAGTTCTAGTCAATATGAGGATGAGAAAACCAAGATGTGGGATGTTGGTGGAGATGCTTTTGATTCATTGGGAGATGTTGGATATTTAGAGTTTACCGAACTCTTGCTTGATGAGCTGGATTTAGAGAGCCAGTTAATCTCAGAAGATGTTAACAATGTTTAATTTGGGTTTAATATTTTTCTAGACTTAATATTATGGTTTTGAGTCTTATGATTTGACACTTTAATATTATGATTTGATTATGGATTTTATTATTCTAGAGTTAATTTTGTGGTTTGAATTTTGAAATTTGACATTTTAATATTGTGGTTTGTTTATGGATTTTACTGTTCTAAACTTAATATTGTGGTTTGAGTCTTGATATTTGACTTTATTTATGATTTTTTATATATATTTATAATTTTTAAATTATTTTATATGTCGTACCCTTATCGTCCCTGTACCTTATAAAAATTATCGTTTCCCGTCCCCGTCCCCGTATCCGTTTAAGTGCAACATAGCTAAAAAGAATACTTGCTGAAGATTCTGCTGCCTCTAGCTGTTCAAAAATATAATTAGGAGATGACAAAATATACATTTAGTCATTTACGACTAGAGATTTGCTTTAGGGAATGCTTTTTGGGACCAATTGGTGCCCTAATATTTCTTTGCTTTAGGGACTTTATATCTTTTTGAAAAGTTTTATTTAAATTCTCCCGAGTCATGTGATCCATGTCCACCTTTTTAGTGGAACTATATGCAGTGAAGGTTGGGTTATAGAAATTTTTGACTATGCACAATGGATCTTGCAACCAGAAAATTTCTTTTGTTATGACCTTGGAGAGCACGAGTGAAGGAGTTTTGGCAGGTTTTTTATTCTTGTTATCGGTTGGTTAGTAGGTTGCTGTAATGTTGTTTGGTTGCTTTGGTGGGTTATCTTTGGACCATTTTGAATGTTTTAATCAAGTTAAATGTATACCGAAAAATAACAATAGGGCTGCTACAGCTTCTGAATGAGAATAACAAAGAATCTTATTGTAATCACCTCTTGCCACGTATGAATGAGGTTCCCTTGAGTGATTAAGTCATTGGACTTGGTTAATTAAGAAAATTGCATATTCTCCTGATGAATGAGGTTCCCCTGGAAAAAAAGGAAAAGAAAAAGTGAAGGCACAATGTAAGTATAACAATGGAAATTATTTGATTTTGAATAACAATGTAAATGAAAAGTCAGCTAGTGTTGTTTTAGAAATACCTTTCGGCTTAGGTATTGCATTTCATCAATTAAGATCTGTTCTTGCAAAAGTTTTTTTTTTTTTTAAATGAAGCATACGTCAAGTTTATTACTGCTAAAAGATTTTTTCTGAAAATTTCTTTAAAAATTGTGCTTTTGTTACCTTTTTCATTCGAACACCCTTCAAACTCATTTACAAATGATTCTCCAGATTTTGTAGCTCTTTAACTCTCAAACCATAAAGCTGTTCACCCATGAATTGCGTGGTTTGTATCAGATTTTAAGAATTGGTTAATTACCCATGCGTGTGCATATGAGATTGTTTAAACAAACCCCCGAAGTAATATTATGAAATTTTAAGCTATGAGAGAACTGCCATATATATGGCTTTCTTGCAAATTCTTCACTTATTGTCTCGTGATTCCAGCCTCATTTCCGAATAATAAACAACAAATCTTAAGCTTTTTTAGAACATAAAAACATCTCTTAGGTATTATAGTTGTGATTCTTTATTTTACCTAAAGTTTTCGTGTTCAATACGAGGACAGTGGCAGTCTTCCAATATATATGAAAAAGCTTATTTCAAGCCTCAAAGGGCGGCTATTAATGGAACAAAACTTAAGTTACGATTTTGAAAAGAAAAAAATTTGAATGAACAAAATGAAATCACACGAATAGAATGACAATAGGGTTGCTACAGTCAAAATCTTTCAATAAATAATATATATACCATAAGCTTATGTCATTAAATGTAATGCTTATGTTTAGTTGCTTATGTGATTAATAAAATAAACATTGAATTTGTTTGTATTATAATTTATAATTTAAATTGTGAAAATAAATGTAATGCTTATGTTTAGTTGTTTACTTTCTCTATAATATTAACAATTAACATGTGAAATTGATATTCCAGAAATATGAAATGTATAAGAGTTGGATGAATTTGTCAAGTGTAAGCAACGATTATCGAAATGGAGTCTGAAACTTTTCTAAATTTAGCTTTTGTGAATGCAATCCAAGAGAATATGTTTCTTTGCCCTTGTAAGAAGTGTGCTAACATTAATTGGCACATTCTTGAAGTTTTCTACGAGCATCTACTTGTTTTGGCTTTCTTCGAGGCTATAGAAAATGGATATTCCATGGGGAGTTTACATCTCATAGATCTTATTCCACGAGTAATTCGGCTCATCCTCCTAATTCTCACAATCATTCTATAAGAGAATATGACATGAAAGATTTGTTGCAAGATGCATTTAATATGCACAGTCATCATCAATCTGTTAGAGAAAATGATTGTGACAATAATGTTAATGATTTCACTGAGATGAGAAGAAGTGGATGTGCTGAAGAGCCAAATGGAGAAGCGGTAAAGTTTTACAAGTTGCTTAATAAAAATGAATGAACAACTTTATGAAGGGAGAATATTCAAAGCTCTCTTTTTGCATTTGTCTTTTTCACTTAAAATGCTTGAGAGGGTGGACTGGTAACTCTTTTACGCAGTTATTAGAGTTTCTAGGAGAAATGTTTCCTTTTGCAAAAATCCCTCTGTAACATCCTCAATACTAGGTTAGTGACTAAATTGTAAAATTTTAGAATCTTGTGATTAAAGTAGAATAGTTCAATGATTTATTTGGAAATATTTCCTGAAAGTTGTTAGTAATTATCAAAGGAATTAAAGGGCAAAATGGTCATTTGACAAGAAAGATATTTTTTCCGCTTGATAAGAATGAATCACGCGGGGGGGGGGAGTTATCTGAAAACTCTATTCTTCTTCTTGTTTTCTTCTTCTCCACCGTGAACCCAAGGGAGCAAAGATATAGAGCTTAATCCCGTTCCGGAACAATTAAAGAATTAGGATCGAATCAAAGAAAGCAAGGCTAAGGTGAGTTCATCTTATTTTATAAAATTATATGGAAATTTGGACTTGTGATAAGTCTATTTCCGATAGTTATAGTGCATGAAGTCTTGATTATAGGTATGTAATTGACATGAAATGTATGTATGCTTGATTATATGAGTGGATATGTTCTTGTATGTGCTATGTGGTTTATGTGAATATATAGTTATGAGATAAAAATACGTAATAATAGGAGAATATGATGAAAGTGAATTCATGAGAAACGATGGCAACTAAATAAACATGTGTAAAGGTTATATGAATAATAGAGTCATATGATTTAAGGAGAATTGAAGAAAACTAAATAAGATTGAATTATAGAATGAAATGAGAATACATGTTTATATGATTACATGAATAAGAAATATGTGATACATGTTATATGATATGAGATAAATGTTTACACATACATGTGGTATGTGACAGAAGAAAAAAAATATGTGATCATAAGAGCAATGATATGAATCATAATGATAATGCCCATGTTATGTGATATGAGAGCTAGAGGTATAGTTCGCATGCCAAGAGTCGAGGGTTACCTATGTCTTTCGAGACATATGGACAGAATTACCTATGTCTTTCGAGACATATGGACATAATTACCTATGTCTTTCGGGACATATGGATAGTTACCTATGTTCTTAGGAACATATGGATAGGTCTTTCGGGACATTGATTGAGTTGTGGTGACAGCATAATAGTGCACAACCTCAATGTACTCACGTACCTTAAAGTTCTCAGTAATATACATGGGCTTAAAAAAGGAATCAAAAGTGTTTACATTATTACATGTTATCATGCTATTATCATTTACACTGAATTACTTGTGACATGATATAATAACTAGATTATATGTTCATATGTATATAGAATTCATTATTATTATTATTATATTTTATTCCTCACTAAGTCAACGACTTAGTGTGTGATTATTTCATACGTAGGTTCCGAGAAGAGGAAGAATGATAAAAGTTAAGCAAGACAGGTTAGTTTCTCTTTTCCAAAGATCAGATTAGAAAAGAATTGCATAGTTTGTATTTTGTAATACTAATTGTGGTTGGCATGTAAATAAAGATTTGAATCCGATATGCTCTAATCGGTTTTGTAAAATCATATGATTGAGTTTTGTAACGGTTTAAACGTATTTATGTAAATGATAACTTTATAGTGATGAAAGGTTAAGTCTTTACGAGTTTTATATATGTTTTGCTAAAATTATAGTAGCAATGCATCGGTACACTGTAGTAGTGCATCGATACACATTTTAAATTTGATGTTTTTGTGCATCGGTACACTGTTCATGGTACTGTAGCAGTGCATCGATACATTGTTCACGGTACTATTTGCACATTATCGATACTATTCATACAGTATAATACTATTCATAAAACATTTTTATGACTTAAATTCGTTATAACGAAGCACAATTCAACATATATTATCATATTTTCTTAATATTAGTAAAGTTTTGAAATTGTTCACTATTTTGTACAAGTAAATGTTTTGAAATATCAATGTGACACCTCAGATTCGTATCCGAGTCGATTACGGGTTGGGTGTGTTACATTTAATGGTATCAGAGCTACGATTTAGTCGATTCTAGGCTTAAAACGAAGTCAAAAATGTTTTAAAAAGTATACATGCCAACACAAAGTGAAAAAAATTTATGATATGATAGTGTAAGGAGTGTATTGTCTTGTTAATAGAGTTAAATTGTTATGTTATATTAGATGTATGATCATGAGAGCTTCCAAAGTGAAGCACAAGGCGATAGACCTGAAGGTAATAATAATTCACCTGGCCTGACCAGGCAGGGAGAAGAGTGAACACCTCAAGGAGTACCTGTATAAGATTAGAGAATGTTTCATTATGTTGAATGATATTCTGATGTGTTTTCAATTTTATACTTCTTTAACTCATAGAATGAATGTATCGAAATAGTTAAAAGAGTTAAGAGCACCCGAGTTCAAGGGTGAATTTGAGGAAGGTTTTGTTGTTTCATACCTTTGGGTTAAATGATATGAAGATAATGTTAGAAGGTTTTCATTTCTCCAAAGTGGAGAAGTTAAATTGAGTAGTTTTGTTACTACGTGGGCAAACTAGAGTATGGTGGACAAATGTCGCCATAAGAATGTTAAAAGATCAAGTGACTTGATTATTGTTTGTGTAAGAGTTTAAGAATAAGTACATCGATGACCAGTTTATAAGACAAATGAAGTTAGAATATATGAGCTTGAAATAAAGGAATTACAGTGTATCTATTTGAATGTAAGTTTAATAAGTTTAGTAGATTTGTTGCTGAGTTAATTATGATTGAAAAGAATACATGTGATTGGATGTTTAGGGCTTATACCTTAAATTAAAAGAGTGTTACTGGTTTTGAATTTGTTCTCGTTCCAAGAAATGGTTAATTGCACTAAAGCTCTAGAGAGAGCTCAGAATGAAAGGTATGGAGAACAAAAATCACAGATGATAAAAGAATATTGACACAATTCAGATTGATATAAGTAAAATTTGGAAATGAGTGTGTATTGTAATTCGGATGAAGATGGCACAAGAATGAATGTTTGGTTTATATTGTAAGTCATTAGAGATTGATGAAAGAAATAGACTGACTCATGATATTGAGTGGCAGGTATTGAGATTTCTGTATAGTATTGCTGAGTCTTACATTAATTGAACCTTATGAGATTTTTTTTAAAAAAAAAGATATGGATCTGTAATATAACACGGAAATGTAAATAAGATATATTGAGGGTGTTCCATTAGGATTCAGAGAATAGAATTTCCTACTAATATGATGGAATTACCTTTTGACGAATTCGAAGTGATACTGGGAGTGGATTGGTTATATCATTACCATGATAATGTTGATTGTAAACTGAAGAGGGTAACATTCATCAGTTTAGATGGATTGGAGATTATAGTGTTAGAAGATCTCTATCGTTCTGAAATAGAGTAGTTTCTTTGTTGAACTGACAAGATAAAGTAGAGGAGATGGATGTTATTAGGAGAATAGTAAAAGATTAAGTGATAGATAATACTGTTTTGGAAGAGTTTAAGAATATGTACATTAGTGATCAGTTTATAAGAAAAGGTAAATGGAATGGTTGAATCTGAACAATTGAATTATATGGTGTATGAGAACGAACGTGAATTTGATAAGTTAAGTAAACTATTGTTGGGATAATTTGATTGGAAATGATGTATATGATTGGTTGATTAAGGCTTGTGCTCTAGATTGAACAATTGTTATTGATTAGCTGTAATATTAAAGGTGATAGTGTTATAAGATTTGGAAAAGATATAAGACTGAGTTATTCAAGTATAATGTGGATTTATATTTGGTAGTGTATTCTGAGTATGTAAAAGAAGATAAGGATTTTGTATAAGAACAATATTTTGAGCAATTCATATGGATTATAAGAGTTATAAAGATGTAATAAAGATTGATAATCAAGGATAAGTATAAGTGAGATGAAAAGAGTATGAAAACATGGGTGAAAGATATAGTTTAGTTGCGCATAAGGGATCTTGACTATAAAAGGATTGAGTTTAAAGGATCAATATGATAAAGGTTATATGGAAGTGTAGATGATAAGTTCAATATAGAAGTAAAAAAATGTGCAAGGTAATGTGAAAATATTGTTTGATTCCATAAAGTATATGTTTAATCATAATTGAAGAAGATTTAAGGTTGTGTTCTTGGTCAAATGATGATGGAATAAGAGTTTGGTTATTGTTATAAGGTAAGTAAAGATGGATTTATGATGTTGAGTGATGAAAATGGATATGAATTTTAGAAAGATCAAAGTAAAATGCAGAATCGAAGGGGAGAAAAGATAGAAATGGATGAGGTTACTGGTTACTGTTTATATGATAAGCGATAGTAGATGAATTAATAAGGGAAAAAGTTAGTTGAATAACTAAAAGAAGGAAAGATTAAATAAAGGAAATAGCATGAGAACATTAGAAGATATGTTCTTATCAATGTGTGCAATGAAAATTCGAGGACGAATTTTCTTATAAGGAGGGGAGATTTGTAACATCCTAAATATCGGGTTAGTGACTAAATTGTAAAATTTCAGAATCTGGTGATTAAAGTAGAATAGTTCAGTAGTTCAATGATTTATTTGGAAATATTTCCTGAAAGTTGTTAGTAATTATCAAAGGAATTAAAGGGCAAAATGGTCATTTGAAAAGAAATATATTTTTCCCCTTGATAAGAATGAATCACGTGGGGGGAGAGTTATCTGAAAACTCTCTTCTTCTTCTTGCTTTCTTTTTCTCCACCGTGAACCCAAGGGAGCAAAGATATAGAGCATAATCCCGTTCCAGAACAATTGAAGAATTAGGATCGAATCAAAGCAAGCAAGGCTAAGGTGAGTGCATCTTATTTTATAGAATTATATGGAAATTTGGAATTGTGATAAGTCTATTTCTGATAGTTATAGTGCATGAAGTCTTGATTATAGGTATGTGAATGAAATAAAATGTATGTATGCTTGATTATATGAGTGGATATGTTCTTGTATGTGCTATGTGGTTTATGTGAATATATGGTTATGAGATAAAATACATAATAATAGGAGAATGAGATGAAAGTGAATTCATGAGAAACGATGGCAACTAAATAAACATGTGTAAAGGTTATATGAATAATAGAGTCATATGATTTAAGGAGAATTGAAGAAAACTAAATAAGATTGAATTATAGAATAAAATGAGAATACATGTTTATATGATTACATGAATATGCAATATGTGATACATGTTATATGATATGAGATAGATATTTACACATACATATGGTATGTGACAGAAGAAAAGAAATATGTGATCATAAGAGCAATGATATGAATCATAATGATAATTCCCATGTTATGTGATATGAGAGCTAGAGGTATAGTTGGCATGACAAGAGTCGAAGGTTACCTATGTCTTTCGGGACATATGGACAGGATTACCTATGTCTTTGGGACATATGGACAAAATTACCTATGTCTTTCGGGACATATGGACAGTATTACCTATGTCTTTCGGGACATATAGACAGAATTACCTATGTCTTTCGGGACATATGGACAGTTACCTATGTTCTTAGGAACATATGGATAGGTCATTCGGGACATTGATTGAGATATGGTGACAGCATAATAGTGCACAACTTAATGTACTTACGTACCTTAAAGTTCGCAGTAATGTACACGGGCTTAAAAAAGGTATCAAAAGTGTTTACATTATTACATGTTATCATACTATTATCATTTACATTGAATTACCTGTGACATGATAGAATAACTAGATTATATGTTCATATGTATATGGAATGCATTATTATTATTATTATTATATTTTATGCCTCACTAAGTCAATGACTTAGCGTGTGATTGTTTCACACGTAGGTTCCGAGAAGAGGAAGACTGATAAAAGTTAAGCAAAATAGGTCAGTTTCTCGTTTCCAAAGATCCTATCAGAAAAGAATTGCATAGTTTGTATTTTGTAACACTAATTGTAGTTGGCATGTAAATAAAGATTTTAATCCGATATGCTCTACTCGATTTTGTAAAATCATATGATTGAGTTTTTTAATGGTTTAAACATATTTATGTAAATGGTAACTTTATAGTGATGAAAAGTTAAGTTTTTACGAGTTTTATATATGTTTTGCCGAAATTACTATAGCAGTGCATCGGTACACTGTAGTAGTGCATCGATACACATTTTAAATTCGATGTTTTTGTGCATCGGTACACTGTTCATAGTATTGTAGCAGTGCATCGATACACTGTTCGTAGTACAATTCAGGTACTATTTGCACATTATCGATACTATTCATATAGTATAGTACTATTCATAAAAACATTTTTATGACTTAAATTCGTTATAACGAAACATAATTCAACAATATATTATCGTATTTTCTTAATATTAGTAAAATTTTTAAAATTATTCACTATTTTGTTCAAGTAAATGTTTTAAAATGTCAATGTGACACCTCGGATTCGTATCCGAGTCTATTACGGGTTGGGGGTGTTAAACCCTCAATCATGCAAATATATGAAGAAAATGATAAAAAGATTTGGGCCTTGGTTATGAGAAAATTCATAGTTGTCCAAACGATTGCATATTGTATTGGGTGATTGAAAAAATCAGAGTCTTATATGTATGCAGAAAATCTTGGTGGATGAGTAGGGACGCAAAAAATGTGAGTGATGAAGTTGAAGCACGGCCAAGAAACAAACCAGTAAAGATTCTAAGATATTTTATATCTTAATTGATTAATTTATAATATTATAACTTATAACATATTGTCGTTCAATATATTCATTAATAGTAATATTTTCACTAAAATTGTTGTTTGTTTATTGCAGATATTATGCCAGGATAAAATTAAGTGATTTACAGATTGTTCGAGCTTCTCAAGAGGAAGAAACAAATCAACCCAAGAGTCACCATCTTAGGTGTTATTTTAGATATATGCTTTTTTTATAGTTAACATGTTGAACTACATATATTTCACTTTAATGTAAACTTTGATTTATTATTATGAATTTCAAGATTATTGTTATGGATTTCAAGTTTATTGGATAACGCTACATGTTAAAATTTTAAATTTAGGTAATAAAATAGTAGAAAACAACATCTAAAAAATCAATATTATTAGCGGCGTTTGTATAATAAAATGCCACTAAATACATACTTAATACCAACGATTGTAAAATAAACGTCACTAAAGTTTAAGATATTTACGGCGATTATATAGAAAACGCCACTATATACGTAGTCAATAGCGGCATTTTACATGCACAAACAACATTATATGTCAAAACATTTTGTAGTATTTTTTGTAACAAACGCCACTAAAGAAAAGATAAATAGCGGCGTTTTTAAATAAACGCTGCTACAAAAGCATAACCTTTAGCGGTGTTTGACGTTCACAAATGCTGTCAACTTTTGCGGCGTTTTTTTAGCAACATTTTTTACGACGGTTTTTTGCATCATAAGGGTTTTTAGAAACGCTTAAAATTTCGTTATATAACTAAAAACGCCGTTAAAAATATGTTTAGGTGTGAGTTGACCATTGACAAAATGGACAATGACTATTTCTAGCTACCTTTATTTATGCTAGTCCTCACTCTCAAAAAATAAAGGACTGTTGGTTTTATTTGCGCTGTATTGCCTCCTCTATATTCGATTCGTGGATCCTAATTAGTGACTTTAATGCAACTCTATGCTATAATGACCGCAGCGGATGTGCCTCCTCTTCTGATCCCGAAAGGAAAATGCCTTCATTGACTTGATGTTTGACTGCGGGTTACAAGATTTGGGATTCCATGGGCCGAAGTTCACTTGGTTTCATATGCCTTGCTTTGTCCGTCTTGAACATAGCTTGGGTAATTCTGCTTGGTTTGAGGTGTTTCCCACTTCCTCTCTCGAACACCTCACCCGTATAAAGTCTAATCATCGTCCTATCCTGCTTTCCCTTTGTGCTGCTAAAGGGACGAAACATATTATTTTTATCTTTTAATATGGTCTTTCACCTCAAAAAAATAAATCTAATGTGATCCTTTCACCAACATTTTTTGTCGTTGACTATTATAATGCTGACATGTCAGTTCACAGTGCTGACATAGCGATCTAAAGTACTGACGTGATAGTCCACGGTAGCTGATAATGGTAGATGACATGAAAGATAGGCTAAATTGGTTTTTTGGTTTCGTGCGAGGGTCAAATTAGTTTTTTAAAAAGTTCAAGGACTTTTTTTTTTTTAAAAAAATTATTTTAAATTACAACAACAACAAAAACATATTCCCATATGTAATGGGATAAGGGGGAGGTAGGGTAGTAGGCTGCCACCAACTCCAGGTTGAGAGCAGCTTCCGTAGAAGACCTCCGACAATCAAAAACTTAAAGATGGAGATAAAATGCAATGCATGTATAAATAAATAAATAAATACATAGTTGAACATTCTACATATGCAGTCTTTATATGCGTATGTAATGAGAAATAATCCCTGCAAATAAATCTCTATGTAAAAATCTTTGCATATAGATAGAAACATAAGACCCGACTAAATTTAAAAAGAGGAAACCTGAAGAGAAGGATACACAAAAGTCAATGATAGCAGGCTACGAGAAGGAATAAAGTCAGATGGTTTAAAACCTAAACTAAGGCAATACTACTTCGATACCCTAGTTCTAAGCCTTCATAGATTCCACAGACAGAAACATATAAAAATTAGAAGCCATGGAAATAACTACAAAGGCATTAAAAAAGGAGATGTAACATCCTATGGTGTGACCCGCACTACTCGGCTACCCTGGTCTTAAGTCTCCATACTTTCCTATCAGAGGTCATGTCCTCGGTAAGGGCTAAATCCTTCAAATCAGATCTCAAGCAGTCTTCCCACTTCCGCCTTGGTCTTCCTCTTCTTCTGGCACCTTCGACTGTAATCGTCTCTACCCTCCTGACCGCATCAAACGGTTGTCGCCTAAGGACATGCCCAAACCACCGTAGTCTTCCCTCCCTCAATTTTTCGGGATACAGGCACCACCCCCAAGGACATCCTAATAGTAGAGTTTGGTGTCATGTCCCACAGAGTCCTACCACATGTCCATCGAAACATTCTCATTTCTGCGGCCTCCATCCTCCTTACATGATCTTTCTTGATTGCCCAATATTTTGATCCTACAACAGCGCTGGTCTTATTGTCATTCTATAAAATTTTCCCTTAAGTTTTAGAGGCACCTTTTTGTCACACAAAACTCCAGTAGCAGCCCTCCACTTTAGCCATCCTGCCTTTATACGGTATGTAACGTCTCATCTATACCCCATCTTTATGTATCATAGACCCTAGGTACTTGAAACAATCCTTTGTGGGGAAAACGTGTCATTCTATGCATACTTCTACATATTCATCGTTTTGGTTCCCACTGAAGTTTGAACATAAATACTCTATTTTTTTAATATTGATCTTTAGACATTTTTCTTCCAAAGCAGTCTTCCAGGTAGTCAGTGTATTATTCAGCTTCCAGGTAGTCAGTGTATTATTCAGCTCAGTTTTTGTTTCAGCAACTAGGAAAATGTCGTCAGCGAAAAGCATACACCATGGAACACCATCTGGTATCGCACAATAGATGTCGTCCATAATCAAGGCGAAGATGTAAGGGCTAAGAGCCGACCCCTGGTGTAGTTCAATTTCCACCGGGAATGCCTCGGTATCGCCAACTGTAGTCCTGACGTATGTAGTTGATCTACAGTACATATCACGAATCACCCGGATATAAGCAGTTGGGATCCGTCTCGTTTCCAAGGTCTTCCAGATCGTATCGCGGGGAACACTATCATACGCCTTCTCAAGGTCGATGAACGCCATGTGAAGATCTCTATTTTTTCCCTATATTTCTCCATAAGCCGTCGAAGTAGATGAATCGCCTCCGTAGTAGACCTGTCTGGCATAAAACCAAATTGGTTTTCCGAAACCCTAGTAACCTGTCTCAACCTAGCCTCAAATCACCCTTTCTCATAGTTTCATGGTATGACTGAGTAGATTAAATTATAAATATAAAATTATTTAAGTATTTAAAAATAAAATATAAAAATTAATTTATTAAAAATTAAATATAAACATTAAAAATACTAAAACTATTATCAAAGTTTTTTAAATAAAAAATATATAATAGGCTATAAAGTAATTACTTATATTAAAAAATTTAAATTAATTTTTTTTTTAAATTATATTATACATGACATACACATATATATATATATCAACAGTTATACAAATATTTTTATTGGATTAATCAACAATTGTAAAATTTAAATAATTGATACTTATAATTTTTAGATTAGTCGGAACTTATTCTGCTTTCTAATTAATTTTTTTAAGTCTCGACTAATTTAAAAGATAATTATATAATAAGGTTTAACATAAATATAATTAAAATAATATATTTTGACTAATCCAAAATTTTTAAGTCTCAACTAATTTAAATTTTATAAGTGTTGATTAATCCAAGCAGAATACTTTTTATAGGTGTTAATGATATGCCTATGTATTACATGTATATATTATGTATAATATATCTTTTTTAAAAATGTTATTTAGATTTTTTAATAATTTATAAGTTATCATTTTATTACTTATGATATATATAACAATTATTTTTATAATAATTTTAGATTCTTAATATTAATATTTAATTTTTTAATAATTTAATTTTTATATTTAATATTTTTATATTTATTTTTTAACATTTAAATAATTTTATATTTAAAATTTAAATAATTTGTTTAGAGAAATTAAACCAACCTTTGTACTTAAAAAAATAAATTTAACTATTCAATAAAACAAAAAAATAATTTGACTTATATATCATGTCATCAGTTACCATTGATCATTATGAGTCACTATGTTTAATATTGTAAATTATTATGTTAACATCATAAAATTTAACGTCAATATAATAAAAAAAAAACATTAATTAAAGAGTGATATTAAATTTATTTTTTGAGTTAAATGATCATGTTATGAGAAAAATAATACGATTAATATTATTTTGAATATATATATATATATATATATATATATATTATTGAGCCCTAGATGCCTTTTACCTTTTAAATTGCAACGTGATTTCACCAATTTCTTGAAACAGCAGTAAGATATAATTATTTTAAGGCAGACAGTGTCACAGTCATCCTTTTGTATCCCCCATTTATTTTACCCCCTTTGTCTTTGGCTTTTTTAAGGAAAAAAGGATTAATTAATGAATTTATTTATTTCTTCCATTGTGTCTACTTATCATCACTGCAAATCCTCTTAATTCCCTCTCTTTTCTCCATATCTTCTTTGTCTCACTGAAATTGTGCACAGACTGCAGGCCCTCTTCCTCTTCTTCAACTTCAACTAGGATTTTCCTTTAGAAACACACTCTTATAACCCTAAGCCTATGGGAAATTTTCATCTTTCTGTTGATGCATAGTCTTTCTCATAGGGACAAAATAAACAAATTATCGGAGGGTGTTCTAAGAGACTTTGAAAGAGCCTAGCCTACTCAAGGGGTATACAGGTAACACCTACAACACATACTCTCTCTCTCTATATATATATGTGTGTAAGTATATATATGTTCTTGTTCTGAATCACCCTTTTCTTTTGGTTAATTTTGATAATTATCTTTTCATGTTTTTAAGATTTTCTCGACAAAGAATGACAGATATATGCATATATGTAAAGCATAAATAGGATATACTTAGCTGCAATCTTGGGAAATTTTTGTGCTCTTCAACGATGGTTACATGGGAAGGTTTTGTTCGAAAATTATGCCATTATTTTGACCAAAGCTTTTGCATGTTAATGTATTGTTCATTTTTCCCTAAAATTTTTTTTGTTTTTTACTTTTGGGTTTGTTTCTTCTACTATTTAAGACGAAATGTTTCTGACACTAGTATTTAAGTTCGAAGAAAGCTGTTTGGCAGGTCAGAAAAATTGTTTGAAGAAAAAAAACAGATGGAAGAGAGTTTTTTTTCCCCTTAAAGTTTTTCCCCCTTAAGCGACGTCTCACGAAATCCTTAAGGTACTTAACCTAGTTTTTTCTCCAACAAACCTTGAGAAAATAGAATTTACAAACAAGCTTTTTAAATTACAAATTATTTTACGGAGAAGGGAGTTCTAATATTTTAAACAACATTAGAATCAAATTTAATATTATGAAACGAGTTAAATTGTCAATAAATCAGATATTGATAGTTGAATAAACAAACCCTTTTTTCCCGTTTAACAGAAGAAAAGAAAATGGCATCTTCAAGCTATTCAAACCCACCATGTGCAGCCTGCAAGTTTTTGAGAAGAAAATGCATGCCAGACTGCATATTTGCACCATATTTCCCACCAGACGAGCCCCAAAAGTTCATCAACGTTCACAAAATATTCGGAGCAAGCAATGTCAGCAAATTGCTGAACGACATGCCGCCCCATCAAAGGGAAGATGCAGTGAACTCCCTCGCCTATGAAGCCGAGGCAAGGATGAAAGATCCTGTTTATGGCTGCGTTGGAGCCATTTCAGTCCTACAAAGACAAGTCATTAGACTCCAAAAGGAATTAGATGCCACCAATGCCGATATAATCCGCTATGCCAACAATGATATACCACCGCCGCCGCCCACGGCGGCGTCCCAATATGGAAGGAGACCTGCCGCTGGCCATGGCGGCTCCAGTGGTAGTTCTTTTAATCAAAACTCTGGGTGTTATTATCCCTCTCAGTGGAATAACAATGACCCTAGTGGAGACGATGAGAGTGGAAATATGTGAGGCTTTGTTAAATAATTAACTAATAAGCGTATCAAGATTGATATAATGTACAATTATTATTATTATTATTATTATTATTATTATTATTATTATTATTATTATTATTATTATTATTATTATTAGGTTGGGGAGAGCTCCCATTTGGCTACCTCTTGGGTTTTCTAGTTATGGAATGTAAGGAAGGGACCATGTATCATATCATGGGTATTTTTATGATATGCAAATTATCACCCTCATGAAATATTATTATTCTGGTATTTCTTTGTGTAAAAATATATTCTTTTTAAGGTACGTTTGGTTTGCGTAATCTTACATTACTAAGGGGAATGTTTTTTTTTCCGGAAGTGGATTCCCACGTTTGGTTCACAGAATCTTATATTACAGGGAATACTAATTTCCCAATAGTAGCATTTTTTTAAATGGTGGGAATGTCATTACCTCCAAATTCTTAGGTAATCTTACATTCCCACCACTTTGGACAAGAATACCCTTGGACTAATGAATTATTTTTATAATGATCATTCTAGATTCTTATTTTTTATACTTTACTCAAAATTATAAAAATAATAATAATATACAAAGAGTTTGATTTACTAAAATATTAATAATTTTGAAAATTTAAAATATTTTATATTTTTAATATTCAATATTTTACTATTTATAATTTTATGGGATGAAAAAATAGTATTATGTAAAAATATATTATTTAAAATAATATTTTACTACCATAATATAATTTTATATGATACTTAATATATTTATTGTAAAAATAGTATTATTGTAAAAATGGTTTAATTGGGGGTGATATTATTATAATGATTTAAAATATAAGTTTAATTATTTATAAAATCCTTAATAAAAAACTATGTATAAAATCCGACCTTCCACTTTGGATAACATGCATTTAACTTGACAAAAGATAACGGTTAAGCCACCAACTGCTTAAAGTGCAGTGGTTCGTTTGCAGACTAAGAGGATCTTGTTTATAATTTGAGTTTCTTTTTTTCCTAGTTTATGTCAACCAAAATTTCCTATGCTCTTAAACATCATATTTTGCAATTCATTTCCGGATGAATTCAATTTCTTCGGCAACACTACTATTTCATGGCGTTTTATGGCAAAATCATGCATTATTCCGATTTGAACTTGTGTTGAAATAGGGTATGATCATTTTTCTGTGACGTTGATGTCCGGATAAATAAGTTTAAGCAATATATCAAACTGAATAAGACGGTCTCCATTTTAAGCAACCTAAAGCATATACTATATAGGCCATTCAACGGAAAATAATAAGAGCAAAATATTGTTTGTTGCAATATTCTCTATATTAAATGGTAAAGCTTTTTTAAACACCTCAAAATTTCAGTCAACTATTCGACAGGTAGTAAAAGTAACACTGTAAATATGTTGACTTGCAATTTTTCTTTTCTTTTTAAATGACATAATTGCACGGATTGCTCCTAGATACTGTGATGAAGCAATGTAAAAACTATTGTAAAATTCCGAAACACTGTCACAATCTGGAACAGAGAGAAGGTACAGGCACCTAGCTTTGTAGGAAGAATATAGGGAATTGTTTTCCCATGTGGAAGGAACGTGAACCACCAGAAAAATTAAATTGCATGAAATTTTTTTCAAATTTTGATTAATTGATTTTGTTGGTTTTTACCGTGAATTTAAATAATGATCCGTTATTAGAATAGTGGTCGTTATATTGTGATTTTAGTGTCATTTAAAATTGTTATTGCATTGCATGATTGTTATATAACCTCTTGCGTTCATAATCGCGACAAACACTACTGAGACTGTAATTTAAATTTTTGGTTCATATATATTGGAATCATTCAAAGACAGAATGAGGAAAGAGGGGGAGGTGGAATATATGAGGTCGTTGATGAATGACTCAAAGATACTCTCTGTCTTCGAAGGGGAGGAGCAGCGCAGCGCAAAGTCGGAAGAAAAGGTAGATAGATGATGGTAATAAGGGTCCCAAAAGCTCGTCTATATTCATACATGTTTCGTTTTCAAATTAGCATTTGCAAGGGCCACCACCACTCCACCGCCCAATACGGGGAAAAAAACACAATCAAAACCCTCCACAGCTCCAAAAACAAACACACCTCTATTACACTTGCCCGATGCTTTTCGTTCATGGATTGATTGATTGGACTGACTTGACCTTCCTTTCCATTTCAATGCCATTTCAATGCTGCAATAGGAACGCTTCTTGCGGCTCGCTTTTTACCACTGATTCAATTCTAGGCCGCTTGGATTAAGAACTGGTAACAATACTAATTTGATTCGAGGTAAAAATCAACAAAATCCTATATATTAACCACTGCAAAGGGTACTAACTGAGATGAGCCGCTCGTAACCAGTTTAAGTTTAACTCAATCAAAATTTCATCATTGTTTCATCTGAGTTAATTCAATTCGAATTCAAACTCAATTTAAAACTTTAACAAGTTGAACTAAGTAAGGTTGAACGCGACTCGATAAGTCTACGAGTATCTCGTTAATCTTTTTATATATTTTTTAAAGATATTTATACTCTATTTTTAAGATTTATTATGTATTGTTAAACTTTTTTATGATTAGTTATAATATATTAGTTTGGTGTATTTGTAAATTGTTATTTTAGTTGTGATATGTTAGTTTAGTGTGTTTGTATATTATTATTTTAAAGGTTAGATTTTAAATTGCCTCACACTTTTGATATTTTTTTGTTAAATTTATCAGTCATTTTACATTAATCAATCTAGATAATATCACTAGATTATATATATATATATATATATATATATATATATATATATATATAAGTAAGATAAAATTTTAATGAGTTTAATGATAACAGATCGAGTCTAACATTTTTTTACTCGTGATTGACTCATTCCATAAACACTCCTAACCATTTGACTTAATTAAATATATTATATATATATATATATATATATATATATTTTATATAATATAATACTAAATTATATTAAATTAATTAGATCAACAATTAAATTAAAAATCAAGGATTTGATTGATTTAACAACGATCTAATTTTGAAAACCATACATATTACGTAGGATGGCAACAGGTCAGGTTAGGATCAGTTCTTTGGTCAACCCGATTGACATGAAAATATGTATCATAGACCTAAATCTGACCCGACCCGAAAATTATATTATTAATTTAATTCATTCTAACTTGAATTTTTAGAGTATAAATTCAATCCAACTCGACCCAACTTAATATAAAACAAAGACTTAATTAAAAAGTAATATTTTTAAAGAAATTATATTATTATCCACAGTTCGAGTCGAGTCATTATTTTTCACCCTCTAATTGAACCCAACCCAACTTGACCTCGATTTTTTTAAATCGATCTTATTAGATTGGGTTAGGTTAAAACCCGTAAAATTAAAGTTAAATTGTCGTCCCTAATATTACCTAGAAAAAGAAAGAAAAACTTTACAATTGTGTGGTTTTGACTAGGGTATTTTGATTCCAAGGCGACAAGTCCCCGTCGGCTAGGGGTTTGTTGTTAAGGGTCCAGCACCCGCACGTTCGTTCGTTGGACTTTGCTTTTAGTTATCTTGTATTTCAAAATGGGATTTGTATTTACCATCCACACACTTTTGGGTGGATAGGTGTCCACAACCCAAAATAAATAGATAATATACTAATCGAATCTCAATATACTTCTATTTAGGGTAAATTTCCATGGAGATCGCCAAATTAAGGGTTCCTTCTCTAATGAATACAAAATCATCAATTAGGTCACTAAATTTTTAATTTTATTTCATTTGAGGTATCAGTTGTAAATTGTTACTGAACTTGATGACATGACAGATAAAAAATTATATAAAAAATTATTGGATCTTTATTACTTATTTTTTTATTTGGCCTTAATTTTAATTTAAAACACTTTATAATTATAATCCCAATAAGATGTGATAAAAAATACAGATAAAATAGACGAGACTTAAACCTGAGTCTTGTAGGTAAGGACACATTTAACCGCTAAATCAAATACAATGTTTGATTAATGGTTGACAACATCTTTTATATATAAATAAGACTTAGACCGATAAGAATTAATCTGAGTCTGGGAGGTAAAAGGCATAATTATTTATTGGGTCAAGATCAATATTTGATACATGGTTAGTAATTTTTTATAAGATAATTATATCAGTGATCATCTAACTATTATTCATTTTAATTTAACCACTATTTTAAAATTGTTGTCAATCAATTCATCATCTTTTTGCCATGTTAGATATACATAATGCCACCTCACAATGCCACTTAAAAAAAGTAACTTTGGGTGAGGTTTCTTATTTAAAGGAACCCTAACTCACTTATTCTAACATTTTCCCTTTTTAAACCCTAAAGAAGCGGTTAAAAAAAGAGAAAAACAAAAACAGTGAAGTGACGGAGCTCATTCAACGATATGGATGCCTAAAACGCAAATCGGTTGTGATTCTATGGAGCTCATTAAACGATAATCACCAGCCGGACTAAAGAAAATCCTAGTAGAAAATTTTGGGATATGAAAATGATGAAAAAAAGGGGCTAGATTTTCTAAGTTCTTTTGTTGGGTACGATCTATCAGTGAGTTGTTGGTCAAAGGTTGTTATTGTTGGTATTCTAAGAAGGATTGAAGTCACGAAACAAGAAAGGAAGAAACAAAAACTTATTTGAATTTGATTTTTTTTTGTTCTTTGCTGGATTGATAGTGGGAGTTAACATCTCTTAACTTAGTGAAGAGAATCAGTGACTGAAATTTAAGATGATTGTGTTTAGGATTTTGTGTAATGTTCAAATTGAAGATTTGGAAAAGTATTAAGTTTCTTAATATAATGTTTTTTTGAATGTTTTGTAATGTGAACATATCTTATTAATGTAATGTTGAAATTGTATCCAATTGAGGATGCTTGCGTTTAGAAATTAGGATAAATGTAATGTTGTAATTGTTAGAAATGACCATCCAGCTTAGTTGGTAGAGCACAAGGTTCTTAACCTTGAGGTCGTGGGATCGAGTCCCACGGAGGGCATTTCATAATTCGGAGGTCTCTTACGGAAGCTGCTCTCAACCTGGTGTTGGGGGTAGCCTACTATCTTACCTCCCCCTTATCCCATACATATGGGAAAAAGGGACAGCCATTTTGTAATGTTGTAATTGTTAAAATCGTGGGATAAAACGTACATGAAGAAAGTAACATATTTAAAGATATTTTCATAGAAAACATATTACTGTATTCATTTCGTAATTCGAATAAGGTTGGAATAAGTTTAAAAAAGCATTTCATACATCAAATGTTTGACATTTACATAAGCAAAATAAGACATTTTTAACAATCTATCTAACCAATACTAGGCTCATTTTGCATTCAACAAAAATATCTAGAACAACCTAACTAAAGTTAACAAAAAAAGTTGTGATGTTTTTAATCACAATACTTGGTCAAACAGAAGGCTTTTGGTGCAACACTTGGTCAATCATATAAAATTATGAATTGCAACAAATAAACAAAATGTTTTTAGCGCAAACAGAATCAAGTATCATCCCATGTATGATTAGAGATAAATGACTGCCACGTGACTCAAGGGTACTATTGGGTTGGACATCCCTTTAATAGTATGGTCAATTGAACCTTGGTTTGATGTTAGAGCTTATTGAAGATTCTGATTGACAAAATTAACTTGGCTCAAGGGTACAGTAAAAGTGGACATCCATCTAACAATATGGCCAGCTGAACCTTGATTCGATATTGGAGTTTGTTGATGATTCTGACTGAAAGAACTAGCTTGGCTCAAGGATACGCTAGGTGTGGGCATCCATTTAACAATATGGCCTTGAGAAGGCGGTTGTTGTTATTGGTGACAGTTCAGTCTTTTTTATATTTCTTCTAAACTACAATAAAAAAATAGCAATGATATACCTGCATAAAACAATACTTACTAATAATGAAAATATTAAAAAATAAACTCACTTAATAACATAGTATCATGAAAAATTATGCTGACCTGTTAGTTCTCATTTTTTTAGAGGAGCAAGTCTTAGTTTTCATAAAAAATAGCAATGTTGGTTGGAAGAACCACATGAAATTTGATATGTTATTCCACCGGTAGGAATAAGCCAACATCTAAAAAAAAAGAAGTATAAAAAAACAATTTTGATTAACACTTTAAATAGAATAATAATACCTATTTGCTTGTGATTTTGCATGGTTTACCTTCTTTTGAATTTTGGAGCACAAAGGCCCATAAAACTTTTTAGCTTGATCTTTTTTTCCCGATACTTTGCATCAAACTTGATTTAATTGATTCCATCAATGTAATGATTATTTTGTGTCTAGCTTCAAGTATCAACTACTCATAAAGAATTATTCACTTTAATTAAGCAAAATGTATGTGTATGAAGCATCATTTAATTTTTAGTTATATTCATTTTATTGAAACACTAAAAAATATCATTGAGTAGCATGTCTGACTTGGCTTTAAAAATGAAATGTGATTTTGGCCACTGTCTAGGGTCTTTCTCTGAGAGCCATTTATGTGTTGTTCCTAATAAAATTTGCATGAAAAATTATATACAATTACAACGTCAATCTACCATGAATATATGTAAAATTAGATATTTACAGCATAAATAAAATACCTTCATTTCTTACATGACAGCCTGGAACTCCTTGATATATGTTGCCCTGATAGCTTTCCATTAGTTGGCCCTTCAATACTTTCTCCATATGACGATCATTGGACTTGAAGTTAGTGTATAAGTTCCTCACACATTCTATGTTCTGCATTAGGGTATACTTGTGCCATAGGTTTCATCAGTCCCTACAGACACGGAAATAGAAATTAGAAAACAAAATTAAATTAAATTGAATTGAAATTTAAAAGAAATATGAATATCTTATGTCTATCAATCATGAATGTCAATATGTGAGAATCGTTAAACTTTAAATCATTCATCGGTACTTATAGAAACGATCACTAAAATGATTGATTCTCACTCTTCACAATAGCATATGTTGATTGATAAATAAAGTCATCTAAATTCATCCCAACAATAGATAGCAGATGACCCATATAGTATCCCTTTAAGTGACACCCATCAAGACTTATAATGGGTCTACACCTTATTATAAAACCACCCTTCATTGTTTGCATACAAACATAAATCCTCTCAAACAATCTGTTATTCAACTAAGAAATTGTGTTTGTTTATGGATTTGAGTGACTAAGCTCAACTAGGTAATCATACAACCTATTGTATTATTTTTTAATTATCATGTAACTTTTTAAGTGCCAACCACTTTGCTCTATAACACTTAGATAAAGAGACCATAATGTTAAATTCATTGCGCACAACTTGCTTAAGGGAGCTAACAAAGCAGTTAGGATCAACATAAAATGCATTTAAGTAATAATTTGTTAAAAACTAATCATTAACATTATGATTTTTAAATTCCTTAAGATATGTATATTCGTTTTGAAGAGATTTAATTTGTTCAAGTTCTATCATAAGGATCTTTGAGTTAATTGGAGCTTTCCATAAAACCTAAGGACATCCTTCTTTATATATTACTTGGATTCTTTTATTACCATTTCTTTTAAATTTGACATTTTACCTATTTTTAATACTATAGGTTCTAACTAACTTTCTCAATATTTTTTTGTCAGCAAAAATCAATCCTACCTTTAATAAATGATTTGAAATATATGTGGAATTATTAAATCCAGGGTATCTTTTCTTCTTATATGGACCATTTAAATATGAATCATCAACACTATATAATGAGTCAGAATGTACATTTTTAAAGTCACTTTCAACCCTCATTTGATCACTGCACAACCCAACATTAACATCACAACCTAACCCAACAATTTCATCACAATCCTCATTTTCTGAATTCACAAAATTATTTTCACTATCAATAAAAATTTACTTATTACTACTTGAATTTGAGGCTTCATATTCATATGCTTCTAACTTCGACTCTATCCTAACCTCTTATCGTTCAAGAACATTTTCATCAACATTAAGTTCATGTTCATTATGCTCATTCTGAAATTCATTAGATCCATTTACAACTTCTTTCAAATATAAGTGAACATATTGATTTTCTAGGTAAATTCCTAAGCATTTCAAGGATATCATTATCACTGCCTAATTATTTCACTTCTAGTGGCTTATTTGACATTTCCTAAAATACTTTAGTAGAAGAGCTAATTCCTAATTTCTCAACCATATTCATAACTTCAAACATGCTTATTTCACCAACATCATTGATAAATCTCCAAAAGAGTTATCATTTAGGATATTTTTACCTAAGTTAAGCTTGAACTTAACATCATTAGGATCATTTTTTTGTTTATTTTAGTATATTTTTCGTCATTCATGCATTGAAAGTGAGTTTATATCTTTTGGGCTATTTTATGAAATTTTATATGATTTAATACACTAATGTTGTGACATTTTTGATGTTTTAGCAGTTGATGTGCATTGATGCTAGACTGGAATACTAAACAAATCCTGCAACAATTATTGAGTCACCAGGAAATTATGGAAAATTCTAGAATATGAATAACTGGTATGACAACTATAAATTGGCTTCAAATTAAAGAAAAAATGAGGATTTTTCTCATTGGTTAAATGCTTGACTTTTTTTCCTATATATAGAAAAATAAGTCACACATTTTGTACCTTATTCTTATATATTTTTTCTCTAAATTTTTATCTTCAACCTAACAACCATGACCTCCTAATTGCATCGCCAGAGTGTAGCAACAACAATAGAGCAGTTTCATCATAAGACCAATGACCAATTGGGTTTTTTTTATAAGCCTTTTTTTTCATAACCGAGAAAGGGAATATACTTTATGGTTTTGTTGAATGTTATTTTAAGGAATGTTGTTGGATTTTGATTTACACTTAATATGTTTGATGAAACTTGTGGTGTGATTTTCATTTCATAGTATAATTTGTGTAGCTTGAATTTAATTTAGGTAATTTTTAGAAATATAAATTATTTTATATATATTTGATTATGAGCTATTTTTAGAAATAGAAATAACTTTGATTATTTACTTTGTTTGTACAACATCATTTTTTGTGAAGACAATGTGCATAGAGAAATTCATGCTACTGATTGTTATAGTGTTGTCAACAACATGCTTAGTAGATTTATGGAAATATAGTATATCATGTTTATGTTTTGAAAATTCAAAAGCGATAGAATTTTAATTAATGCTTAATGCACATATCTTCTGTTTCATCATCATTACAGTGCTTTCTAATGTCTAACAACATCATCCTTGGCCCATCAGTCTAAATGCTCCATTTCTTATTTTTTGTTCAATTCCCTAACATTTTAGTCCTAAGTTTAGTACCTTTCATATAAGCCTGTCACCACTCTATTCCAACTTATACCCTTTATATATTTGATTTAAAAATTCTAATTGTAACATTTTTCCCCTGTGGGATTCGACACTCAACATGGTAAATCATGTCCATTTTATTAATTGAGTGATGTGTATGCTTGCATTTAATGCCATTGCAATATTGGAAGCATCAAGTTTTTGGTGCCGTTACCGAAAAAAATGATATTACATTAGAGTTGTTTTTATTTTATTTTTATTAACTTTTTTATTTTCTTTTTGTAGGTACTTTTTTAGCATATGGTTACTGGTGCATGACCCACTGTAACAATCAAGACTTAGATCCCTATGATCCCAAAATCGAATGAACACTCTGTCGTTGTAGATAAGCAAACTAACATCAACCAAATATAGCTCATCATGGTGCTGGTAACAATGATCTACCACAATTGTAAAATGGTGAAGATGATTTTTATCTAACAATGAAGGAGTGGTTTCGCCTCTACCAAATATTCATATGCCACTAAATTTCTAAATCATTGATGACCTCGACAGGCTAATTCGAGAGCATGTTTTATATCAAACTTAAATGATCTAAATCCTTACTTTGTGCAACCTGTCATCCATGCTGCCCAGTTTGAGTTGAAGCCCATAATATTTTAGATGCTACAGTCGATGGGCCAATATAGTGGGTTATTTACCGAGGATCCTACAACACACCTAAGAGCCTTCATGGAAGTGTGTGATTCTTTTGTAGAACAAAGAGTGTCAAAGAAAGCCTTGAAGCTAAAATTGTTTCCTTACTCTCTTCATGACAAGGCCAAGGCATGGCTTAATTCATTCCCACCTAGTGCTATAACATTATGAAATGAGTTCACCTAAAAATTTTTACGCTTCAATCTTTCCAAAATAAATGCTAAATTGAGTAATAATCTTACACCATTAAAAATGAAGGACAATAACCTTTATGAAAGTTGGGAGTATTTCAAAGATTTGTTGCGTAAATGCCTGATGCATGGTTTCTAGTATTGGACACAAATGAAGATGTTATACAATGGTCTTAATGTTAAAATAAGGATGGTTGTTGATGCTTCTACCAATGGAGAATTTTTTAATAAGACTTACAACGAAGCCTATGACATTTTGGAGAGGATATCCAACAATAACTATCAATATCCTAATACAAGGATTATGTCGGGCAGACACAATGCTGTAACAGTGGACATTGATAATATCAATACATTGACCACACATGTTACATCATTGACTAAAATGATGAAGAAAATGCAAAAACATGAAGGTATGTATAATGTAAAAGCTATATTTTTTTTGTTCTTGTGTTTATTGTGGTGATAATCATAATGTTGAGGAATGTCCACAAAATCCCGAATCCATGTTTTTCATAAGGAATTATGATAAGAATGACAATGCCAATATCTATGGGAACAAATACAATCCAAACTTCCAAAATCATCCCAACTTGTCTTTGAGAAGTTAGAATGTAGCTAACCTTAACATGGAATTGCAATTAAACTTCAGGAATACACAACAACACTATTAACCACGGTAACAATATACACAATAGAAGATGATGCCACAACATCAGTCGCACCATCAAGTAGTGCAACCACAACAACATAACAATCAATAGAATTTTCAAGGGTAGTCCTCTAATCAATCTTTAACATTGACATCACTTCAGTCTATATTGAATGAGTATATATCAAGAAATGAAGAAACAAATAAGAGGAATAAAGCTTTAATACAAAACTAGTCAGCATCGCTGAGAGCATTGGAGAATCAAATGGGTCATTTGGTAAATGCTTTGAGCAACAAACTACATTGAGCATTACCAAGTGAAAACTCTCCAAAAGAGTTATCTTCTAGGATTCTTTTACTTAGGTTAAGTTTGAACTTTAGCATAATTAAGATCATTTGTACATACTTTTGAATTATTTTGCATCATGGGAATTAGTGAGGTGCTTTGGATTGTTTTTGAATTTATTACTAAAAAATGATACGCTGATGTTGTAGCTTTGCTTAAAGCTGTAGGTAATGCTGTGTAGAGGATGCATCAACTGATGACTCACTAGGTAGTTAAAAGAACCTTCAGGAATGGATAGCAAAAAAAGGGGCAGCTATCAAATGGTCTAAAATCACCTGAAACATGGAGAGAAATCATTGGTTGAGGGCCGAATTCCTTATCCTATAAACTGGAGAGCACTTTGTACCATTGGATCATCTGATTTTCTACCTCCAATGAATTTCTCCACCATTTTCGATCCATTATGATAGCTGAAAACCCTCACTGGGGAGCGCAACAGCAACATGGGAGTTTGCCAACTAGCATCGGTGGTCAAGATGAATCATTCTCTATTCTTGCTCTTCGTTAGAGATAGGAAAATAGCAAGTAGATTTGGTTTTACATAATTTTTGTGGATGATACGTTGGGTTAAACTTAGTCGTTCGTGAATGCTTTAATTATGTTTTATAATTGTAACTTTATGCTATGTGTTGATATGCTTTCAAGATATTTATAGAGATATAATTATCTTCATGAATATTTTTTTATGATGTTTAGAGATAAAGTCATTAATAGATATCCTATTTTTGTCCAACGTTTTGCTAAGAAGTATCTTAGCATGTGAGATATATGATGTCCGATATCTACCATTGTTAATAATTTAATTGATTAAGTCAATGAGAGTTACCTTATAATCATTAAGTAATATTAAGCATTGTTAGGTGCATAGTCACGTGGTTCATGTCATGTTCATAATTGAAGCTACCAATTATTCTTCCGATTAATTTAATTCTTGATCTTTTGTTCCCACTACGTTGTAGCACTTCATGATATCTTTAGAATATAATTTTATCCTTAGCTAATAGTTTATGCTTAATCTTCTCAAGCTAAATACTTTTTTTCATAACTCTTTTAGCACAATGCTCTTTGTCTCTTCGACACTCGTAGCTATCTAAGCTACCACTTTATTACTTGAATACGATAGTGTATGCATAAACTTTGCTGTAGCATTATATGAGGAACAAGTTTTTTGTGTTGTTGCTGGGGATCAAACTCAGGTTACCCGAGTGATAGGCGGGAATACTCACCACTATACTACAACCAAGAAGGAATTACTAGCTTTGGTGTTTGCCTTTGATAAATTATGATATTATTTAGTTGGAATGAAGGTCATTGTCTACATTGACCATTTGACTTTGAAGCATTTTTTTTATAAGAAAGATACTAAGCCGAGGTTAATGAAAGTCGGGTTAATGAGATGAGTATTGTTACTTCAAGAATTTGACATTGAAGTTAGAGACAAGAAAGGGTCTAAAACCCAAGTGGCTAATCATTTATCACAATTGGAAGCTCGTAATTAAGATGGAAATATACTAGCAATTCTGGACACCTTTCCCGATGAGAGATTACTTGTTATTGAAGTTTTACCTTGGTATGTGGAATTTGTTAACTATTTGGTAAGTGGATTATTTCCACCTGACCTTAATTACCAAAGAAGAAAAAAATTCATGAGAGATGTTTGTGTGTACTATTGGGAAGAGCCATACCTTTTCAAGCAATACAATGATCAAATTCTAAGAAGATGCGTTCCTAAGTGCGAGCAACAAAGCATTTTACGTCATTACCATAATGCACCTTATAAAGGTCATTTTAGAGGAATGAAAACTGCAGCAAATTTCCTGTAATTTGGTTACTATTGGCAATCGATTTTCAAGGATGCTAATGATTTTGTCAAGCAATACGATCGTTGCCAACGATCTAGCATAATTTCTTGCCGCAATGAAATGCCAATGCAACCTATATTGGAGATTAAGATATTTAATGTTTTTGGGTTGAATTTCATGGGATCATATCCTTTTTCATGTGGAAACATTTTTATTCTAGTTGTTGTAGACCATGTATCAAAATGGGTGAAAGCTTTAGCATTGCCTACCAGTAATGCAAAAACGGTGCTAAGGTTTCTACACAAAAATATTTTTACTCGATTTGGAACACCCCAAGCATTTATAAGTGATGAAAGGTCTGAGTTCATTAGAAAACAAGTAGCTAGAGCATTGCATCGATATGGAGTTAAACACCAGATTTTTATAACATATAATCTGTGGACTAACGACTAAGCTGAGTCTCTAACCGTGAGATAAAACAGATTCTCGAAAAGGTTGTTAATCCTTTTTAAAAAGACTGGTCCCTACGTCTTGAGTAGGCATTATTGGCCTATAGGACAACGTATAAAACCCCACTAGGCATGTCTCCTTATCACCTAATATATGGAAAAGCTTACCATTTTCTCGTAGAGTTGAAGCATAAAGCCATGTGGGCTTTGAAGTAGCTAAACTTTAATTTGGATGCTGCTTGCGAAAAGCGAATACTGGATATGAATGAATTAGAAGAGCTTCAGAATAATGCTTATGAGTGTGCAAGGTTTTACAAATACAAGAGTAAAAAAATGACATGACAAACATATTTTGCCCAGGCAATTTATTGCTGGATAACACGTCTTATTATTTAACTCTCATCTAAAGTAATTCCTAGGAAGCTTAAATATAGATGGTCTGGTCCATTTAAAGTCCTTGAAGTTTTTCCTTATGGTCTAGTGATGATAAATAATTTGGTGGAAGAAAGAACATTCAAAGTTAATGGGCAATGTTCGAAGCCTTATTGCTCACAACATATTCTTCACATTTCTTCCATCACATTAAGCGAACCATTCAATTTTTAATTATTATAGAATTGAATAAGTTATGTTTTACATTACTTTGGTTTTATTTTCTTGCATTTGTTTTTAATTTTAGTTATTTTCTGTACAGGTCTTCGCTACAACTTTGCTTGCAACTTCCCTGTTGTTCTTGTGAGTTTGCTTCCAAGCAATCTTTTCGACTTTGTGTATCGAATGCTGTATGCATTGCTAACAACGTTGGACAGTTGGGGGGTAATTTTCAAATGGTAAAAAGGTAAATGAGTTGTTCCCCACTTTATTCCTAGTACATCATCATCGTACATACCTTCCAATCACCACCATTCATTAAAAAAAAAAATTAACCCTTATCCATTTCACCTATTTGAGATTTCAAAAAGTTTTTTTCTTATCTCCCCCACACACAACATTTAATAGCCCTAAAAGCTCATTCACTTTTATTTTCTTCATTTCTCCATTACTCTTTTTCTTTCTCAACAAACACCATTGATTATGACACCAAAGAAAAAGTCTGTTGCCAAGAGTTCCCGTCAGCTGCCAACTCCTCCACCAAGAGAAATCTCTGTTCAACCATTGACCATTTCGAGCAACAACCCAATGAGATTCATGGAGGCCGAGCAACAGAGACGATATAATGACGAATTTTCCAATCATGAGTTTTTTTTACGAGCAAGAATTTGAATTATCTTCGGTGGATTACCTTTAACCTTTTGATTATATTACCGAAATCATGGATACACTCTAATGGGAGTATTCTGTGCGAATTCGAGTGAAATTGCTCAAGAACTCGTTTGGAGTTTTACAATAACCTCACGGACGAGAAGAAACCATTAGACTTTGCTCACGAGAAAATGGTGCATTGGTGGGTAAAGCCTATCAACATACTTCTCGACATCAAAGATACCAAATGTAAGCACACAACATTTGTTAACAATCTCACCACTACTGAGTTAGAGGAAGTTGGCATTGATGTATGCTTACATGGCAAATAATGGGGAAAGTCAACAACCAGGGTGTATACTATGAGACAGTTGAGTCTTAACATACCAACAAGAGTATGGTTTACTTTTTTACGCTCATTTAATGCACACGATGCAATACTCGCCAATTACTAAGGATAGGATTTTATTGCTGCATTCTATTTTAGCTGGCCGACATATTGATGTTGGCAAAATTATATATGCTAAACTCTATGCTTTTGCTCAGAAAACTACGAGGTATTTATTTTTCTCCTCACTAATCACTTCATTGTGCAATTAAGCACAAGTGCCTACCTTGTCTTCTGATCAGACATTTGCAAACCGTACTGCTATCACACCTGTGTCTATCAAGCGTACATTGCTGAATGAAGGGCTAGACACAAATCAGCGTAATAAGGGACCCCATGAGGGAACAATTGTTCCTAATGCTGCAGAATGCCATAGCATCGATGTCAGCCAAGCATGAAATATTATGTCAATGCTTAGTCACGTATTGCAAAATTAATCTCAGATGCAAAATGGCCAAGTGCAGTATTTGCAGTATGCTAATGACCGTGACAAGGCAATTGAACAAATCATAAGCAAGCAATTTATGAAAGTAGAAGTCTAGTTCCCTACCTTTCCAATGCCATTGTTAAAGGACTTAGCCCCACCAGAAATATCAGATGTTGTAGTCAGTTCTGCCAGCACTGAAGAGGAGGAGGTATATGATGCCCTGGACTCGGTTATAACAATGGATGATGAAGAAGAGGAAGTCAATTCAGAGAAGAAATATGAAGAAGAAGACATTGTGGTTGGTTCGACAGCATCTATAGAAATTCTTGCTGCTGACTCTAAGGATGCCAATATTGAAGAAGTCGATGAGGAGCGTATTAGCCACCAGGAAAAAGAAGAGAGTTTTAAACCAAAAGAGAGCAAATATAAACAAGTTGTCAAGCAATTGCTGGACTTAAATGCTGTTACAGTTATGAAAGATGCTACAACAACTGCAGAGCATGATCTTGATGCTGATCAGATAATCAACGATGTCATAGAAGAAGTAGAGACACATGTTGCAGTCAGTCCACCTAATAATTATACTGCTGCGCAAGTTAGCGGAGCTAAGGAATCCATGGAGGATCCCAAAATGAAAACCCCTTCACCAAAAAAAAAAGGACGCTTCTACAACGTCGGTTACTCCTATTTTTGATGTTGTTGTGGTTAAGTCCACGACAATATCAACTAGCCAGAAGCGAAAGAGTACGCCAAAGACCAATGTGGCTGCAAAGCGCATCCTTTCAAGTGCAATAAACCCTCACAAAAGCCCAAGGAAACCAACTTAGGGAAGTTTTGCTCTCGCTTTCTCATGAATATTTATTTCTGTTTTTATTTTGCATATGCATTGAGGACAATTCATCCCTTAGGTTTGAGGGTGTTGTGTTTTGTTTCTTTTGTGTTTTTTTACATTTTGTAGTTATGAATACATGTTGTTTAGCATTGATTGCATGATTTTAGCATTTTATTACACCATATAGGAAATGCATTTATGATGTTGCAGGATTAATGTTATGAAATCAATTTGCTTTTAGGAAATTTTGATGATACCCAATGATGAAAAATCTTATACGGTGAAATGCTAGGGAATGTTGTAGAGACTTATTAGAATTAGAGTTCATAGAAACTTTTCAACACTATAGGTGTATGTTCTCAACACTTATAGACATTAGAAAATTTTGAAATTTAAATCTCATATCTTTATTAGATGTTGCAATAAATTTTTGTCTAAAAAATATTTTAGGAATAAGTTGGAAAAGCTGGTAATAACTCCAACATAGTCTTAGGAAATAAGTTGGAATGCACCAACATTAAACAAGAAAAATTGTTGCAGCATTAAAAATAATTAAATAGTAGGATCAGTTTTTTCTAACTTAGTTAAGCATTGATTGGATACACCTAACGTGCACACTCTTGCACTCTATGGATTCTGATTTTACTAAGTTGAAATTGCATTCCTTGATTTAAGATCATATGTATGACGTATGCATTGTCGAAGCAATTCTTTGAGGGATGAAAAATGAAATTAAAGAAAATTCTGATTGGTTGCATGATATTTTTTGTGGCTTTACTATTAGCTTTAGTTGCATTTCATGCATGTTAGTGCTTGAGGACAAGCAAACACTTAGGTTTGGGGGTGTTATAAATCTCCAAAAGAGTTATCTTTTAGGATTATTTTACTTAGGTTAAACTTGAACTTTAGCATCATTAGGAACATATTAGGATCATTTGTACTTACTTTTGCATTATTTTGCATCATGGGAATTAGTGAGGTACTTTGGGTTGCTTTTGAATTTATTGCTAAAACAATGATATGCTAATAATGTAGCATTACTTGAAGCTACAGGTGATGTTGTGCAGAGGCTGCAACAATTGATGACTCACCAGGTGGTTAAAAGAACCTTCTAGAATGGACAGTTGGAAGGAGGCAGCTGTCAAATGGTCTAGAATCACCTGAAATATGGAGGAAAGTCATTGTTTGAGGGCCAAATTCCTTAGCCTATAAATTGGAAAGCACTTTGTTGATAGCCTAAGCCCCTCACTAGGGAGTGCAATAGCAGTATTGGAGCTTGCCGACTAGCATCAGTGGTCATGAAGAATCCTTCTCTATAGAGATAGGGAAGTAACAAGTAGATTTGGTTGTACTTAATTCATGCGGATGGTACGTTAGGTTGAACTTAACCATTCGTGAATGCTTTAATTATGTTTTATGTTTTTGACGTTATGTTATGTGTTGATATGCTTTCAAGATAGTTATAGAGATAGAATTATCTTCATGAATATTTTTTGATGATGTTTTTAGATAAAGACATTAATAGATATCCTATTTTTTCCATCGTTGGTTTGCTGAAAAGCATGTTAGCATGTGAAATAGATGCTACCCGATATATAACATTGTTAATAATTTAATTGATTAAGTCAATGAGAGTTGCCTTATATCCATTATGTAATATTAATCATTTCTAGGTGCATAACCATTTGGTTCATGGAATATTCATAATTGAAGCTACCAATTATTCTTTTGATCCATTTAATTCTTGATATTTTGTTCCCACTACGCTGCAACACTGCCTGGTATCTTTATAATTGAAGTTTATCCTTAGCTACTAGTTTATGTTTAATCTTCTCAAGCTAAATGCTTTTTTTCACAAATATTTTAACACAATGTTTTGGTGGGTTCAACACTCGTAGCTATCTAAGCTACCACTTAATATTTGACTACGATAGTGTATGCTTGCACTTTGCTATAACATTATCTGAGTAACACAAAGTGACACTAAAGTTACTAAATCACATAGAAAATTTCAATTCAATGAACATTATAAATCCATCACAACACGTAGTGGACTCCACATTGGAAAACTAAATGATAAAAAAAGAAGAAAAAATATGAGGAAATGTATGGACAACAAGTTAAAGGAATGAGTTGGAAGTGGATATTAAGACACCTATTATGAATGTCACAGTAAAAGATACATGTCAGTGCAGTAATTCAGAGACATTGCTAGTGGTAATGCCAACGACACTTCACATATAAGGCCACCACCATTACCAAGCCAACAACATCCAAGACCTCCTTGACCATTTTCTTCCATCGTGGCATTGAGGTGGATAAAGTCAAAGTGGAAGTCATTGAAAAATTACCACCTACCACCAATGTCAAAGCTAAGTTGTCAATTTATTGATCATATTCACTTTTCTAACATGGTTGAAGACTTCCTTGAGGTATTCATGGATGTTTTTTCTGTCTTCGTCCAAAGCTTTGACAACTTAGCTACAGTTTTGAAGGGATATGAAAAGACCAATCTTGTTCTCAATTGGAAAAAACATCGTATTTCCCATCGTGACATTCAGGTGGATAAAGTCAAAGTGGAAGTAATTGAAAAGTTACCACCTCCCACCAATGTTAAAGGGATAAGGAGATTTTTTGGGCATGCTGTTTTATCAAAAGTTTATCAAAGACTTTTCAAATATTTCTAGACCACTTTGCTTATTGTTGGAGTAAAATAGGAAATTTATCTTCGATAATGAAGCCTTTATATTATTTGAAAAAATCAAGCTAAAGTTAGTTTGTAATACCCCAAACATCGGGTTAGTAACTATAGTGAGAGGGTTTAAAATTTGGTGGGTTAATTTGAATAAATTAAAAAGTTCAAGGATTAATTTAGGAAATTGTGTTTAAGACTTATTATTAAATATGGAAAAATGGAGGGGAATTATTGTCTTTTAGAAGGAAATGAATTTAATATTCATTCTTTTAGGGATATTTATTAAGGGAAGAATAGGAGAAAAATGATAAAGCTGAAAACTTTGGTTCTCTACTCTTATTCTTCTTATCATTCCTGAACCTACATAGCAAAGGTAAGATTTCTTCAAGTTGGTTTTCCTTTCAGTTTTGGGTTGGTTTTGAATCCTTAAGTGATATAAAATCTTAAGAAAAGCTTAATAGTGAATAAAACTAGGAGATTAATGATTTATGTGTGATTTAATAAAATGGGGTTTTAAGTGATTTGATGAAATTTGGTCAGAAATTGGAGTTTAAAAGCATATTTGACTTGTCAAAGAAGTAAATAAGAGATTTGAAGCCTTAGAAGTGATTGAAAACATGTTTGAAAATTTGGTGTGTTTTTTAGTTTTAAGTGTTCTTTGGAGAGTTTGGATGTTATAAGGAGATTTATGAATGTAAGTTAGTTGGGTTAAGTGATGATGAGTTTGATTGTATGGTTAGAGATAAGAGTAAGAAATTTAGGTGAAATTTGGGTAAAAATCGAAGGGAAATAAGTAAAATCTGGGTAAGGGTATCGGTACTAGAAGAGCACTACCGATAATATAAGGTTAAATTGGAGGAAAGAGGAAAACACGATGAGTAGTATCAATACTGATGAAAGTAGTATTGATACTGATGTGGAGGTATCAATACCAAGAGGAATGTATCGATATTGTAATTGAAAAATGGATTCCATAATACAAAAATGGTATCGATACTGAAGTGGGTATCGGTACCATAGAAGAGAAGTATCGATACTATATGAGGGGTACCGATACTATTCAGTCTGATTAGGATGAATTTTATTATAATTCAAAAATAATAGTACTTTTGAGTATTATTATTTTGTATAAATGTTAGTAAGTATACTAACATTTGTATTGTATATGTGATTATGGATGCTTGTGTAGATCGAAATTAAATTGTTGAGTCAAGTAAACAAAAAGGCAAGGATAAAGTTGCAGACTAGTCGGTCTACAATTAAGGCATAATATTGAGGCATACCAGGTGAGTGCATTTATTATGTACTTATATGATATAAGGATGACTTGAGATGACTCAACCTTGAATGCTTTTATAAAAACATGTTTTACACTATTTTGAAATATTTTCATAAAGCTTATGAAAATGATTTTACAAATAATTTTAGAGTATGAATTGCTCTAAAATAGATGGATGAACTTTTATATTGTTTTAACAACTATCGATGTTTTAGAATAAATGTTTAATCTACGAATTTGACTTAAAGGCCTATTTTATGTGCATTGAGAATCATAGGTGCATTTCGACATACTTTGTGTATGATGGTTATCGATCGATTTTGTTTAATGCATATGTTGTATTTTCGTATCAGTACTATATGTACTTTCGACACTATGTGTGCACCCATGGTATTCAAATGAGTTTGTGAATTACAATTTTGGCACTATGTGTGCATCCATGGAATTCATAATGAGTTTGTGAATTACCATTATGACACTTAGGTGCAACTCATGTACCTTGCATTCACATTCAACATACATTGAGAAAATAAAAGGATAATTTGGAAAAATATTGATTGATAGGTATGCTGGGCATACTAAATATTGTTTCCTAGGTTATGTGAAAGAAACTTGGTTTACCAAGCCAGTTGAAGTATTAATATGATTTATACGATTTAATTTGCATTTTGATATTTTATGATATACTTATGTTTTGGTTTCACCTCATTTATATTTTTATGCCTCACTAAGTGAATACTTTGTGTGTGTTGGTTTCACGCATATGTATTAGTATGAGTGGAGTAAGGAGTGCAGTTGACATCGTAAGTCAAAGGTTGCCTCATCAATAACTGTATGGCAATTATGTCTACTTTTGATATTATTAGATGACATGTAATAGACTTATGATAATGCTCTGGAATGTATTTGACTTATGATGATTGTAATATTTAATATGTTAGAACTTTAAGACTATTTACATACTAAAGTTAATGAACATTTTATTATTATTACATTAAAATGTTTTATGTATAGAAACAAAGTTTTATTGGTTTTCAAAAAACGAAAATCTTTTAAAAGTCATGTGACATATGTGAATTGTTTACAGAAAAATATATGGAAATGGGTGTTACATTTATTGGTACCATAACTACAGGTTTAGCCGATTCTCAGCCAAAACAGGGTGTATTTTACTTTAAAAAGGGTTTACATGCCACTAAGATGTCAAAGTTACTAATATGGTATCGTTAGAATATGATTGATGTCACTCCTTACTAACTTGAGTTGTTATTATTATGTATGTCCTATTAGATGTCGGAATCTATGATTTCGCGGAGAGCGACTGAACAAGAAGTTAGAGAAGGGTCGGGTAGAGAGACTAATGAAGCTAATAGTGAGTATCTGATCCAGTATGAAAATGCTAGTGCATCGGTATATTAGGGTATACCAGTGCCAGAGTATGGAGCTTTTATGCATGCTCTCGATGCAATCTTGACTCGATTTCAACCTCCTCCGCCTCCCCCTACTCTTCCAACACCATAGATGTTAATCCAAAAAGAGTTGAAAAGTTTAGGAGCTCCAGAGTTCCGGGTAGAAGAGGATGAAGGTTATAGGTGCTGATTTATGGTTAAACGACATTAAGGTAATGCTTGAAAGTCTCCACTGCTCTGATTTTGAAAAGATGGGCGGAGTTGTAAATTTACTTCATGAATGAACTTGAGTGTGGTGGACAAAAACTACGATGTATGCACCACTTGAGCAAATGACCTGCCATTTATTTCAGTATGAATTTAAGAACAACTCGTTGAGCAGTTTATGTGGGCAATACTACTGAAGTTTCTTAATCTGAAACAAGATGATCGAGCAATACATTAGTACGCGGCTGAGTATCACAAGTTGATTCATTTTTCTACTGAAGTAGTTCCCAATGACAAGGCTCGACGTGATTGGTTCATTAAGGGATTGAGGCCTAAGTTGAAAGAGATGATGTTGGCTTTAAACTTGTCTAGCCTAAAAGAAGTCATAAATCAAGCTAAGGTTATCGAAAGAGCTCAAGAGAAGACTTCATCTGTGGAGCATGTATCAGACATGAAAAAGAGTTGGAACGTCTTCAACTTCATACCATTCTAAGAGAGGCAAGGGTTCGAGTTCCCGATACAACAATAGAGATATTTCTGCTACAATTTCACAGAAGAATAAGTAATCACAGTCTTTTGCTGCTAGATCGGGTAGAGAATTTGTATAACGAACTACTCCATGTCAGACGTATGGAAAATTATACCGTGGAGTATGTAGATTGCTCAGTGGAGCTTGTTTCTAGTGAGATGAAACTGGTCACTAAGATCAAAATTATCCTAAGAGATTCGAGGATAATTCATTACAATCTGAGAGATCAGTAGCAACATCTAATAGAGGCAGAGAAAGAGGTAGATCTGGTGGACAATCTAAATCAATCCCGCGATAAGAGACATGAGGAGTAACCCGAATTTATAATAGTAAGACTAATGAGGATCGGATGACTGGAGATTTTAACAGGTACATTCAATCTTTTTGATGAACCTATATTTGTTTTGGTTGACCCTGGTTCTACGCACTCCTATATTAGTACAAAGTTGATTAGAGCTAGAGGAATTCATTTAGAACCAATCTTTAGTGAGATGATAACGGTAAACCCTATAGGTCATAGTGCAAGGGTAACTCGGGTATGTAAAAATGCTCGATAAAGATTCAAGAGGGTGTGTTCTCGGTAAACTTGATGGAAGTACCTTTCGACGAATTTAAAATTATTTTAGGAATGGATTGGTTGTCTCCAAATCATGGATGGGTTGATTTTCTCAAGAAGCGATTATTTTTAAGGATACAGAAGGCTCATAAATCATATTAATCGGTGAAAAAACGAAATCACCAGCCAATGTGATATAAGTAATAACTACAAAGAAAATGATGTCGAAAGGGTGTATAGATTTTCTGGCTAACGTAATAGACACTAGAATATCGAAAGCGAGATTATATGATATTCCAACAGTTATGGAGTTTCCTGATGTTTTTCCAGAAGAATTATTTGGGTTTACCTCCAGACCGTGAGGTAGAATTTAAGATTGTTGTTTACATGGGTACTGAACCTATTTCTATTGCTCCATATCTAATGGCTCCAACAGAGTTAAGAGAATTAAAGGCCCAATTGCAGGAGCTGTTTGGTAAAGGATTTATCAGACCCAATGTTTCACCTTGGGGGCACCTGTGCCTTTTATGAAAAATAAGGATGGGTTTATGCGATTATTCATAGATTATCGACAGTTAAATAAGGTAACAATAAAGAATAAGTATCCTCTTCCGAGGATTGATGATCTGTTTGATCAACTGAAAGGCGCAACAGTATTATCTAAGATAGAGCTTCGGTCAAGATACCACCAATTAAAGATTAAAGAGGTGGATATTTCAAAGATAATTTTTCAGACTCGGTATGGACATTACGAATTTGTGGTGATGCCATTCGGTTTGACTAATGCTCCTGCATCATTTATGGATTTGACGAACCGAGTATTTCTACCTTACCTGGATCAATTTGTGGTGGTATTTATCGATGATATTTTAGTGTATTCAAAGTCAAGAGAGGAGCATGATGCCCATCTTCGTATTGTTCTTCCACTCTTTGAGGGAAGACATTGTATGCAAACTATCCAAATGTGATTCTGGTTAGCAGAGATTGCTTTCCTTAGCCATATAGTCTCGCAGAGGGCATAAGAGTAGATCCCAAAAAGATTCAAGCTAGAGTGGATTGGAAACCCCCAAAGAATATTTTTAAAGTTCAGAGTTTCTTGGGGCTTGCTGGTTATTATTGAAGGTTCGTGAAGAACGTTTCGATGTTAGCTTCACCACTAACTAAATTGTTACGGAAAGATGTGCCTTCTGTTTGGTCGGAGAAATGCCAAGAAAGTTTTGAAATGCTAAAGAGGATTGTAAAATAGGCACCAGTACTTGTACAACCTGAGTAGCGTAATGACTATGTAGTTTTTAGTGATGCATCTCATAATGGGTTGGGATGTGTACTTATGCAAGAAGGGAAAGTTGTGGCCTATGGCTCGAGACAGCTGGAGACTCACGAAAGAAATTACCTAACACATGACATAGAATTTAAAGCGGTCGTGTTTGCTTTCAAGATTTAGAGTCATTAACTATATGGTGAGCGGTGCCATATTTATACAGATAAAAAAAGTCTAAAGTATTTGTTTACTCAAAAAGAACTTAACTTGAGGCAGAGAAGATGGATCGAACTTTTAAAATATTATGATGTGATCATCGATTATCATTCTTGGAAGGCTAATGTGGTAGCTGATGCGCTTAGCTGAAAGACTTTTGCAGATTTACGAGCTTTGGATACATGTATATCATTAAAGGAAGATGACGCCTTGATCGTTGAGATTAAGTTAAAGCCGATGCTGTTGGGTTGGATAAAAGAGCTGCAAGGATAAGATGGAAAATATTTGCAAGAATTGCACAAGTTGAAAAAGTGAGACCAAAGACTTCGAAATCAAGACTGATAGATGTTTATATTATTGTAGAAGACTTTGCATTCTAGATAATGAAGAACTGAGGAAAGATATTCTCTCCGAGGCACATTATAGTTCTTTGACTATGCATCCAGCGGGAATAAAATGTATCAGGATATAAAGAGTCGTTATTGGTGGTTGGCATGAAAAGAACTATATCAGAGTTTGTTACAAAATACCTGTCATGTCAGTAAGTGAAAGCTGAACATCAAGTACCTTTCGGATTGCTACAACCGATATCCATTCCTGAGTGGAAGTGGAACAAGTTACTATGGATTTTGTTTCAGGGCTACTTTTGACACCCAGTAAAAAAGACTCAATATGGGTAATTATGGAAAGATTAACCAAGACAACTCACTTTATTCCAGTTCAGATATACTAAATGGATAAAAATGCATAATTTTATATAAAAGACATAGTTCGGCTATGTGGAATACCTGTATCGGTAGTATCTAACTGAGATCCAAGGTTTTCTTCAAGATTCTGGAATTCTTTACAAGAGGCATTGGGTACTAGATTAAATTTCAGTATAGTTGTTCATCCGAAGATAGATGGCCAGTCAGAGTGAACTATTCAGGTATTGGAGGATATGCTAAGAGCATGCGTGATTGAATTCAAAGAATCATGGGAAAGATATTTATCTTTAGAACAATTTGCCTATAATAACAATTATCAATAGAGTATTAAGATGGCTCCATATGAATCCTTCTATGGGAGGAAGTGTCGAACACCATTAAATTTGTTTGAGCTAAAAGATTGAGATCTAGTTGGCCCAAAATTAATGAAACAAATGGAAGATAAAGTGAAAGTTATCCAAGACAATCTTAAGATAGCTTCCGATCGACAAAAGTCTTATGCCGATCTAAAGAGAAAAGTTATTGAATATCAAGTGGGAGATAAGGTATTTTTGAAAGTTTCTCCTTGGAAGAAAGTATTGTGGTTTGGACGCAAAGGAAAGTTGAGTTCGAGATTTATTGGACCCTATGAGATTTTAAAAAGGGTCGAACCAGTAGCTTATCAGTTAGCTTTGCCTCCCGATATGGACAAGATCCATAATGTTTTTCACGTGTTGATGCTCACGAAGTACGATCAGATCCATTATATATTATCACACCAAAGGAAATAGAGATCTGGCCATATTTGAGTTACGAAGAAGAACCAGTGCGGATCTTGCCTCGAGAAAACAAAGAACTATGTAACAAGAAAATTCCTCTAGTTAAAGTGCTTTGGCAAAATCATAAAGTTGAGGGAGCTACTTGGGAAAGAGAGGAGGACATGAGGAAACAATTTCCACACCTCTTCTCATCAGGTAAGTCTTAAAAGTTCGAGGACGAATTTTTCTTAAGGGGAGAATTTTAATACCCCAGACATCGGATCAGTGCCTATAATGAAAGGATTTAAATTTTTTTGGGTTAATTTGAATAAATTAAAAAGTAAACTGATTGATTTAGGAAATTCTGTTTAAGGCTTATTATTAAGAATGAAAGAATGAAGGGACATTATGGTCTTTTAGAAGGAAATAAATGTAATATTCATTATTTTAGGGATATTTATTAAGGGATGAATAGGAGAAAAATGATAAAGTTGAAAACTTTGGTTTTCTACTCTTTTTTTCTTATTCTTCTCGTTCCCGTACCTCAATAGCAAAAGTAAGATTTCTTAAAGTTGGGTTTTCTTTTCATTTTTGGGTTGATTTTGAAGCCTCAAGTGATATAGAAGCTTAAGGAAAGCTTAAGAGTGAATGCAACTAATTAGTGATTTATTAGTGATTTAATAAAATACGTTTTTAAGTGATTTGATGAAATTTGGTCAGAAATTGGAGTTTAAAAGCATATTTGACTTGTCAAAGAAGTAAATAAGAGATTTGGAGCCTTAGAAGTGATTGAAAATATGTTTGAAAAATTGGTGTGATTTTTTGTTTTAAGTGTTCTTTGGAAAGTTTGGATGTTATAAGGATATTTATGAATGTAAGTTAGTTGGGTTAAGTGATAATGAGTTTAATGGCATGGTTGGAGATAAAAGTAAGAGATTTAGGTGAAATTTGGGTAAAAATCAAAGGGAAATAAGTAAAATTTGGGTAAGGGTATCGGTACTGGAAGAAAAGTACCGATACTATAAGGTTAAATTGAAGGAAAGAGGATGAACACCATCAACAATATCGATACTGACAAAAGTAGTATCGATACTGACAAAAGTAGTATCGATACTGATGTGGAGTTATCGATACCAAAAGGAAGGTATGGATACAGTAATGGGAAAATGGATTTCATAATAAAAATGGCATCAATATTAAAGAGGGTATCGATACCATAGAAGAGAAGTATCGATACTGTATGAGGGATACCAATACTATTCAATATGAAATTTTAAGTTAGGATGAATTTTATTAGAATTCGAAAATAATAGTACTTTTGAGTATTATTATTTTGTATAAATGTTATAAAGTATACTAACATTTGTATTATATGTGTGATTATGGATGCTTGTGTAGATCGTAATCAAATTCCGAGTCAAGTAAACAAAAAGGCAAGGATAAAGTTGCAGACTAGTCAGTCTACAATTAAGGCATAATATTGAGGCATACCAGGTGAGTGCATTTATTATGTACTTATATGATATAAGGATGACTTGAGATGACTCAACCTCGAATGCTTTTATAAAAACATGTTTTACACTATTTTGAAATATTTTCATAAAGTTTATAAAAATGATTTTACGAATAATTTTAGAGTATGAACTGCTCTAAAATAGATGGATGAACTTTTATATCGTTTTAACAACTATCAATGTTTTAGAATAAATGTTTAATCTTTGAATTTGACTTAAAGGCCTAATGTATGTGCATTGAGAGTCATAGGTGCATTTCGACATACTTTGTGTATGATGGTTATCGATCGATTTTGTTTAATGCATATGTTACATTTTCGTATCAATACTATGTGTACTTTCGACACTATGTGTGCAGACATGGTATTCAAATGAGTTTGTGAATTACCATTTCAATACTTAGGTGCAACTCATGTACCTTGCATTCTCATTCAACATACATTGGGAAAATAAAAGGATAATTTGGAAAAATATTGATTGAGAGGTATGCTGGGGATACTAAATATTGTTTCGCAAGTTAAGTGAAAGAAACTTGGTTTACCAAGCCAATTTTAAGTATTACTATGATTTAATTAATATTTTGATATTTAATGATATACTTATTTTTTGTTTACACCTCATTTATATTTTTATGCCTCACTAAGTGAATACTTAGCGTGTGTTGGTTTCACGCGTATGTATTAGTACGAGTGGAGTAAGGAGTGCAGCTGACATCGTAAATCAAAGCTTGCCTCATCAGTAACTGTATGAAAATTATGTTCACTTTTGATATTTTTAGATGGCATGTAATAGACTTATGATAATGCTTTGGAATGTATTTGACTTATGATGATTATAATATTTAATATGTTATAATTTTAAGACTATTTTACATGCTAAAAGTTAATGAATGTTTTATTATTATTACATTAAAATGTTTTATGAATAGAAACAAAATTATATTGGTTTTTAAAAACATAAATGTTTTAAAAGTCATGTGACATCTGTGACTTATATACGGAAACATATACGCAAATGGGTGTTACATGGTGAATGCTCATATTGTTGTGGCACCAGATTGGAATTTCCCTTTTGAAGAAATGTATGATACAAGTGATCAAGTTATTAGAGTAGTGTTGGGGTAACGAAAGATTAAAATGTTCCATGCCATACATTATACTGACAGAACCTAGAACATTGCACAAATCAACTACACAACAACTGAGAAGGAGTTGCTGATATTGTGTGTGCCTTAGATAAATTTAGATATTCTCTTATTTGTATAAAGGTGATTGTTTGTACAAATCACTTAGCATTGAAACATTTAATTATGAAAAAAACCAAGTTAAGTGTGATACATTGGGTGTTGTTGTTGAAAGAGTTTGACATTGAGATTAGGGATAAGAAAGGCTCTGAAAATCAAGTGGCTGACTACTTATCACATTTGGAATCAGGTAGTAAAGATGGAATCATACTCTTGATTCTTGATCATTTCCCAAATGAAATGATTCTTGCCATCGAAATATTGCCTTAGTATGATGATATTATGAATTATTTGGTGAGTGGATTTCTTCTACCAGATCTTAACTGAAAAGGAAGGAAGAAATTTGTGTAAGATGTTAAAGTTCATAATTGGGATGAGCCATATCTTTTCAACCAATGCAATGACCAAATTGTGAGACGATGTGTCTTTGAATCAGAGCAAAAATGCATATTGCATTATTTTTATAATGCACCATATGATGTTGACTTTAGAGGCATGCACACTGCATCAAATGTTCTTCAATATGGTTATTATTGGCCAACATTGTTCAAATTTCCAAATGAAGTTTTTAAGCATTATGATCGCTTTCAATGAACTCGTAAAATTTCTCGTCATAATGAAATTCTTATGCAACATATATTAGCGATATAATTATTTGATGTTTGGGGATTAGATTTAATAGGACCTTATCCATCATCATTTCAATACCTTTACATCATTGTTATTGTGGATTATGTTTCAAATGGGTCGAAAATATAACATTACCATCAAGTGATGCTAAGTTGGTCTTGAAGTTTCTTCACAAGAACATCTTTACTTGCTTTGGAACACCAAGGACATTTATTAATGATGAGGGTTCCTAATTCATATGCAAGCAAGTTGATAAATCTTTGTTGTCCTATGGAGTGAGGCATCACATCGCTATATCATCCAATCCTTAATCAAATGGTTGAGCCAAGGTATCCAACTGTGAGATTAAGAAAATTTTAGAGAAGGTTGTGAATCCTTTGAGGAAATATTGGTTTTTACACCTTAACGAAGCTTTATGTGCATATCCCACAACCTAAAAAACCCTATTCGGTATGCCTTAATTTCGCTTGTGTATCGGAAAGTAAGTTAATTACCCTGGAGTTGGAGCATAAAGCAATGTGGTGTAATACCCCAAATTTTGGGCTAATAGTTTCATGTTTACTTGAGAGATATATGGATCCATGGATTTTATAATTTATGTTGTTGGGCTAATTTGGAAGAGAATTAAGCTCGACTAACCATAAAAGGGGATTTTTAAATATAAGACAAAATGTGAAAGGCCAAAAGTGCAATTAGACCGTTGATGGAAAATAAGGCTTATTTTTGGGGTTTTATGCTAAGTTGAGCGTGGGTTTCTTACAATTTGCCTTATCTTCATCCTTCCTCATTTCTTTCTTCATGTTCTTGCTCCAAAGCAATACTTACTCAAGGTAAGTGATTGAGAGTTCTCCCTTACTCCTTAAGCTTAAAAATTCATCCATAACCTCCCTCATTTTCCATCTTATGTTAAGGAATCATTTTCTTCATGTTTTACTAGAGAAAAATGGTGAAGAATAAACAAGTTCTAAGATGAGAGTGTTTTCTAGCTAAATGAGCTTTATTTTAGGATAGTTTAACCAAGTTAGTTTATTTCTAATCCTTTGGAGTGCTAAGCTTTCATAAGCATGATGATTTGTTGAGATTTGGGTATTTGAGAATTTTAGGGTTTTACACTTGACTCATGACATAAATAATTCATTTGTTGTAAATCATGTGTTTTTATGACAGTCTAAGATCCTAATTAACTTCCTAAAGATTTAGTACATGATTAGAAACCAAGTTAAGGCATTTAGAGTATGTTTGGGTGTTTTCTAAGGTTAAATAAGACATTTCTGGGAGTATCGATGCTGGATGAATAATATTGATACTAGATGATTTAAGATGAGATTTAGAGTTTTCAAGTAGGGAGTATCGATACTGTTGGGTAGAGTATCATTAATTCCCTACATTATTGATACTCATGGTATAGAGTATCGATAATAGGCCATATTTTTAAAAAAACCATTTTTGGTACTGATACTCATAGGATTATCAATACTTGGCCATAGGGTATCGATATTGCAAGTAGAGTATCGATACTACCCACTTTGGATGATCATATTTGACCTCCATAAGGTCCGCAAGAGCTAAGGATGATCCGTAATAGATGAACTTAGTTTGTGAGGGACGTAAATGGCTAAAGGGGGCCGAAAACAATCGTAGGAGTGGGTTACAATCGAAGTATCCATAGTAGGCATGATATGTTCAAGTACCTTCTATCGAGCACATAGAAAGTATCTAAGAAATAAAGATCAATGTAGAGGATGTAAAGAAAACTGGTATGAAGAATTAATTAGCTTACGAAAAAATGAGATCATGTATGAAAAAAAGTTAACAAATGGAGGACTTGAAGTTGTCCTCTAATTCGAGGGTAAATTGAGAGAAAGCGTGGTAGAGCGAATAGAGTACCGCTACCCAGTAATGAACCCGTGTAAGGTATTGGGTTAACTAGTAACACAGCCTGTGAACAACTACAATGGTCGTAGTAAAAACATGAAACCTATAGAGACTTCTCTAGAGATTGAGAATGACTAAAACACACTTAATTAACGAATGATCAAATTAAAACATTTTAATAAATTAACAACAATAACAGACTAATAAAACCCCACATAACATTCTAGGTAAGAGAACGAGTCAAATAGCAACTAGTAAGAGAGTGACCACTTTAGTTTGTCTAGCTATGCTAGAGTGTAGTGAGACTGCCTTAGTTTACCTAGTGGGACATTGTCAGTGCGCGAGACACTTTAGTGGCTAACTAGGTCGCGAGGCCCGAACACTCACAAGGAGTGGGTTAGCGATGTCAGTGTTGTATGGCCTTTGGTCCTTCAATATGGATGTATAGTTTCATCAATCCAGTAAAATAGATATCCTTAAAGTTTGGCTTGGCGGCTATGTGATATTGAACCAATGCATCAGTTTAGCGGGAATTGTACCGATGATATGTGACACTAGGTTACCCCTCAATGATCTATCTGATGGTTATGTGAGGACTAGGAGATCATTCAGCGGCTTAGTGGGAATTTCATCGATGCTATGTGACACTGGGTTCCCTCAGTTAACTAGTGTTTGATTTCTATATTAGATCGAATACTAGTGATGCTATGTAAGATGCTATAGCATTAATGCAAGTATATGTATCTTGTCATCTAATAAAGTGGAAGCTAGAAAGTTTCAGATATCAAACCGAAAAAGAGCATAACAAGTTACAATAGTGTTGTAAGAAAAGTTTCTACAAGAAATATGGTTGCAATAGTGACTTAATGCTAAAATTAATTAAAGAACTCAGATAAATAATGCCAAGCAACACTACAACATTAAAGAGAACATTAAGTCATGAATTGAATGAGAACATTAAGTCATGAATTGAATGAGTTAGGAAGATATTACTATAACTATGCATACAACCATACATTCATGTATCTATCAAAGACTAATAACATTTAACTAACGAGAATCAACCTCTGTTCATTCAAGTGATTAAACAATTAACTATGTTAGATTATTGGCACTATACATCTCAATATGCAAAACTGCTTCTCATCAAAACCAATGTTGAATAAGACATACATGAAGATAAATTCATTTCTAAAATTATCTTAAAAGTGCAATAGCTCATAAAGGTGGAGTTTAAACATAAATTGCAGCAAAAACATTTAAACAACCATTAAAGTTTAGTACCAAAATAACACCCCCAAAAGTTTAACAACACATCCCAAATATATTTTGTTACTTCCATATCTCAATGAAGAACAAGAGTATAAACATGATAAGATCTTCTTAACCGTCGCTGCTACTCGACAAAGATCTACATACTTCTGCTACTCCCCAAGCAATCGCGGTTCATAGAAGTTAAAATAAGTGGAGAAAATAATTGGAGGGAGAAGTTGATGATGAAATGGTGTGGACACCCTAGGCTAGGAGAATTTTCCCTTAACCAATAATATTTCTCATTGTTTCAAGTGATTTCTAGCTATTTGACAATTGTGTCGCTACCTGCCAATTCCAGAAGATTTTCATAACTGCTTGGTGATTCATCAGTTGTTGCAGCTTTATCACATCATTATCTGCAACTTCAAGGAATGCCACAACATTAGTGTACCAATTTCAGCAATAAAAGCAAAATAAGCCCAAAGTTTCTCAACTAACTCCCATGATGCAAATGATACAAAAACATGTACAAATGATCGTAATACGTTCCTAATAATGCTTAAGTTCAAGCTTAACCTAGATGAAAAGATCCTAAAAGATAACTCTTTTTTAGAGTTATCACACCCTCAAACCTAAGAGTTTGCTTGTCCTCAAGCAACAACATGTATAAATGCAACTATAACTAATATAATGCCATAAGATAACATTATCAAATTAATTCAGAATTTTTAAGTTCTACAATAATACATACAAAATTCACGTGATCTCAAATTAGGGAATGCAATGTCAATTTTTTAAAATCAAAACCTATAAAGTGCAGTAGTTTGCAGATTAGGTTTATCCAATCAATACTTAGTGAAATTACAAAAAAATATTCCTACTTAGTTAATGGTATTCAATGATGTGCAATCATCCTAGACTAATGTTGGAGTATTCCTACTTATGCAATTTCTTAAAAACTATGTTGGAGAATTCCAACTCATTTTCTAAAATGTTGGAGCTATTACCATCTTTTCCAACTTATTTGATTTGATTTTTATATGTCTAAGATTACTATCACATCTAATAAAGATATGAGATTTAAAGTTACAAAATTTCTAATGTCTCTAAGTATTGAGAACTTACACATATAGTGTTAAAGGGTTTCTATGGATCCTAACTCTAACAAATTTCAAAAACATTCCCAAAACATTTCACACATTAATATTTTCATCATTGGGCATCCTCAAAATTATTTTTAAAAACTACATTGATTTTATAATACAAAACATGTAGCATTTCCTATGCAAATCTTAAATGTTGTAACAAAATGCTAACATACTAAAATACTATATTATACTAATACCCTAAATGCACGTAATATAAACAACTCCAACAGTCAACACACCCCCAAACCTAAGGGTCACATTGTCCTTAATGCTTACAAACATAGACAAAAAAAATTAAAGAAAATAACATAAACATGAGAGGGGGAAAACGAGACTTCCCTATTTGAGTTTTCTTGTGCTCTTTCGTGGGCTGACCAATCTGGGCTTGACTCTTTCGGCTGTCACATTATCCTTCATTGATCTCTTGGGCTTGTGAGTAGTTGACATGACTTTGGCCACAACAACATCAGGAACTGGAGTAGAAAAATGCTTCAACAATATTTTGCAGCTTTGGTGCAGGCTTAAGGGTTTGCACATTTTGCTTCCCCATTTTATCCTTAGCACCGCCAAACTTTTTAACAGCAGAACTGTTTGGTAGAATAGCTTCACTAGTTTTCTCAACCTCTTCAAAAACATTGCTTATGATATGGCTAGCATCCAATTTATGCTCCTCAACAGCCGCAACATCTTGAAACAACTTTGTCATCATTTAAGTCCAGCAATTATTGAGTAGCTTGCTTCTCTTCGCTTTCCTTAGGTTCCAAAGTTCTTTTATTTTCTTGGTGGCTGGGTTGCTTCTCATCAACCTCTAGGTTGTTGACGTCCTCAGATTCAACAGTAAATATTTTAGTAGATGCTGCCAAATCAACCCTATTTTCATCCTCAGTATCACTCTCTTTAACTTCAGTTTCCTCTTCCTCATATGTCTCAGTGTCTGTCTCCATAGCCTCGTCTTCCTTATCTTTCTTTGTTTCCTCTTCGCCCCTAGTGCTGGAAGAACTATCCGCAATATCTGGAATTTCTGGCGAAGCCAAATTGTCGAACACTTGATTTGGGAAGGCAGGAAACATGACCACTACTTTCTTGAACTATTTGGCTATCACCTTCTAGAATGCCTTATCATGCTCTTGGGCATACTTCTAGTATTGAATTTGGGCATTATACATTTATGATTAATTTTACAACGCATGACTGAGCATAGACAAGAGACTTTCTTGGTTCGCTTGATGGATGCAAGTGTGATAGCACTCTGGTTGTCAAAAGCTTGTTAGAAGTCAATATAACCAGTTGTGCTTGTTTGCACAATGAAGTGATTAATGAATGAAAAAAAGTATCCCGAAGTCTTTGAATAAGCAAATAATTAAGCAGCAATGATATTTCCCACATCAATGTGCCTGCCAAACATTGTGGAATACAAGAGTAAAATTATATCCTTAGCAATGGTGGAATATTGTGTAGTACACATTAAACAAGTTCTAAGGAAAGTGAACCATACCCTTTCTGATCGATTAAGGTTTAACCTCTTGATGGTGTATACTCTTGTTGTAGATTTTTTCCCAGAACGACCTGGTAAACAAACATCAGTCCTAACCTGGTCCAATTCGGTAGTGATGAGGTTGTTGATAAACTTTACGTGTTCAAACTCGACATTCTCAATGCCTAGCAGTATATTGATGTGTTTGGCCTTCCGACCTTCAAATGAACCATCTTCTCACAGACAAACCCCAAGGGATTTCCTTCATCAGTAAGATTGCTACAAAATTCCTAAACAAGCTGTTAATCAATTTCGCCCGGATGAGCACAAAACATTTCCCATTTGATTGTAGCAATGGTGTCAGTGACGTATGCAAAGGCTTGTAGATCTCCAATGAAGATAAATCAAATCCCTATTCATAATAAATTCCGGTTAGAGAACTCCTCCATGTACCGATGTCATTGTTCAGCTTCCATAAATTTCATCAAACATTCGTCATAAATATCAAATGGATGAGCAGATGGTCCCCTTGGCAGTGGAGTTGGGGTTCAACCAGAGGTCTTGGTAGAATATTTCATTTTAGGGGAAAGGAGTGAAGGGTTTGATGAAAATGGAGAAATAAAGATGACAAAATAAAGTAAAAATGAAAGCTCTATGAAGGAGAAGGAAAAAGACTGAAATGAAAAGGGGAAAGTAAAAAGTGAATATAATTGTTAGGGTTAGGGAGAGATATGAAATATTGTGTGGAAGAATGGACAAAAGATAAAAAAATATCTTTTTATTTTAAATGAGTGGTGAAATAGGGATAAGATATAATTTAAATGCACGATTGTGATTGGGTTAAATGGACGGTGATGATAGGTGACAAGAGTGGGTAACAACTCATATTTACTATTTTATTGGTTAAGTTTTATGGCCCAACTATCCATTGTTGCAAACATTGTATGCAACACCAGCTACCCACAATAGCAAAGATTGTTGGGAAGCAGAGGTGGAATAAAAAAAGAAATAGTAAAGAAAGATGTAGCAAAGATATGTACAAAAAACTAACAGAAATTAAATTTCATAAGAAAATAATACTAAATTAATGTTAAATATGACTTATATACTATAAGAAATTAAAAAGGAAATGGTTCTCTTAGTGAAGAGAAGTAATGTGAGGGCTTTTTTATTGGAAATAAGGCTTTAAACACTTTCCATGAACTTTGAATCTACTTCCATCCACCAAATTCCTTAATAACACACCACAATAAGGAAAAACTTCAAGGACATCAAATGGACCAAACCAGCTAGAACGAAACTTCCCAAGAAATAGCTTTAGATAAGAGTTGAATAATAAGACATGTTGTCCAACATTAAATTAACTTGGAAAAATATGTTTGTCATGTCATTTCTTACTCTTATCTTTTAAATCATAGTGGTCTTATAAGCATTATTCCAAAGCTCTTCTAATTCATTGAAGTCCATCATCCATTTTTCACCAGCGACATCCAAATCAAAGTTTAGCTTCTTCAAAGCCCACATGGCTTTGTGCTCTAACTATATAGGTAAATGGAAAGCTTTTCTATATACAAGGCAAAAGGGAGACATGCCTAGCGGAGTTTTATAAGTTGTCCTATAAGCCCATAGTGATTCATCAAGGCGTAAGGAATACTCCTTCAGTGAAATGTTGACAACTTTTTCAAGAATTTGTTTTATCTCACATTATAAACTTTAGATTGACCATTGATCTGTGGATGGCATGTTGTAGCAATCTAATGCTTTACTCCATATCTATGCAATTCTTTACCCACTTGTTTTCCAATAAAATAAAAACCTTCATCACTGATAAATGCTCGGGGTATTCCAAAACGAGTAAAAATGCTTTTGTCGAGGAACCTTAAGACCACTTTAGCATTGCTTTTTGGAAATGCTACAGCTTCGACCCGTTTGGATACATAATCAACAGCGACTAAGATAAAAGAATGTTTCCACATGATAAGGGATATCGTCCAATGAAATCTAACCCTAAAACATCAAATAATTTGACCTATAAAATAAGCTGCATTGACATTTCATTACGGCGAGAGATGCTACCATTTTGTTTGCATCAGTTACATTGCTTGATAAAACCATTGACATCCTTGAAAATGAAGGCCAAAAGTAACCACATTAAAGGTCATTTTTTCTAGTCAGCATACCTCCAAAATGTCCACCATAAGGTGCATTGTGAAAAAGATGCAAAATGCTTTGCCACTCACATTCATGGGCGCATTTTCGTAGGATTTGGTCATTGAATTGCTTGAAGAGGTATGACTCTTCCCAATGATATGTGTGGGCATCTCTTATGAATGTTTTCCTACCTTGGTAATTAAGGTCAATTGGTATAAAACCACTCACTAAATAAGTAACAAAATCCACGTACCAAGGTAAAACTTCAATGGAAAGAAGCTTCTCATCGGGAAATGTATCCAAAATAACTAGTATTTTTCAATCTTCACTATCGATTTCCAAGCGTGATAAATGGTCGACCAGTTGGTTCTCAGATCTTTTCCTGTCTCGAAATTCAATGTCCAATTCTTGAAGTAACAACACTCTTCTCATTAATCTTGGCTTGGTGCCTTTCTTAGCAAATAAATGTTTCAAAGTCAAATGTTCAATGTAGACAATGACCTTTTTTCCAATGAGATAAGATTGGAACTTCTCAAAAGCAAACACAACAACGAGTAATTCTTCTTGATTTTGGCATAGTTGTCTTGAGCATCATTCAGTGTTCTGCTGGTATAATGTATAACATGGAAGACTTTTTATTTCCTTTGCCCCGACATTGCACTTACAACATGGTCACTAGCATCACACATTAGCTTAAATGAAAGATTCTAATCTATTGCTATTATAAAAGGGGCATTGACTAACTTTAACTTGATCATTTCAAAGGACTGTATCACTTCACCATTAACAATAAATTTTCTATTTTGCTCCAGCAGTGAACACAATGGTCTAGCAATTTAGGAAAAATCTTGATTAATCGTCAATAGAACCTGACATGTCCTAAGAAACTTCACACTAATTTCACATTAGTGGAAGGTGGTATCTTCTCAATAACCTCCTTATTATCTTTTTGTACTTTAATGCTTCGGTATAACCTGGGTCACCATTAAATGACATTTTTTCCCATTCAATACCAAGTTGGTTTCTTACATCGTTTTAATAAAGTTGTTAAATTGGTAAGGAAATGATCAAATATTACCCAAAAATAGATAAATCATCCATAAATACCTACAAGTAGTATTCAATCATATCGAAGAATGTTGCCATCATGTAGCACCATAATGTTATTGTAGCATTATACAAAGGCAGGTGAAAATAGTATTCTTCTAGTCTCCAGGGGCTATAGCTATTTGGTAATAGCTACTATACCTATCTAGGAGACATAGAAATCTTTACCAGTGAGACAATCTAGTATTTGATCGATAAATGGCAATAGGAAATGATCTTTCCTTGTAGCCTTATTGATCTTTTTGTAATCCATATAGATTCTCCAGCCAATAGTAGTCCTTGTTGGCACAAACTCATTTGTTCATTTGTCATCACGATAATGTCACCTTTTTTTATAATACACTGAACGGGGCTCACCCAATTGATGTTCGAGATGGGGTATATAACTTTAAAATCCAACCATTGATGATCTCTTTTCGAACAACTTCTTTCATAATCGTATTTAAACTTCTTTGTTGCTCGATAGAAATACTATTGGGATCCTCCAGCAATATTTTGTGCATACAAAATACTGGGCTAATTCCTTTAATTTTAACAGTGCTCCAAGCAATTGATTGCTTATTATGCTTCACAATAGCGATCAATAAGTCTTTCTATAATGTTTCGAGCATTGTTGCAACAATAATAAGCAAAGTCTCATTGTTTCTAAGGTACAGATACTTTAAATGATTGAGTAGAGGCTTTAAATCCAGTGTGGGTGGTTCTTTAATCGAGGATTTAAGAGCTTGAATATGCCGATCAAAAAGTTCTAATGACTCAAAATGTTACAAGTAATTGCCTTCAACTTCCTCATTATCAATTAGCTCCCCTGTTGCAATATTACTTGCAACATTGTCCATGCTTTAGCATTCATCCCATTGCTCCTACACAAAAATATCAATAACATCAATCAAATAGCATTCAACATTATGATTAATATATGAAACATTTTCAAAACATTGAAAGTAATATGTTCATCATTCAAACACATGGTAAGGTTTCCCTTTTCAATATTAATCAACGAACGACCAACAACAAGAAAAGGTCAGCCAAGTATTATGGGAACATCATTCCAAAAAGATGAAATCAATTGGAAAAATGAACTTATCCACTCAAACTATCATATTCTCAGCAATGCCACTAGGATGCACGGTGGATCGATCAGAAAGTTGTAAAGTTTTGGTGGTAGGCCTTACTTTTCTACTCTAAAATTTCCTAAAAATTTATAATGGCATTAAGTTAATTCTAGCACCTAAATCAATTAATGCTTTATCTACAAATTCATTACCAATAAGGCAAGAAATAGTGAAACTCCCTGGATATTTGAGTTTTCGTGGCAATCAACTTGTAGCCGTAGCACTACATCCCTCGGTAACTGCAACAGTCTCAAATTCTCCAAGTCTTCTATTCTTAGAAAGAACTTCTCTCATTAATTTAATGTAATTCATATTTTTCTCCAAGGAATCAATCAACGAGATGTTGATGCCAATTGCTTAAGCACCTCAATAAATGCTCGGTATTGTCGGTCCTCTTTAGTATTCTTAAATATTTGGGGAAATGGTGGTGGAGGTCTTGGATTCAGTTGTCTTGGCATTGTAGGTGGCATTCTATTCGTCATTGTGGTTGGCATTACTGTTAGGAATTGTCTCGAATTGTTACACTTTCATGTATTTCTTGTTTTAATATTAACAATGGGTGTTTCAAGATCCACTTCCATATCTTTGCCATTATCTTGTCGGCTAATCCTATCAACATCTTTCTTTTTAAGCTCTCAACAGGCTTTCCCATGTGGAGACCACTTCTAGTTGTGATTACTTTTCAATGCTTGTTATATTGGGATTTCACTTCTTGATTTGGATTTTCAGTGTCGCTCAACAATGTTCCTTATTACCTACTACTCAGAGCATTCACCAATTGTCCAACCTAAATTTCTAAGGCCCTTAATGATATTGATTGACTTGCCATATAATCCTTCATTAAGGCTTCAAGAGAAGTAAGATTAGTAGCTTGGGTATAATGTTATCCTTGGTAATTCTGGCGTTGCTTTGGCATTATAATATTGCTTTTATGGATTGGCAATATTTTGATTTCTCCAAGATAAATTGGGATGGTTGCGGTACTTAGCATTATAGTGTTGCCATAGGAATTGTCATTCCTATTATAGTTCCTCATATAATAAATAGATTCAGGGTTTTATAGGCATTGCTTATAATTATGATCATCATTGCAAAACAAACATGAAAGAATATATGCATTATTTACCTATACATACCCTAGATTGTGCAACTTTTAACCATATCCGATAATATTGTGATTTAGGAAACCATGGAATTGAAAGCATCAATATCCATTGTGTAGCATTATGTCTGCCAAACATGTTCCTCCTGTTGGGGTATTGATAATCATTGTTTGATATTCTTTCTAAAATATCATAAGCTTCATTGTACGTCTTATCTAGCAATGCTCAATTGGCAGAAATATCAACCACCTTACAAGTTTGCATATTCAAACCATTATAAAACATTTTCATTTACGTACAATATGGAAAACCATGCATCAAACATTTACGGAGAAAATCCTTGAAACATTTTGATGCCTCATACAAAATCTCATAGTCTAATTGTTTAAAAGATAACAAGTCATTTTGTAGCTTAACACTCATATTAGGTAGATTGAATCGCAGTAAAAGTTTTTGAGCTAACTCGTTCTAGGATTTTATAGCACTAGGTGGAAACGAGTTCAACCATGCTCTAGCTTTATCTCGCATTAAATAGGGAAACAACTTCATCTTCAGTGATTCCTCAGGTACTCATTGCTGAATAAATGAGTCACACATTTCCAAAACTGCTCAAAGATGTGCTTGAGGATCTTCAATGATGGAACCACTAAATTTCCCCATGGATATTAACAATTGACACAACACTGGTTTTACCTCAAAATTGGCAGCATGAAGGGATGGTCTCACGATACCATGATGCAAATCAATTAATGTAGGGACAATATGTTGCCTAATAGGTTAGTTATGATCATCGCTAATGTAATAGTGTGGTCGATTTACTCCAACTCCAACTGACATTTTAATGTTATCTTCATGCTATAATGGTGGTAAAGTATTGTTACCATTTCCAACATTCATGTTTACTCGATTTCAATTAGCTAATCTTCGACGGCGGCAAAATGTTCATTCTATTTTCAATCAAAAGGTTGTAATTCGTCGTCATTGCTACGTGACATACACTATATGTACATACAAACGAAAATAAATAAGTAAATACTTAAAAATAACTCTAATGAAAAACCATTGCTCTCCGAAAATGGCACCTAAAACTTAATGCTATATAAGATGTTATAGCATTAACACAAGTGTACGCATCATTTCAAGTAATAAAGTGGAAGCTATAAATCTTCAGATATCGAACCCACAAAGAGCATAACAGGTTACAATAGAGTTAAGTGAAAAGTTCCTAGAAGAAATATGGTTGTAATGGTGACATAAAGCTAATAGTAATTAAAGAAATAAGGGAAATAATGCCAAGCGGCTCTACAACATTAATGAGAGAATTAAGTCAAGAATCGAATGGGTTAGGAAGATATCTGGTAGGTTTTACTATAACTATGAATACAACCATACATTCATGTATCTAGAAAAGATTAATAACATTTAACTAGGAGAATCAACCTTCGTTCATTCAAGTGATTAAATAATTAACTATGGTAGATTATTGACATCATAATCTCTATATACAAAACCAATGCTGAACATAATTAGCATGCAATATCAATAATATTCATTTCCAGACATCATCAATAAGACATACATGAAGATAAATTCATTTCTAAAATTATCTTAAAAGTGCGACAACACATAAACGTGGAGTTCAAACATAAATCATAGCAAAAACATTTAAACACCCATTAAAGTTTAGTACTAAAATAACATCCCCAAAATTTTAACAACACACATAAATATACTTTGTTACTTTCATATCTCAACGAAGAACAAGAGTATACACATTATAAAATCTTCTTGACCGTCGATGCTACATGATAAAGCTCCCCAAGTTGTTGTTGCACTCTTAGCGATGGATCTAAGCAACCATGGTTGATAGAAGGTAAATATATGGAGAAAATAATTAGATAGGAAAGTTGATGATGAAATGTTGCGGATACCCCTCCTATTTATAGGTTAGGAGAATTGTCATTAACCAATAATATTTCTCCATGTTTCATGTGATTTTCAGCCATTTTACAGTTATCACTCCAACTTCCATTCCAAAGATTCTTATAACTTCCTGGTGACTCAACAGTTGTTTCAACTTTATCACAACATCATCTGCAACTTCAAGGAATGCTATAGAATTGGTATATCAGTTTCTAACAATAAAAGTAAAATAAGCCCAAAGTTTCAAAACTAACTCCCATGATACAGAACATGTACAAATGATCCTAATATTTTCATAGTAATGCTTAAGTTCAAGCTTAACCTAGGTGAAAAGATCCTAAAATATAACTCTTTCGGAGAGTTATCAACTAGCAGTGTTGCATTAAGATAAAGCACAACAAAATCAGTATTGCATTCAGATAATTCACTAGAGTGTCAGTATCACATTTAGATAATGCACATGAGTGTAATTATGGCATTTAGATAATATATAGCAGTTACAAACACTAAGGTTAAAGACCATTTAGATTTTTTCTCATAGAGATGACATTATAAGAGGATTATTGGAAGCGTGAGACTCCTACTTTAGTTATAGAATAGTTTAGCCCTAAGTAGGTAGCACTTGATTAAGATCATTCATTTACCTATTGCTTAGTATCATTTTTTAGCATACTTGTGTTTATGAAACTCATAATGCTGCTCTAGATTACTAATTTTACTATTAGGCTTTGTAAGCTTAAAGATCGGAGGTTTTCTGTTAGTAGGTCATAAGCTTCAGTCGTTCAAGGAGAACTATCACAGCAGGAATTCCATCATCTTCTTCAAAATATTGTATTGTATCTTTAGTGTCCATATCTATTCATAGAATCTTACTCATGTATTCAGATTTATAACTTTAGGTTTTTATTATTTGGTTTTAAACAACGTGTCACAGAGCTCTGATTTTTTAAAGTGTTTTTATAACTATTATTTAAGTATATTATGATATCATTCAATATGTTTGAAATGAAAACGAATAGAATTTGAAAAATCATGGGTTACCTCGGCAGCCCAATATGTCACTTTAGGCCCAATTGGGTTTAAGGTGTTACATTTAGTGGTACCAGAGCATGCTATGTCAGCCCTAGAACCAATGGTCAGTTCTAGTAAGGTTCAATGAATACATGACTCTAGGTACTTAAAATACTTGTATAAGTCTGGAATCCTAATGATGCCCCTTTTCTTAATCAGTGCTGTAGAGTTTTGTGATGTATGATAGTTTCGAGCATGGTCTTAATAATAGGAGGGAGAGTCGAGCCTCTCATCCTGATAGTGTCAGTAAGAAGTTCATGCCTAGGGTAGAGGATCATGATATCATGTTAGGTGCTGGAGTCATAGAGGTGACCTTCTTTAGAGGGTTGACCTCTACTCTAAGAGAGATGTGGACGCGTAGAGCACATAATGTTCAACCGACCACCTAGAGTATGTTAGTTCCAAAAGAGTCCTCAGTAGAGAGACTAATGAGGTACAAGACATTCGAATTCTTTAGTTCAAGAAGTGATGAGCTCTAAAGGCTCTGATATATTGGTGAGGTATCTAGAGTGCAAACATTTTGGAAAAGAATCATCGAGGAATATTCTTTAAACTTTCTCGAAAATGCTATAGATGTGGATCCATGAAACATATAGTGAGGGATTGTCCTAGTTTCGAAGGCAATGTTTCAACTCAATCTAGGGGAATGACTTAGTAGTTTAGTTGTTGGGATCGTTGGCTCACCCCACGGCATAGCGAAAATAAAAATTTGACGGTCTCACCAATGATCGAAGTATAATAAAATGAAATTAGGAGGAAATGATGCGAATACTTACAGCAGGTTCCTTGAAAGCTAGAAAAGACATCAACGTCTAATGGTAGTGTCGATCGGTTGAATTCGTAAGCCTTTACAAAAACACGTCTCGACCTCTACTCAGTTCACCCAATTGAAAGCAACATTTGCTTTTCCCAAAATTGTTTTGAAAAAACGACTGAAGATAATGAGTAAAAACAGCTATTAGACCTTACACCTCATTTTATATCCAAGTTACCCTAACATATTAGGGATTTATTATTTCAAATTAATTAAATATTTGGGATAATTAAAACATATGTATATCAAATATACATATATTAACTCTAGATATATTTTAGTAACGTACAATAAATTGTATATCTTTGCTCATTTCAATCATAGGGTGTGACCCTGTAGGTTCTTGTAACGTTAGCAATAATTATTAGAACAATTCTAATATTACATACCTTGAGTGACATCTAGCAATATATCATTGTTACCTAACTTACAAGAAAATATGATTCGACATATCATCTTTGTGATTAACTCTTTTATGTATTACATTCTTTTGTCCTTTATATTAGAATAGGCACAAGTCTTGGAATAGTCACACTTGTATAGCCCATCTATTGTTTCTTGATATCTAGAGTATACTTTAATTAGCAAATAATTTGTGATATCTCATATCAACTTATTTGAGTACGGCCATGCATTTCTAGTCTCACTCAATCAAGTGGCATGTGATATATTTTCTATTATGTAGGAAGGACAAATCCTATTTTAATCATACACACCCACTACATATATCGAGATATATTCAATAACAGTCTTTATCGAGCAACCAATTACGGAGCACGTTTAACAGCATCAAAACATACAATTATATATGTTGGGATAGCATTGATCTCATGTCTGCGGATCATACATATAGTCATCACCATGAGCAATGTTATGACTGTCACATAATAATCCAAGACATATGCTCATGGTGGGTCAATCCAATACATTGTTCTATAATAATATAATAATTTCTCAATTATGACATCTCTATGTCAATGACAACTTGTTGTCATCAATCAATAACATGTTAGTCTTAAGCGTATTATTATTGTCCATGCCCATAATAATACTTGACTATGAATCTTTTAATAATAATAATTATGTTATTATATAGACTTTATTATCTTCTAGTTTATGTTAAACACATATATATAACTGAAAATAATAGCGGCAATGCCTTTATTCAATAAAATCTGTAAATAAAATGTATCATTACAATAATCATATGATTGGTCTTTAGGCATACTCTAATATTAACATGGTAGAGAGGCTACATAGAGAGGTGTTAGTTCTATGCTCAAACTTGAGAGTAGTAGAGTAGATCGACTAGTTCTCGATTCGACTATACGTGATTCAGCTTATTAGATCATATAGAAACATGGCCACAACGTTGATGTTATAGATGAGATGCCAGGTACGTTCTTAACTATTTTGGTTTTTCATGTTGTTCCAGAAGGTATAACTGCATGCATTATTTTGTGGTGTCAAGTGAACTAAGTAGGAAATGTATTTTTGTTTAGGACCCTATCGTCAAGATCTAAGTGCCTAGTTAGTGCTTTAGTGGGATAGATAAATTCACCTTAGAAAATTTTTCTGTGGGTTTGGGTCAGAATCTATAGTCGACCTAAAGGAAATTTTTAGTACAAGTGTTGCTTGACCTTAGGGTTGTGAGTCTAGAGATAGGAGAATAGGTGGTTGTTCCTTGTTGAGTTGAAGGTTTACTCTAAGAACATATTGAGTCGCAGAATCCTCCACCCTTATTTGTTCCCTAGGGGAATATCCAAGTGGGTTGTCTAAGTTAGATATGAGACTTAAAGGATGTTTTTGCTTTTCTAATAAAGGGTTCGTGTGACTGAATCATAAAGATTTAATAATCCCAAGTTTAACATTAAAGATAAGGATCTCTATAATAAAATTCATAATACCCAAGCTACCATAGCCAGCATGTCAATCACCTTAATTGTTAGAAATATCATGATATATCTCAGTTAGTGCCAAGGCATTTCAGTTTCTAAGTGGGCATAGATGCCCAAGTACTCACGAGGAGTAAGTTAGACCGGTGTACATTCCAATGCAACAATTCTAGAATTTCACCCTAGGTACTAAGTGTACTATTAATATGATAATGAGTTTTAAGTCTTGAGGTGCAGTAAACCCTCCGATATCACCATGAACAATAAGTAAATTTCTAAATGAGCCAAGCCTCGTTAGTGATGTCTTCATGTTATTATATGAGATTCAACTATTTAAAACACTTAGAAATATGCATTGTTGCGTTGTACGTGGATTTTAGTGCTTCAGACTAAAAGATATAGTCTGAATTATTCGTCATTTGACTAGAATTATTCATCATCGAATAGCTCAGTGGTGGTAAGTGATAGTGAGTACAAGATATAGAGTCTCATGAACCTTAAGTCAGAAAGTGGTAGTGAGACACATCTTCTTTGTTAGGTGTGCTCTCTAAAAGAGCCATATGTTGCTAGTTTTACTAAGCAAGTAGCCAATTTTTAGTTGTGAGTTCCTTAGACGCATGATCCATGAATAAAATGTTTTTAAACCGCAAGGCAAATGAGAAACAGTCAAGTGGTGTAGACGAGTATTGAATTAGAGTTACACAAAAGAGTGTAGAGATCGACGTTAGAAAGTCAAGAATTGTCATTATATCTTCAGTATTCGACATCGAGACTGTGTTTGGAAAGTTCTCATAAGACATCAACATGTAATATGACGAGTTACCTAAGCTCAGCAAGCATCAGAGATTTATAAAATTATGTAGTAAGTTAACTCAATTAAGTAAGGTTAGATAGTGAAGGGTTTAGCAATAGCAATTGAGTCGTGGAGTAGCATTTTCCTTGTGAAAAGTTTTAAGTATTCAATGTTAGGATGAATAGAGTATGTTGTTATTCAGTCCAAGTAAATTTCAAGGACAAAATTTCTTTCAATGATGGGAGAATTGTAGCACCCCCCAAATTCTAGGCTAATAGTTTCGAGTTTACCCGAGAGATATGTGGACCCCATGGATTTTGTAATTTATGTCATTTGGCCAAGTTTTGGCTAATTCGAATGAAAATTCAGCTCGATTGACCATAAAATGGGGATTTTTAAATATAAGACAACGTGAATGGCCAAAAGTGCAATTAGAATGTTGATGGAAAAGAAGGTTGATTTTTTGGGTTTTATACTAAGTTAGGGTTCTCCCACTTTTCCTTCTCTTCATCTTTCGTAATTTCTTTCTTTATATTTTTCCTCCATATCAAGGCTTAGCTCAAGGTAAGTGATTGAGAGTTCGCCCTTACTCCCTTAAGCTTCAAAATTTGTCCATAACCTCCCTCATTTTCCATCTTATGTTAAGGAATCATTGTCTTCATGTTTGACTAGAGAAAAAGGGTGAAGAATCAACAGTTTGAAAAAGATAGTGCTCGCTAGCTAAAAAAGCTCCGTTTCGAGATTCTTTAACCAAGGTAGCATATTTCTAATCCTTTGTAGTGGTAAAACTTTCGTAAGCATGATGATTTGTTGAGATTTGGGTATTTGAGCATTTTAGGGTTTTATACTTGATTCATGACATATATGAATAATTTGATGTGAAACATGTGTTTTTATGATAGTCTAAGACCTTAATTAACTTCCTAAAATTTAGCACATGATTAGGAACTAAGCTAAGGCCTTTAGAGTGCTTTTTGGGTGTTTCTTGAGCTTAAATAAGACATTTTTGGTTTCAAGTATCGATGTCGGATGATTTAGGATGAGATTTGACGTTTTGAGGCAGGAAGTATCAATACTTCTAGGGAGAGTATCGATACTCAGGGTATAGAGTAGTAATATTGGGCAATATTTTCAACAACATAAGCCATTTTTGTATCGATACTCATAGGGGTATTGATACTTGACACTAGAGTATCAATACTACAAGTAGAGTATCGATACTAACCACTTTGGATGGTTAGATTTGACCTCCTAAAGGCCTGTAAGATCTAAGAATGATATGTAATGCTAAAACTTAGTTCGTAAGGGATGTAAATAGAGAAAGGGGGTCGACTAAAGTAACCATAGTAGGTGTAATAAATTCAAGTACCTTTAGCCAAGCACGTAGCAAGTATCTAAGAAATAAGGATTGTTGCAGAGGATGTATCGATAAACAGTATGATGAATTAAACAGATTAAGAAAAAGGGGATAATGTAAAACATGAATATTAATGAATAATAGACTTATAATTTTCCCTCTAATTCGAGGGTGAATAGAGTGAAAGCGCAGTAAGAACGAATAGAGTATCGCTACCCAGTAATGAACCCAAGTTAGGTATCGGGCTAACTAGTATCACAACAAGTGAACAGAAACCACAGTGATCATCGTAAAATCATTAAACTTGTAGATACTTATTTAGAGATAAAAATGACTAAAACACCCTTAAGTAACGAATGATCAGAATAGAATAGCTTAATAAATTAATAGTAGTAATAGACTAATAAAACCCCAAATAATGTTTTAGGTAACAAGACGAGTGAGATAGCAGCTAGTGAGAGATTGACCTAACTTTAATGTGTCTAGTTATGTTAGAGTTTCATTAGACTACCTTAGTTGCCCTAGTAGAGAATTATCAATGTGCATGGCACTTCAGTGGATAACTAGGGCGAGAGGCCCGAACATTCACGAGGAGTGGGTTAGGGATATCAATGCTTTGTGACCTTAGGCCCTTATATATGCAGTATATTTGCATCAGTCTAGTATATCAGGTATCTTTAAAACTTGTCTTGATGGCTATGTGATACCGATCTAATGCTTCAATTGAGCAGGAATTATGCTGATGCTATGTGACACCAGGTTCCCCCTCTATGATCTAGCTGATGGCTATGTGAGGACCAAGAGATCATTCAATAACTTAGTGGGAATTTCACCAATGCTATGTGATATTAGGTTCCCTTAGTAGTGTTGCATTCAGATAATGCACAACAGAGTCATTATTACATTTAGATAATGCACATGAGTGTCAGTGTCGCACTTTGATAATGCATAACAATTACAATCATTTAGGTTAAAGACCCTTTAAGGTGTACTCATGGTGAGGCCCTTAGTAGATGATTAAGGGAAGTGTGAGACTCATACTTTAGTGATAGAATAATTGAGCCCTAAGTAGGTAGCACTTGATTAAGATCATGTATGTACCTACTGTTTAATACCATGTCTTTATCATGCTCGTGTTTATGAAACTCATAATGCTAATCTAGATTAGCTATTATACTACTGGGATTTTTAGGCTCATGGTTCGAATGTTTTCTGTTCCCAGGTTAGTAGCTTGAGTCATTTGAGGAGCACCATCATAGCTAGACTTCTAGAATCTCCTTGAGAGTACTATACTGTAGCTTTTATGGGCATATGTATTCATAGATCCTTAGTCATATATTCAGATTTATAACTTTGAGTTTGTATTATTTGGTTTTAAACAATGTGTCACGGAGCTCCGAGTTTTATACAATGTTTTTATATTTGTTATTTAAGTCTATTATGATACCATTCAGTATGTTTGAAATGAAAATGAATAGGTTTTGAAAATCAAGGTTGCCTCGACAACCCAATGTGGCACTTTAGGCCCTATTAGATTTAAGGTGTTACATGTAGGCTCTTAAAAGAATAGATTTTGACCTTGATGTTGCTGGAGAGAAAACTATGCTTGATTTCAATTAGCTTGAAGATATTCGCAATAATTCCTATGAAAATTTGAAGATATGCATGGACAAGAGCAAGAGATGGCATGACAATCACATTTACCATGACAATTTCTGTTGGGCAGCAAGTGTTTCTTTTTAACTCATATTTGAAGTTATTTCCTAGAAAGTTGAGGTCTCATTGGTTATGATCGTTTGAAGTGGTAGAAGTTTACCCCATGGAGTTGTGTTAGTCAAGAACTTGGTGGATGGAAGCATGTTTAAAATCAATAGACAATGTTTGAAGCATTATTGCAGTGCTTTTATTTCACTAAGTGAAATTCCTTTTACTTAGTTTTTCATTTTCTTTTAATAAGTCAATTTTGACATTAGATTAGTTTGCATTTGCAATTTTTTTTACTTTCTTTTTATTTTTCTATACAGGAAATGACATGAATTTATCTGTTGCATCACCAGTATTTGGTCTGCTACGGTTACACAATAAAGGCCATAGTTTTGTGCAGTTGATGTTATATTAGATGCTAGTAGCAAAACTAGCTAGATGCTAACTCATTAACGGAAAAAAGGTAGTTGTGAGCTATCATCCACTAATCCATGCAACCCATCTCAATCTTCCATTTAACCCCTATCTAGTCATCCACTTAGAAGTAAGAGATAAGTAATCTTTTCTTTCTTTTTAAATTACCCTAGCATTTATAACTTACTAACCCATTTACTCACTTTACCTTTTCACTTCATCTTCTTTAGCCGTTCGAGTAAAATAATAGACACACCATTTTTTTATTTGCTTTGTTTCCCATTTCTAAACCCTTTTATCTCCCTAAAACCTCACTTATCCATGGCTCCCAAAAAGAAAATTGATGTGAAGTATGTTTGACGAACACCAAGTAAATCGTCGAGAGCCCTGTCCAATTGTCAATCAGTCGTACCAAGTACAAAACCATTTTACTTTCTTATAGTCAATAACGAGGAAAGTTATAAAACTGAGTTTGCCAAATGTGAGTTTTGACTTGAACAAGGGTTCGATTTATCGAACAATGAATGCCCACATGCATTCGCCTAAGTCAATGACACCATAGCCAAGCTAAAGTGGAAGAATTTATGTTCCCAAGTCGATGAAATTATCTCAGAGTTGGTATAGGAGTTTTATTGACATCTCTCAAACAAGCAGCAATCATTGGTGTATGTTAGGGATAAATGGTTTATTAGTGGCTAAATGCAATTAACATGTTGTTGGGCAATGCTGATATAGAATGCAAGCACACAAAGTTCACCATTAATCTTATTGATGCTTATATGGAACTTATCAACGATGACCTTTTCCTTCATTGTTGTGATTGAAACAAGTCCACTACTAGTTCGTACACGATCCAATGAAAGCAACTCACCATACCAGCAAGGGTATTATTTACATTCCTTTGCACTCATTTAATGCTCACCATCCATTATTATACCATTAAAAAAGATAACATTTTGTTTTTCACTCCATTTTATTTGGTAGACATATAAATGATAGGAAGATTATATATGAAGAATTATTTGCATGCGCCCAAAAGTGTACTAGTTATTTGTTTTTCCATCCTTAAATCATTGTATTGTGTCATGAGGCACAAGTGGTTGTAGCTGATTCTAACCAGGTATTAACAAACCAGGGTTCCATTACATCCCTTATGATTAAGAGGATAATCCTACCAGAAGATCTATCACAAGACCAAGATGACAAGGTGTTGAGTATCTAGTGAGAAAGCAATGAAATCATGTATATTGAATAGAGAAGATGAATTGTGTTATTGATCTACATCATTCTCTTCCTTATATACAACTCTACATACTTGTTATAGTCTTAACAGATTTTGTAACTAAACATTAACAACCTCAACTAATCATTAAAATCAATCTTCTAGAATCACTATGCAGCATGCACTAGAGCTCGAGCAGTGTAGGAGCACGATGTTGATGATCACTAACTCATTATGCTAACATTCCTCTACTTCTTCTTCTTATTCTGTTCTTCTGACCTTGAACACACTATTACAGCCAGCTCTAAAAACTAATTACAACTAATTTCTAACATTCAACCTTCTTGATGAAAAGATGAACAATTGAATCGAAAGTGCGGATGCTTCTTCCGTTCACTTGAATCAAAAGTGCCAATGCTTCCTTTCGTTCTTCTTGAATCGAAAGTGTCGATGCTTTCTTCCGTTAACTTGAATTGAAAGTGTTGATCATTCCTTTCGTTCTTCTTATTCACCTTTATTTATTTCTTCTTCATTTCTCTTTCATTATACAAGACCAAAAAAAATTAATACTACGCTACACCGTTTACCCATCAAGAAAATTCCATTGCTCTGCCTATTACCAAATACATCATTAAGCATGCATGGCTTCTTCCAAAAGAAAATATCCATAAGAAAAAAGAAAAGCATTTTGTTTAACCAGAGTCGCCACCAAACTTAGCCCTAAAACCCAAAGATTTAAACACCAGTGGAGCCAAATCCCCCAGCCCTCTAGTGGTAGCATCCAAATCCTCAACTTCTAAAACATCGGGGTAATGATAATCTCAATAATCAACTAGACAATTCTGTCACCCACTTTCATTTCAAAGTCAACATCCGAATAGTTGAACAAAATCACCCCAAGGGGTCATCTGTAATTTACATCGATTACTCCAGTTCCCACGTCGATGGAATGCTTCCAAGCCAAACAGACCTTGGCGCAACGCGACAATAGGTTCCTTAAGGTAATGAAATGCTTAGTGCCGTAACTGGTTTTCGTCCGGGCACGAAATTGTTTACTTGGCGGGAAAAAGTGATGTTAATAAATGGTTTTTAAAATATTTTGGGAGTCGCCATCGGCCTTTTGGGTCAAGTAGGTCGAATCTTTTAAAAGAGTTTTTAAGAAAGCATCAATTAAAAGATAAACTAGTTGCGTTTTAACCAAAAATTTGTTCTTTTTAATAATAAAAAGGGATTCATGGTCGATTACGTTTGGGGAAGGATTAGCACCCCATAACGCCCAAAATTAGTATTTATTAATTATAAATTGTTTCTATTATAGAAATTTAAATATTCAAAAATGTACTTAATTCTTAATTCTATTATTTCAAATTCATAAATTTAAGAAAATCTATTAATTTATATATATATATATATATATATATATATATAAATGATATTTTTTTATTTAAAAATATCAGAAAAGGACTTCTAGGTGCTTTAAGATAGCTCTTTTCTTATTATAAAAAATAAATAAATATTAAAACATTTATCAAAAAATAATAACAAAAATAGATTAATATATATATTTTATAAAAGTAAAATATTTATTTATAAAAAAATATCAGAAAATGGACATTCAATTGCTTTAAGACTGCCCTTTCTTAATATTGAAAAATAAATATATATTTAAATGTAATTATTTTTCTTAAAAGTAATTTATATAATTAAATTTATAAATAGGATTAAATAAATATTATTTATATATATATATTTATAATAATAAAAATAATAATTAAATATATTGAAAATAAACATATAAAATTAAAATATAACTAAACAGTGACAAAAATAAATAAAATTAAAACTATATATTTAAAATATAAAAGCAATAAAGCTTATAATTAAAAATAAATGAAGATATTAAAATTAATGACTAAATTAGAATATATTAAAATTAAATACCCTAATTTGTAATATTATGAAATATAATAATTAATTGTGTAATTTAATCTTAATTATTTATTCAGGGCTAAAATAAAATTTATAAAATTATGAGGGACTAAATGCGATATTTATCTTAAATATATATATACGAATAGTGACTAAATTATAAATTAATTAAAATTATAAGACCGAATTGAAATGATTATAATTTGATTTAAGTGACCAATTCGTAAAAGTTACAAACTAAGGATACTGCGTAGAAGTTTTACCCATAAGCGTAAATGACACCGATACCCCTACCCAAAATGACACCGTTTAGGAGGGGTATATAAACCCCGAATAGCCAGCCCTTCGGGCCATTATTCTCATTTCCTCTCTTCTCATTCTTTCTCTAACTGGGGGAGAATGAGAAATGCTCTGCATTCTCTCTAAAACAAAGAGAGAGACCACTGGCCCCTTCCACCACCGCCGACCACCGTGAACGGTTGCCGAAATTTACAAAATACCCCCAAAGCGTATATCTAAACGTCCTAAGGCCCAATCTATGGCTATTTTAACCTAAAACCCCATAATATATTATAAATCTACGATTTTCACCTTCGGCGTTTCGGTTCTCCGGCGACGTTTGGAGCTCTCCGACGACAGAGTAAGTTCCTCTCCTCTCCTCTCTTTTATTTTTGTTTTTGGTTGCTTCTTTGTTCTGCTCTGTTGGTTGTTTGCTTCCTCTCGGGTTCTTCTCTCTGTTGTTGTTCTCTCTGTCTTTCTCGGTTGCTCTCGCCATTGCTGTTTCTGTCTGTGTTCTTCTTTTGTTTTGCAGGTGTGGTGGCTTTTATAGCCACCACCGAGCTCGCATTGGACCGGATAATAGAGCTCTTGGCGGTGAGTCACCAAGCTATGGTGGTGACTCACCATAGGGCTTCGACGTGGGGCTGCTTCTTGAGTATTCAGTGAGGCGACGACATGGTGGCATCATCGGAGTGGAGCATCTGGCAGTGAGAGTGTCGGCAATGGCATGGCAGAGGCGGCTGGATATTTGGGTGATGAAATCCTAATTGTGTTAGGGTTTGTTATTAGGTTTGGGCCAGTCTGGGTTATAATCGGGCCTGTTTGTAAATAATATTTTAATAATAATAATAATAATAATATAATATAAATAATATAATAATCAAATGAAAAACAAATGAGTATCTTCAGCTGCCCCTCTTTTCTTATTCTTGTGTTAACAAGAATATGACAAAGACGAAAAGATAATAAGTTTTTTTTTCATTTGACTTCACTTGATTATGATGGCAATGTTGAACAAATTCTTCTTTGGGATTAGTTTTCTCATTATGAACTTTTCCACTGGGGATGACAATTTATCTCCTTCTGTGATGTAATCTAGCAAAAAGTTGAACAAATTCTTCTCTTCTTCAGATGAATTCTTCTCATTATGAACTCCTTATGGAAATACTGATACTGATCTATCTCCTTCTATGATAAAATCAAACAAAGGTTGAACAAATTCTTCTCATTATGAACTTATTCTTCCTCTTCAGATAAGTTCTTCTCATTAAGAACTTTCTCTGGAAAAGTTGATCCATTGAGTAATGAATTCAAACAAAAGGTTAAACAAGTTATTCTCATTATGAACTTCTTCTTCCTTCTTCAGATGAGTTCTTCTCATTATGAACTTTCTCTGGAAAAGTTGATGCTAATCTATCTCCTTCTGTGATAGAGTCATGCAAAAGGTTGAACAAGCTCTTCCCATTATGAACTTCTTCTTCCTTCTTCAGATGAGTTCTTCTCATTATGAACTTTTTCTGGAAAAGTTGATCCATCAAGTGATGAATTCGAGCAAAAGGTTGAACAAATTCTTTTCATTATGAACTTCTTATCCCTTCTTCAGATGAGTTCTTCTCATTATGAACTTTCTCTGGAAATGTTGATCCATCAAGTGATGGATTCGAGCGAGAGGTTGAACAAGTTCTTCTCATTATGAACTTCCTCTTCCTTCTTCATATGAGTTCTTCATATTATGAACTCTCTCTGGCAATGTTGATATATCAAGTGATGGATTCGAGTGAAAGGTTGAACAAATTCTTCTCATTATGAACTTCCTCTTCCTTCTTCAGATGAGTTCTTCTCATTATGAACTCTCTCTGGCAATGCTGATCCATCAAGTGATGGATTCGAGCGAAAGGTTGAACAAATTCTTCTCATTATTAACTTCTTCTTCCTTATTCAGATGAGTTCTTCTCATTATGAATTCTACCTGGCAATGCTGATCCATCAAGTGATGGATTTGAATCTTTGATAAAAACTTTGAAATTCCTGTCAAAATTCAACATGGATAAAATAGATGAAAATGCACCTATTTTTGCAAATGCCTAAATATGATGCATGAATGTTAAGTTCATCTTTATTTGATTTCAAAGTGGTGAACTCGGTCTTCCTTCACTTGGTCAAAATGTCATTTCAAGCTGGCATTTTGATTTGGAAGAGCAATCTTTGTGTCTTTTTTGTTTCATAAAAGTCTCAGAAGAAATGTTTCATTCACAAAATCCTTGTTGCGATTAGAATTATGACCTTGTTGTCCCATCTTAACATGGATAACACTGGCTTTCTTTTCTTGGACTTGTGTAAAAATCCAATAAATCTTTCTTCTTTGAAAAGAGAATCTATCATCTTTGAAGAGTATAGATGTAGATATACTTGACTTAGCAGGGATTAATTAGGAGAGTAGAGTCTGTTATGATTTGACTCTTGAAATATATCATAAGGATGATTTATCCTAATTCCTTTCATGTCTCCACATATAATTGGATCTCGAACAAGGTAACTCAGACCATATCATATCGAGATGCTTAACAATAACCTGTCGTTCAACCTCATTTGACTCCACTAGTTTCTTGTTATTAAAATTTCCGCTTTCCTTCAATTTGATTACAGCATTGGTTCAGCACCATAATTACTGGAAGTGGAAGCACGTGGTGGCATCATCAGAGTGGAGCACGTGGCAGTGGGAGTGTCGACAATTGCGTGGTAGAGGCGGCTGGATGTTTGGGTGATAAAACCCTAATTGGGTTTAGGGTTTGTTATTAGGTTTGGGCCAGTCTGGGTTGTAAGCGGGTTTGTTTGTAAATAATATTTTATTAATAATAATAATAATAATAATATATATATATATATATATAAATAATATAACAATCAAATGAAAAAAACGAGTATCTTCACTTAGATCAGTAGGAATCAATGCTTTTCCTCTAGTAGGCACTTTGGTATCCGTTGCACTTGACAGATTGTAGCCTATGACAAGAGCAGAGCCTCTAGACGGCAAAACAACTTTTTCAGAGAGTCTTATTACTTTCAAGAGAGTGACTGAACCTTGGATAACTTCAGGTACTCCGTTTTGATTGAGTTTTGGTACTTTAGGGGATGACCCTTTGATTTCAGGGCTGTTGTTGATCAAATCTGCTTGGGCAATCGTGAGAGATCTTGAGAACAGACAAAAAGAAACGAATGATTCTAACAGACTGGTTTAGTTTTTGTACGCTGGTGGCCTTCCATTTTAAGCGGCGCTGGAAACGGAAGCCGGTGGTAACGGAAGAGGATGCAGCGGATGAACAACAAGGTCAGGACCGTTTGGCGAATGATACCATGTTGAGTATCTAGTGAGAAAGCAATGAAATCATGTATATTGAATAGAGAAGATGAATTGTGTTCTTGATCTAGATCCATTTCTTCCTTATATACAGCTCTACATAGTTGTTATAGTCTTAACAGACTTTGTAACTAAACATTAAAAACCTCAACTAATCATTAACAACAATCTTCTAGAATCACTATACAGCATGCACTAGAGCTCGAGCAGTGTAGGAGCACGATCGTTGATGCTCACTAACTCATTATGTTAACACAAGGGAACAAATGCTGCTGATGATGTTACACGTCCACTGCACCACCTAATGGTCCAGCTTTACAAGAGCCGTTAGGGAATTTTTCATTGATTGATGCAAAGGCACAAGGAATCATGTCTATTCTGAGTCGCACATTATAGAATCAGTTCCAAATGCATCTCGCTCAAGTCTCCTATTGGGACTATGCTCAAGAGAGGGACAAAGCTATCTAAAAGGTTATGCACAAGAAATTCCCAGGGTTGTTTCCATGTTTCCTATATTCCCAAGTCATGTCTTGGAGGACTTAGCCTATTTGTTATGAGTGATGCTAAGTAAAGTTTGGCTAGCACTAATGACAAATCAAAAAAGGATGGTAAAGGTCATTTTGAGAAGACTAATGAAAAGAAGGACAACAATATCGAGGAAATGACTGCTGAAAAAAAATAAGGAGGTCAATATTGTGGATTTGGATGAAGAGGATACGAGCCAAGAAGAAGAAGAGCAAGGCATGGAAAAGGAGGACCAGAGCCATGATAAGGAGTCTCACAAACTCCTTGATTTGAATGATGACAAAGTTGCTCGAGACTATATATCTAATGAGGAGCATGATATTGCTGCTACGAGAATTATTAGTGAAATTATTAAGATTGTTCTGAAGGAAACAAAAGAATGATCGATTGAGGATGACCTTGTTTCACTGATAGGTGCCACTAAAGGAACATCATGCTAGACCATGGTGCACACCAGCATCCAAGCCCCAAGAGAAAGAAGATGCAGCTTCACTACCTCCAACCTCTTCTACTATTATGGCCACTGGCACAAGATCCCCAACATGCAAGAAAAGAAAGTTGAAGGTGAAAGAGAAAGTAACTACCAAGAAACCCCGCCCAACTATTTTCAGCCCAAGGAAAAACGCTAAAAATACTCATTAGGGGAGTTTCTCTTGCCCTCTCCCATTTAGTTTCATTTATGTTTTTTGTTAGTGTATGCATTGAGTACAATGCAACCATTAGGTTTGGGGTTGGGTTGTCCAATTTTATTTTATATATTGTGTCATTTATGTTGTGTATAGTTGTATTTGCCATATTGCATTGGTTTGCATTTTGTTTGCATTGTTGTTTAGGATATTGCATATATAATATTTCATGTATGATGCTGCTAGATTAATAAAGTCTTTAAATGAAATTTTGATAATGCTCGATGATGAACAATTAAATTATGAAATGCCATGATATTTTAGATACTTGTTAGGATTAGGATCCACAGAAACCTTTTTACACAATAAGTATATGTTCTCAATACTTAGAAATCTTAGAAATTTGTGAACTTTAAATCTTACATCTTTAATAGGTGCTATATAAAAAATAGAATTCTGTAATAAATGATGTTAGAGGTGGCCAAAACTCACTTTAGTTAAAAAAATTACAATTGTTTCATTCTACTAAAGGAGTTGCAAATTGGCTTTCGCAAAGTATTTGGTAGAAAAAAAATTATGAATAAACTAGATAGGCCTGCAACTGGTTTCAACATTAGTTATAGGATTTGAATTTTCCTACAGTGTTACATATTATTAGGCTAATTTATAGGCTAGTATATGTTCCATTAAATGTAAATATTATGTTACCTAGTTTAAGTATATTAGTTTTGTATATATAGCCTTTTCTAGTGATGAATAAAATATATAGAAACATATTCTCTACTAATTCTACATGGTATCAGATAAGTTAAATTATTCCAGGGTTTGAATTTTTTTTGGGTTTGTTTGGGTATTAAAAGAAATGAGTGTTTTTAGTCTTTTTTCATCGGTGACTTTTGGAGGCAATCTCTTGAAACCCCAGCACCAAGAGGTTCACCATATGTCGATATACGATCTGGAAATTTTGTCCGCCAGAATCCCTGCGCGTGAAGCTCACGTACCGCCACAAGGTTCTTTCGTTTATTCACATGCCACAAGGTTCGGCCATTTATTTATGCGCCGAAGATACTTTTGTAACCTTTTTACACAATAGGTGTATATTATCAAATCCTTTCTAGTCTAGAAATTTCTAGTGTTGACGATGTTTTTCTGAGAGTTCATTGTACCAAAACTTCTTTTCCTTTCATGTCTTATCACTCCATCATTTTTCTCCTTAGTTATGTGACTTTTGACTCTGGAAAACAATAATACAAAAGTGGTACACCTAATAGAAACATGGGATCAAGATCCAATAGATCTAATCAGTAATTTTGAGTTCATCGAAGTGAGCATGGAGAACTTGTGTGTCGCTATTGTCATAAACCAAGACATCTTAATCGTGATTTTCGGAAGTTGCAATCTAGTAAAGCTCAATTTGCTTATGTTGCATATAGTGTAGACGCTTATTCACCAGTTGTTACAATATATGCGGATGAGCATGTCAAGTTCCTTCACCTTCAAGAAACTATGAACCAACCTTATGCTCCCATTTTTGCCCTTGTTGAGTCAGGTAAACCCAATACATGCCTTATTTCCACCTCATCAAAATGGGTCATTGATTCTGGTGCTATAGATAATATGAAAGATAACCCCAATCTTCTTTCTCAATTTAAATCTCATTCATCTATGTCTCTCATTACTTTAATTGATGGTTCCACATCAAATGTTATTGGCTCTATCACTTCTAATCCTACTCCCCCCATCACTTATTCATTTGTTTTGAGTTTACAACATTTATCCTTTAATTTTATATTAGTTAGTAAACTTACATGTTCCCTTAACTATTGTGTCTCATTTTTTCTAGTGTTTTTTGTTTCAGGATCTCTTGAAGAAGAATATTATTGGTAAGGGATGAATCAGATGGTCTCTATATCCTTGATGCCCAAGAACCATAATATGTTGCATGTACTGGGATTCTTAGTCCTTTTGAAGAATATTGTCGATTAGACCATCCTTTACTTCATTCTTTAAAGAAACTTTGTCCACAGTTTTCATAATTAACAACTTTAGTTTGCAAGTCTTGTCAAGTTTGCTAAGAATTACCATCTTAGTTCAAGTCCTAGAGTCAATAAATGAGTTGTTGCTCCATTTGAGTTAGTTCATTCTAATGTTTGGAGTCCTATTCTAGTTACCTCTAAATCTGGCTTTCATAATTTTGTTACCTTTGTTGATGATTATTCTCGAATGCCATGAATTTATTTGATAAAATATTGTTCTGAATTGTTTACTCATTTTTCATCTTTTTTGTGTTGAAATTCGAACTCAGTTTGGTACACTCATACAAATATTGTGAATTGATAATGCAAAAGAATATCTTTCAAATCCATTTTACAAATAAATGCGTGAGAAACGCATGCTCCATCAAACCTCATGTGTTGACACCCCTTCACAAAATAATGTTATTGAAAGAAAAATCGACATCTTCTTGAAATTGCTCAGGCCTGTTTTTCCAATTACGGGTTCCAAAATATTTTTGGGTCGATGTCATTTCAACCATTTGCTTTCTAATCAATTATATTCCTTCGCCTATTTTTTTGGGTAAAACACCGTTCTATACCTTGTTTCCAAACAAAAATTTATTTATCATATGACCAAAATTTTTTGGTATACTTGTTTTGTTCGGTCTTGGTACGTATCTGTGTCTAACGATGTTACTTTTTTAGAACAAACACATTTCCCTTTTTCTTTAGGTTTTGTGTTTCATGTGGGAGATAATTTCTTAATTTATCATGTCTCGTCAGGTTTGGATTCATCATATTCTACATTGGTTCAACCTTCATTTTTTTAGCCTCGCATTAAAAACACCTACTCCTGTCGCCCACAACTAGTCAACTCCAATCTAGTTACTGTCGCAATCGTCTTTCGGTTGGGCCCGGAATCGGGCTTCGACTTGAATTGATGGGGTTGGGAGTCGCCACGACCATTTTAAAACAAGTTTAGGTGGGCCGAACACCATCTTACCTGATCTGCGCTTTACTAGAAATGTGTCGGGTTCGGGATTCGGTTACAGCCAAGGAAGGATTAGCACCCTTGTACTGCCCTTTCGGTACCAATTAATTTGTCGGTTGTCTTTAATTGCGAAAATTGAAATTTAGAATGTTCGATTCAAATTAATTACCTTTGATTGGTTGTAATTATTCTAAAAAAGGTCGAAAATGTTAGAAAAAATAAATAAATCAACAGCAAAATATAAATAAAAAATATAAATAAAAATCAAAGGATAAAATATTAAATTCAAAAAATAATAAAGGTAAAAAATGAAATAGGACAAAAAATAAATAGAAAAAAAAGAAAACAAGAAACGAAAAATATTAAATAAAAAAATAGTAACTTTTTAAAGTGGCAAAATGAAAAAATAACAGTAATAATAAATTAAAAACATAATAATAGAAAAAAATGAAAATTTAAGGGACCAAGTTGAAACAGATCACAACTAATGGATTAAAATGAAAAGCAATAAAAAAATAAAAGATATAGAACCTTTTCCTGGGGATAAGCCTGTAACCAATTACTAGAAACTAAGACATCATAAAACCTTAAAAATATAAAAGTTTACAGAATTATAAACTTCCACAAGCTTACACAACAAAAATATCAAGCATGGGCATGCCATCATGGAATCAACATTCTTAATTTGCATGACATGAGTGACATATATACAACAGAGAAATGCAAGTATGCAACACGTGTTACTAAAAATAAATACGTGGAAAACAGACCAATTCCTACAAATTTAAAAGAGAAAGAAGAGCAGAATAAATGGAACTTTCAACATCAGTCTCATGCTTATAATTTGCTAGCAATGAAATACCATCAAATGCAAATCAGATGGACACCTCTCACTTTTCACGAAACGACGACGTTCCTTTGCTGGTGCCCCCTTGAATGATTCGCATGTAAGCTTCTTTCTTCTCTGGTTCGTTACTGGAGATCTGGTTCGTTTTCTGGAATTGGGTTTTCGAGGATAATGAAGAAACCAACCAAGGAATCTGAGCTGAGCACCGAGCTAATCGGACAGAACCTGATAAAACTGATAAGAAATGTGTGTTTCCTCCCATCGTATATATTTTTCGTGTTCTCTCCCCCTATTCTGTGTCCTAGTTACATGTTTTTATAATAGAAATAACTAGGAGTTTCATTCCAAATGAAACACTGATATCTTGTGTTTGTTGGTGTGTTGGTGATGTTGAGGCGAGAAACCCTACAGTGGACTCGGTGGATTGTTGCCGTGACGTTTGGATGCTTGACCAAGGGACTCGACCGAGCAGCGTGAGCAGCGAGGACTCGTAAGGCAATGGATGCAGCGCCTCTTGGAATGCTAGCTGGAAACCCTAGCTCGTGTGCATGTTTAGGATTTGGGTTGGACTAGGGCATTCTGTTGGGCCCCGTATAATATGATCTTGGGCCTGACACAAAAAAATAAAAATAAAATGTAAATATGTGATATAGTTTGTAATAATGTATATTATAAAAATAATATTAATCAAAAGGGACGAAATTAGGTGTCTTCATCTGCCCCTCTTTGCTCATTGTTGTGCAACGAAAATAGAGCAAAGATTAAAAGACACGAATTTTGTCCATATCGGACGCCCTCTGTCGTAGAGTTGAAACCCGATATCACGACTGGTTTGTCAATTTAAATCACAAAATGACTCTCCGTCGTGAGGTTGAGTCGAAATTGGAGAATTCTGAGTATGAGATTCTTCGTCGTGAAGTTGAAATCGAACCCAAAGCTTTGACCAGCAGTTCCTGGATTGTCTTCTGGCTCAAGATACTTCGTCGTGAAGGTGAAACTTGACCTGAAGACTTTGGTTTTGCTGTGTTACAGATGACTCATTCATCGTGAAGTTGGGTCGATCTGTTTGTGAAGTTGAATTGTATATGGCCCCTTCGTCGTGAAGTTGAGCCTTAGAATTGGATATCCTTTGTCGTGAAGTTAAAATCCAATGCAAGTTGCGTTGTTTCGAGACTAATATCCTTCACTGTGAAGTTGAAATTGACTCTGAAACTGGAAAGTTATGCTGACAGACACTTCTTCTTTGAGTTGGATATCCTTCGTCGTGAAGTTGAAATCCAATCTAAAGATGGATGATGCTTGTGTGCACGATTCCCTTTGCCGTGAAGTTGGAACCGCGGGTGGCCCCTTCGTCGTGAAGTTGAGCCTGGAATTGGATATCCTTCGTCGTGAAGTTGAAATTCAAGTAAGTAGCATTGTTCCGAGTCCAATATCCTCCGTCGTGAAGTTGAAATTGGCTCTGGAACCGGGAAATTGTTTGTTGACAACCAGTTGTCCCTTCGTTATGAAGTTGAACTTGTGTTGTCTCGAGTCTAATATCCTTCGCTGTGAAGTTGAAATTGACTCTGAATGAAATTTTATTGACAATCAGCCGCCCCTTCGTCGTGAAGTTGAGCTTGTGTTGTCTTGGGTCCAAGATCCTTCGCTGAGAAGTTGAAATTGGCTCTGAAATTGAGGAGTTGTTTATTGACAACCAGCAGTCCCTTCATCGTGAAGTTGAACTTGCGTTGTCTTGAGTCCAATATCCTTCGCTGTGAAGATGAAATTGGCTCTGAAATTGGGGAATTGTTTATTGACAACCAGCGGTCCCTTCGTCGTGAAGTTGAACTTGCGTTATCTGGAGTCCAATATCCTTCGTTGTAAAGTTGAAATTGGCTCTGAAATTGAGAAGTTATTTGTTGACAATCAGTGGTCCCTTCATCGTGAAGTTGAACTTGCGTTGTCTGGAGTCCAATATCCTTCGCTGTGAAGTTGAAATTGGCTCTGAAATTGGGAAGTTGTTTGTTGACAACCAGCGGTCCCTTCGTCGCGAAGTTGAACTTGCGTTGTCTGGAGTCCAATATCCTTCGCTGTGAAGTTGAAATTGGCTCTGAAATTGAGAAGTTGTTTGTTGATAACCAGCGGTCCTTTCGTCGTGAAGTTGAACTTGCGTTGTCTGGAGTGGCACGATATCCTCCGTCGTGGAGTTGAAATCGCGGATGGCCCCTTCGTTGTGAAGTTGAGCATTGACTTGAATATCCTTCGTCGTGAAGTTGAAATCCAAGTATTGTATGTTGTGGGTGGACACAATTCCCTTCGCCGTGAAGTTAAAACCGTGGAGACCCCTTTATTGTGAAGTTTGGCTTCGAGCTAGATATCCTTCGTCGTGAAGTTAAAATCCACTCTCGATCAAATTGTGTTGTTTCAAGAGAAACTTTCAATCTGTCGAGTTGGTCGAAGTGTAGCTTCTTACTGCTGAGTTAAGCAACCAACATGAATCTTTAAAGGTGCTTTTGAATCGAGTATCCTTTGTCTTGAAGTCGAAACTTGACTCTAAAAGCTGCAAAAAATTATGTATATGGAAAATGATAAATATGATGCTCTAAAATGTATGCATAAGATGCATGTAACATGAATTGGTTATATTTTATATCCTGAAAAAGGTTTGATAATTTGCATTAGGATGTTGAATCCCCAAATGATGCCCCAATATTTGATGTTGACTCTTCAAAGATGCCCAAATGTTCCTCATTTCTTGCTTCAGCATTGATTTGAGCATGAGTTTTGTGTCAAAGAGTCACATGTCATTTACCAAGATCCACTCTAGAGAGACTGTCTTGTTTGAAAATTTTAATATCAATTAAAAGAGTTTTGAAAAATGTTTGATCCAAAGTTTTGAAATATTGTCACTTTCATGGTTTTACAATTGAGACGAATCATAAAACTAGAGTTCATCGGATATCAAAGAATTAATTATATTATTAATCCTTCAATGAATTATAGCTATTTGATAAGTGCCAAGATCAAAGCTATTTTTGGGAAATGGTTAAGTAAGGAAATGATAAAAAAAAATATCAGGTCATTATGTTTGGTCAAAGGTTTGACAGTTTTGTTCATTTGGTGTTTAATGGTTTGATGGGGTAGCTTGTATGCTCCTCTACTGGAAGTGTTCTCCGACTCCTAGCTTTCATGGTCATATTTGGATTGTGCGATGCCTTATCAAGGAATTTGTGTGATCGTCTCAGCTACGCAATTTTTATATTCGAGCCGCCTTTTCAGGTTTTCAACTCGAACCCTCCTTCGATTTCAAGACGTTATTCATAATTTATGTCTTGAACCCCCCTTCGTTATTTTTCTCTATCATGCATTAATTACATTGTTTTTTGCAAATAAAGATTAATCCTGACGGGCGGGATGAAATCTGAAGATAGTCTCTTCTGTTTAGAAATCCATGTATAATTAGAAGGGACTTTTAAGGTACGTAACGTAGGTCATGGTTCATGGTTATGAAAGAAAGGGATAAAAGGCTCAAACAAGTGTTTAAGGGTGATTGAACCAAGGATCAATTCATTCTGATGTCTTCAATCATATCTTGCTCAATTTGAATCTGCTCGTATGTGTGTCTCTCTTGATGCTCTATGATCTTCGAGCGGAGTGATTCAGTAATTCAGAAATGATCGTGCTTGATCAATCTCATGGTTTGAATCTCGATGCGACGTTTGAATCAGGAGAATCTTTGCATATGCATATTGTATTCTTTTTTCTATAATTTCTCTTTGTTTTTTTCTCTTTTTTTATTTTTTGTTCTGATTGAATCTTCGCACTTGGCATTTGGTTCACCTTTCGGTATCTCATCTGAATCAATGTCTTCACTCATGCGAGCAGATTTTTTTTCACCTTGCCCCCCAGTGTGGAGGGTGATCCTTGGTTAGGGTTGAATCAGAAGAAAAATACTACAGGCTCAAAAGAGGACACAAGGGATATATTTTTTCTCCTGTTGTGAAGGGATAAAGAAAGAAAGTCGTTCATCATTTCATACATGTAAATCTTCACAGAAGAGGTATCCCCAGGGGGATAGATTTTCAAGATTAATTCTATTCACATGAAAACAGTGTAATTAATGTATGATAGAATTATTTCGAATGAATTCTTCTTCTTTTTTCCCAGATGTCTCAATGTTCAGGCTCCCCGCGAGATGTCCCAAGTTGGTTCTTTAGAAAATGCTCATGTTAAAATGAACAACTCAATGTCCTGGGTTTTAATGGTAATAAAGGTTATTTTTAGTCTAAAAAAGACAGTGGTGTGATCTTATTGACTCAAAAAAGGTATGAGTGTATCAAAAAGATAAAGGCAATGTTCAAGAATTTCAAAAGGAGGTAATGTCAAAATTTTGTCTTTTGGTAATGACCACGAGTTATTTTGGGCAAAGAATCAAGATATTTTATTCTGGGGTTTGAGACAGGGTAAGAAAGGTCTAATCTTTCCACACGTCAAAAATCTATAATTCTTGAAGAATTAAAAGAAACATTAATTCATTTAATATTCGAAGAACTAAAGATTAAAATTTGTTCAATTACTCCACCTTAGAAAGCAGCATAAATTCAATCATTTAAAAGATTAAGTAAACATGAAAGATCAAAGACGTGTTCAAACAAAACGATCCTCTAAGTGTAAATGGTATATGCCATGCCCCCTTCTTCGCAAGCGCCTTACAGTTTTCAGAGGAATGTTTGGGGTTTTTTATGTGGTAACAGCTAACAGCTTCAACATCGTAGCCCTTAGGATATGGGGATTCTTTTCTTAGATCATCCTGGCAGGTTTTGTCCTACAATCAGCTGATCAGGCTCCCACTGTATTGTTTTAAATTTTTTCTTTAAGGTTACAATCTTGTTTCCATGTGGTTAAATCCACTTCATCGAATCCTCCATGACTTAATTTCATGAAAATGCTTAAAAATGAAAAGTAGATGCAAAATGCAAAATGCATGAAATGTTCGAGGCATTGATCCAAAAACATGTTTGTTATTATGAATAATCCTTATTGGGGACAAAAGTGTTTTATCTTTTAAGAGACAAAAATATCATGACAGCTTCTGACATGTTGACTAGTCTTCTGCCTTCATCTGTCATCGGTTGAATACCCTGTCGAACCGTTCAGGCTCCTTTGGCCAAAATGTGCAAGTGACAAGTTGTTTGCCCCAAAAAAAAGGTCTCGAATGACTGCATCTTCGACTTTCACTCTCTGTCGAGCTTGTTTCTAATGAAAGTGTCATTGAAGTCCTCAATCCGAAGCTTATCGATTGTTTCTGGAATTCATCTTATTCTCGTAGTTTTCGAAAGGAATCTCCGGGTCAGTAACTTTTTCCTCGTCTTGCCCCTGCAACCTTTGCCTCTCAAAAATTTGACTTTAGTGTACTCGGTGTAAATTCCGGTCCATTCGGAGTCCTTTACAATGTAGCAAAGTGACATATTCTTCGATTGCGGGTACCACGTCTTCTGGATTGAATGTGACGCATAATCACCCTGTAGACTGTCCTCTGTATTTTCATCTCTTGTATTACAACCCCTTTATCCATTAATGTAGATTATTCATGTTTAACAAACACTTTTTTGTGGATCAACACCTCTTTTAAATGATGCATATGATGTAAATAAAATAAAAGAGAAAAAATGAAAAGAGTTAGTAAGGTAAATCAAACTAATAAAATGAAAAATCCTACCCCACATGATATCTACCCGAACATGCTTAGTATTCCTACTCGAACATGATCTCTATCCCGCATGCTAATTTCAAACAAATCCTAACCGCATATTTGTCTATTCGCATGCTTTGAACAGAAAGTAAAGCATGAAATAATTTTGGCATTCTAGGGTTTGAAATGAGGTTTTGGGGTAGGCTCTATTTCTCCATAGTCTCCCGATTTAGGTTCTAAAAAACGGTACCCGAGTTCTCCTTGCTGGTACCCCCTTGGGCTTGCCAGACCCTTAGTCCTAAACCCATCATAGGCTTGTGTGGACTAAGTTAAACTCGAGAGGAAACATTCCCTTATGTCTGTGCGGTGAATAAATTCACACGAAGACGTAAGGTATATGAATCTCGAAGGCTACTTGCTAGGCATATGCGGTGAATAAATTCACACGAATGCGTCGCTTTCACCCCCACTTAAAACGGGTTCGGAGCTCGGGTTTAGAGCTTAGAGATGACAATTTTAAAAAAATCTGAAATCATTAAAAAATGTCAGTACAACTATTTATTTGAAAAATAATCAAAGATAAATAATTGGAATTGAATAAATAAATTAAAATTAAAATTTACCATTTTCGCATAAAAAGACAATCGAAAATTAATTTCGGCCTGACTCACTTACCTGTCCCTAGCGGAGTCGCCAAGCTGTCGCAACCGTCTTTCGGTTGGGCCCAGAATCGGGCTTCGACTTGAATTGATGGGGTTGGGAGTCACCACCGACCATTTTAAAACAAGTTTAGGTGGGCCGGACACCATCTTACCTGATCTGCGCTTTACTAGAAATGTGTCGGGTTTGGGAGTCGGTTACAGCCAAGGAAGGATTAGCACCCTTGTACTGCCCTTTCGGTACCAATTAATTTGTCGGTTGTTTTTAATTGCCAAAATTGAAATTTAAATTGAAATTTAGAATGTTCGATTCAAATTAATTACCTTTGATTGGTTGTAATTATTCTAAAAAAGGTCGAAAATGTTAGAAAAAATAAATAAATCAACGGCAAAATATAAATAAAAATCAAAGGAAAAAAATATTAAATTTAAAAAATAATAAAGGGAAAAATGAAATAGGACAAAAAATAAATAGAAAAAAAGAAAAAGAATCGACAAATATTAAATAAAAAAATAGTAACTTTTTAAAGTGGCAAAATGAAAAATAACAGTAATAATAAATTAAAAACATAATAATAGAAAAAAAATGAAAATTTAAGGGACCAAATTGAAACAGATCACAACTAATGTATTAAAATGAAAAGCAATAAAAAAATAAAAGATATAAAACCTTTTCCTGGGGATAAGCCTGTAACCAATTACTAGAAACTAAGACATCATAAAACCTTAAAAATATAAAAGTTTACAGAATTATAAAATTCCACAAGCTTACACAACAAAAATATCAAGCATGGGCATGCCATCATGGAATCAACATTCTTAATTTGCATGACACGAGTGACATATATACAACAGAGAAATGCAAGTATGCAACACGTGTTACTAAAAATAAATACGTGGAAAGCAGACCAATTCCTAAAATTTAAAAGAGAAAGAAGAGCAGAATAAATGGAACTTTCAACATCAGTCTCATGCTTATAATTTGCTAGCAATGAAATACCATCAAATGCAAATCAGATGGACACCTCCCCTTTTCACGAAATGACGACGTTCCTTTGCTGGTGCCCCCTTGAACGATTCGCATGTAAGCTTCTTTCTTCTCTGTTTCGTTACTGGAGATCTGGTTCTTTTCTGGAATTGGGTTTTCGAGGATAATGAAGAAACCAACCAAGGAATCTGAGCTGAGCACCGAGCTAATCGGACAGAACCTGATAAAACTGATAAGCAATGTATGTTTCCCCCTGTCGTATATATTTTTCGTGTTCTCTCCCCCCTATTCTGTGTCCTAGTTACATGTTTTTATAATGGAAATAACTAGGAGTTTCATTCCAAATGAAACACTGATATCTTGTGTTTGTTGGTGTGTTGGTGATGTTGAGGCGAGAAACCCGGCAGTGGACTCGGTGGATTGTTGCCGTGACGTTTGGATGCTTGACCAAGGGACTCGACCGAGCAGCGTGAGCAGCCAGGACTCGTAAGGCAATGGATGCAGCGCCGCTTGGAATGCTATCTGGAAACCCTAGCTCGTGTGCATGTTTAGGATTTGGGTTAGACTAGGGCATTCTGTTGGGCCCCGTATAATATGATCTTGGGCCTGACACAAAAAAATAAAAATAAAATGTAAATATGTGATATAGTTTGCAATAATGTATATTATAAAAATAATATTATTCAAAAGTAAATTATAAAAATAATATTAATCAAAAGGGACGAAATTAGGTGTCTTCAGTTACAAAAGTTCCAAAATCATGTCTTGATGAACAAATATCTTCGTCATTAGATCCGGTCACTATAGATGACTTTGACATACCTATTTCTCTTAAAAAGTTCAATTACATGTACCTACCCATTTTCTCTTGTTGTTTCCTATAATCATTTGTCTTATTATTCTCTTGCCTTTCTTACATCCATAAATACTATTTCCCTCCCTAAAACTGTTTGAGAGACATTATCTCATCCTGGATGGTGTACAACTAAGGTTGAGGAGATGAATGCTCTATATGACAATGGTATGCAGACTCTGGTAAATTTACCCACTGGTAAACAAGCTATTGGGTACAAATGGGTATTTACTGTTAAATTAAATGTTGATGGCTCTATTAATCGATTGAAAGCTCGACTTGTTTCAAAAGATTTGTTTATACCTATGGAGTTGATTATTATGATATTTTTTCTCCTGTTACTAAACTGACCTCTATTAGGTTATTTATTTCTCTTGCTCCTATTTTTGATTAGCCTCTACATCAGCTGGAAATAAAGAATGCCTTTTTCATGTGATCTTCAGGAGGAGGTGTATATGGAGAAACCATGTGGTTTTGTTGCTCATTGGGAGAATGAGAAAGTATGTCATCTTAAGAAATCTCCATATTTCTTGAAAAAAAGTTCTCGAGCTTGTTTTAGGAAATTTAGTCAGGCTATTGAGAAGTTCGTGATGTAGAAAAACGAGTCAGACCATTATGTTTTCTTTACAAAGTTTGATGGAGGCATTATACTATTAGTGGTTTATGTGGATGATATCGTTATCACTAAAAGTGATTCTAGTGGAATTTTATCTCTAAAGTCACTTCTCCACACACAGTTCCACACTAAAGATTTAAGGATGTTAAGTATTTCTTAGGATTTGAGGTTATCAGAAGTAAAAGAGGAATCTTTCTACCCTAAAGAAAATACATGATTGATTTAATATTGGAATCGGAAAAATTAGGTGTTAAACCTTGTAGTAGTCCAATGGTTCCTAATCTATAATTAGGTTATTGGTTTTCTTTTAGATAAAGCCTTTAAATTTCATGGTCTTTAGTTATATTCATTAAGATGTTTTCTCAACTTGATCTCGATTTAACCCTTTGGTTAGCGGATCTACGATATTACTCTTTGATCTTACAAAATCAACAAAGATAACTCTATTTGAGATCAATTGTCTATGGTACTATGTCGATGATGCATATGTCTTGACTTACCATTATACTTTAAATTATATGTTATTCACAGTCTATGCATATTGTGGGCACATGTTTCAACCATTCAATAATATCCTCCAATAAATTCCAAAGCTATTTAGCTTATTCTCCAACTTATCTAGAGATACAAACTCAAATTTCATTATGAATCTGGTTATAATTGTTTTCTTAAGTGTTTCCTTAGCACGACTTCTCCTCCTAATGTTAAACATATTCACATGTGTCGTTGATATCTTGAATATTAAATTTGAACTAGCATTGGTCTATCCTTCTAAGATAGTAGATAGTTAAAGAAAATACTATTTATCATTTTAGACCTATTTTCATTTGTTTTGGTAATATGTACATTACCTTCTCAGGACTCCCCCACATTTTCAAATGTTTGTGTAATGCAGGTTTTTGACCTTTTCATAACTCATAAGGTTTCTTGTCCTTTTTCCTTCATTGGGACCTTATTTAAAAGGTAATTAGTTGGCATAACAACTTTTTCTCCCCAACATGTTCTGTGACAACCCGAAACTTCTTAGCATTGCGTTCATTATTTTCTTTAAGATTCAATTCTTCTATTTTTCTACTTCATTTAATTTAGGAGAATATAGTGATGTCACTTCATGAATAATTTCATGTATTGCACAATGGTTTAACAATTCATATTATCACTTCTTACCATTTTAATCTATTTATTAAGTTGGTTTTCACTTCATGTTTATAAAAAACAAATTTCTCTATAACTTCTCTTTCACTCTTTTAGCAAATACACATAGAAATACATTTTTTAGCATCAGTGAAGGTAATAAAATATTTATTTCTCTCGTCTGTATCATTATTACATATTTTAAGAACTTCGTCACTAACAATTCATTAGTATCAACATCTTTGTTTCGTATTTATGATCCAAAGTCATCTATAATTCTTTTATCCATCTTATCTATACTATACACTTTATATAGTGTATCAAATAATACATTCAGGATGTATTTCAATATAGAAGTTATAATACTTCCAAACAACAGTGAATGTGGTAACAACGTTCACCTCATCCTCTCTAATATAAGAGGATCATCCGATATTTGGCCAAATTTAACATGACCAAATAGAACAACATCTTATGTTGTCAAATATTGAAATTCTATCCACGAATTTCACAAACTTCTCGTTATATGATTACCCATTTCATTTAAAACACATAATTAGAAATAATAATAATTTCAATAGTAAACCAAAAATAAATTATAATTTATTATACCGACAAAATTTAGTTAGAAACTAAATCCGTAACAAAGTCGTTACTTTCAAACAATTTCTATTATAAATAGTAATCAAAAAATTATGTTAAGTTATAAAATTAAAATTCCAATTGATTTCAAGTATGAAATCAAAAACTCCAATAAACAGAAAATTAATTCACGTTTATTTTCGATTTTGTTATCGGATAAAGTCAAATTTCTGAAATAAAATCAGAGACCAAAGTTACTTTCACGATAATTTCTATTAATAAGACTTGTTTAGTTTGAGATTTTAGAAAAACCGTTAAGACTATAGGATAAATCTCGAAACAAAATTGTTTTCTATCTCGATTTTCTCACAATTTCATAATCATTCAAATTAAGAAAGGTAGAAGAATGAGATTATGATGTCTTAATATTGTTAGAAAAATCATGTTAATTCGAGAATAATATAGAAAATATAAGAATGATTTAAATATCATTATAAAATCATATAGAAAAATGAATTTTCTTTGTCTTAATATTGTTACGCAAAATAACAATTTGAGATGAAATCGGACCTGAGAAAATCAAATAAAAGAAGTTAAACTTCTTAAAAAATAATGAAAAATAAATAAAAAGAAAATACTTTTTTCATTTTGATCTTTTGACCGAAAACAATTGTAACTTGTCACTACACAATTTCCTTAAGATAGATTTTCGGCCACTTCTTTAGTGCTCGAGATCTTTGGTTTTCTGTCTCTCATGATACAAAAAATAGATGATCATCTACAGTAGCACAACAGTAAAGATCACAAACTATCATTTCTTTTGTCTATCATAAAAAAACTAATTGTGAAAAAAATTTCTTCTTTTGAACATGTCAAAACTTATTGAAACTTGTTTTTTACATAGCATGTTAAGTCAATATTTATAAAAAAATTCCAAGAGAGATTTACTTTAATTAGATATCTTTCAATATCTAAATTTAAAATATACTAATATCTTTTAATTTTAAATATTTAAAAGATATAAACACTTTTACTATTTAAACTTAAATAAATATTATTTTAATTTAAAATATTTAAAAAGATTTAATTATCTTTTAATATTTAAAGTTAATTAAATAGATAATAAATACCATTTCATTAAAAATATTCAAAAGAATAATTATTCTAGCAATATTCAAATTAAATAATATCTTTTAATTTATAATATTGTAAAGGAATATAAATTTAATATAAATATTAAATCCGTCAGTGAAATTCATCTTTATTCCAACAGATGTTGGATTGGAATGCTGAGCAGATCCTGCAACAACTGCTGATATAGAAAATTCTGGAATATGGGCAGCTGATATGAGAGCTGTAAATTGGCTGCAAATTAAAGAAAAATAAGGAATTTTTTCATTGGATGAAGGCTTGAATTTTTCGACCTATATATATAGAGAAAGAAGTAACATATTTTGCACCTTTTTTCTAGAATTAGAATTCTTCTCCAAATTTTTATCTTAAACCTATCAGCCTTGACCACCTAATTCCATCGCCCAGGAGTGTGGAAGCAGTAGTGGAGAAGTTTCATCATAGTAGCGGTGATCGATTGAATTTATTCTAAGCCTTTGTTTTTCATACCCGAGAAAAGGAAGATACTTTATGGTTTTGTTGAATTTTAATTTTAAGAAATATTGTTAGATTTTGATTTCCAGTTAGTATGTTTGATGAAATGCTTGTGATGTGATTTTCCTTTCATAGTATGTTTTGTGTTGCTTGAACTTAATTTGGGTAATTTTTAAAAATGAAAATTGCTTTATACGTATTTGAACATAGGTTTTATTAGAAATAGCTTTGATTATTTATTATTTTTGTACAGCATCAGTCATTGTGAAGACAATATGCAACATAGAGAAATCCATGCTATTGATTGTTATAATGTTGTCAATAGTATGCCCAATAAAGTTATAGAAATATAATCTACTGTATTTATGTTTTGAATACTCAAAAAGGGATAGATTGTTGATTAATGCTTAATGCACAAATCTTCTGTTACAAATCATTACACTGCTTGCTAATGTTTGACAGCATTATCCTTGCTCCATCGGTCTAAATTCTCAATTGCTTGTTTGGTTTTATTTCCTGACACTTTTATCTTGATTTTAGTATCTTTGCTATAAGTATGTCACTTCATTTCAACCTATTCTTTTTATTTTTGATTTGACAATTCTAATTATAACATTTGCTCCTTATGAGATTTAACACTTGACAAGATAAATCATGTCCACTTTATTATTTGAGCAATACATATGATTGCATTTAATGCCATAGCAATATTGGATGCATCAATCATAATTGTCGAAATAGTCTACAAATTTGGTAGAGTAATTCAAATTTGATTTCCTAACAAAGAAACCACCTAGGTGTATAGCAATTGTAATTTTTCTAAGTTCATATCTATTGATAAAAATAAAATAAATTATTATTATGATTAATGGTCACAATAGAATATAATTACTGAAATAAAATAATTTTTCCTAAGTTCATATCTATTGATAAAAATAAAATAAAATTAACAAACAATATAATATAATAATACAGTAATCATAATATGTAGCTAAAATAAAACAAACAATATAATAAGACAATAATTATAACCTTGTAACCTAAACAAATATGTAACTAAATAAATTTTACATGTGTAAATTTTCTAACAAATAATTTCTTACTTAATAATCAAAACAAAATTAACAAACAATGTAATAAAAAATAATTATAACAAAAGACATTAGCATAGAAAACATTAACCATGATAGAAGATAACAATAATGTATTCTAGTATTTATAGCAATACAAAATATGTAGACACAAAGTTAAATAAACAAACATGTGGAGGGAAAAGCATGTGGACTACATAGTTAAATAAATAAACATGGGGATGCCAATGGAATCATGTAAAGGCCACAAGAATTGAATAAATTAAAATATAACATTAATAAGTAGTTTTCTATTTGATTATACAGAATATATGAAAAAACAATAAAGTCCAACAATTTTTCTCATACGAACAAAAATAAGAATTTTTCTTTATAAAATAATCTCAATTTTCAATTATTTTTTCAAGTATTTAATGTAACAAATAAAAAAAAGAATATTGTCATTTTTATATTCAACTTTTTTTAATAATTAAACAACCCAATCATTAATAGAATAGAATATATTGTTTAATCACAACATCATAGCACAAAATAAATTCCTTGATATCATAAATTTCTAACCCAAATTTTTTTTTCATGTCCCCTAACCCTAGAACAAAAGAAATGCCTAGAACAGAATAACTTTAGAATGATATAAATCCTAGACATTAGAAATCCCAAATCTCAATTTTTTTTCATGTTCCTAAATCCATAAACCCTAGAATGAAATAATGAATCGTGTCCATAATTAGTTAAAAAATGTTTTTCAAATACTGGAATGAAAGTACAACATAAATATATAAAAAGGGGTGTTTAAAATTTGATTAAAATCGATGAACTCCATCGAATTGAAATTTTTTAAGTTAATCAATCAATTAATTTTAGGTTCAATCAGCTAATAGTTAATGATTTTTTTTAATTTCAAAAAATGATTAATCCAGTTCAAAATCAATTAATTAAAAAATGTAAATGAAATTATTAAATATTAACTATTTATATATATATATAATAGTTAATATTTATAATAAAAGGAACCCTAATTGTTACTTTCCAAATTTAAAATTCTTCGTATTCTTCTCAGTTTTCACTTCTCAGTCTTATTCAAATTTTTTAACTTCTATCTTTTCACACTATTAAAATGAAGTGGTGATAACTGGTAAAAATGCCACATTAAGAATGCAATTAAAAAATATTTAATTTTTTAATTATTTCTTCCCCCAAATCTTTTCAATCATGATAATTTGTAGGTGAAGCGAGAAAAATTGCTTTAATTTGTTCAAAGTGTCGATTGAGAATCAATGCAGATTTATTAAGGTAATTCGAAATAAAGAGTTTTTATTTTCTGTTATTTTACGTGTATTAGTAATGTACACATACTATCATGTTTTCTTTACTTTGACTTTAGGTTCGCAATTTATGTTTATGACAATATCAATTTTTTGTGTGCTTTTGGGCAGCGAAAATGATTCTTCCTTTTTTTCATCGACATATATATAGTATAAATTAGTTTGATGATTCTCTATTGCTAACCTTTTGATAAAATCAAGTGCATGTTTTCACATATTAATTTCAAAATTAAATCAATAGATACAATCCAATAATTAATCAAATGTTTTAATCATGTCGAATATATCTAAATTTTATTTTGTTCTTTCATTTAGTAAATACATATATATAATTGAGTTTCTTTCTTTATCAATATATACATAGATTTAAATACTTATAGAGAGAAAAATCATTGCAGAACCGTATTTTGAAAGTGTCTAGAGAAACTCAGATTGTATATTAAACTAGACGTTTTGAGTGTTTTATCTAAATACTAATTAGTTTTAAAAAGTAAAATCATTAGGATATACAATTAAAGAACCCTCTTGAATTCATTGTACTTGCATATTACTAAAATTCTGAGCTATGTTACTTATAATATTTATACAAACTTATTTGGTTTTCATTTTTTCCTTTAACTAATTATTATGGCACACACTTTACTTTAAGTTAGTTTTTAAAATTATATTAAAACACCATAGATAGAACCTGCAGTAAGTTAATATTTAAATTTTAGTTTTTGAAATTATATTAAAATATCATAGATAGAACCTGCATTAAGATAAAATATATCAATTTTTATTTTATGTATGTATGTCAATCTAGATAGAACATGCATTAAAATGTAGATAAACTCATTTAATTTGTTGGTTATATACATTAATTGTTTGTTATTTTTATTTTGTGGTAGATGTGCAATATAGAAGCATCTGTTGATGGTAGCGTTTCATCCTCTTTAACAGATTCTGAAAATTCAATTAACATTGCTAAAGATTCAAGCTAAATCAATAAAACAAAATGGGCTACTCTTAAACAAAAATCCATCACTGTAAGGTCAGAAGTATGATCTCATTTTACACAATTTGGTACTAGTGAGGGTCAAAATAAAGGTAGATGTAATTAATGTGAAAAAAAAATCTTTCGTTGTGATGGAAAGTAAAATAGATTTCTGTAACGCCCTATTCCAGTTAGACTCGAAGATCAATGGATTACAATGTTACACGGGACTACCGAAATAGTGACACAAAATTTTCTTCTAAAACTGCTTGTAAATTTATGAAATTTAGACATTCATAAAGTAATATAAAAACATAATAATAAATTGGGTTTACAAATGATGGGGGTTCTCCCAAAATACATTCGCAAATAATACAAAATACTGAGTTTCAAAAGAGTTACTACTAAATATATAATAAGGTCTATAATAGTACATACCCTCTAAAGATGACTCAAGATGTACTCTTAAAGGTCTCTAGAAATCTGCTCTGCTGCACTGGAATATCTAATGATGATAGCTCCCCACAATTTACCCCTAAGAACCTGCGCACAGAAACACATTTTGATCGCGGAGCTTACGAGCTGAGTGCCTATCTGGAAATTGTACTATACTATATGAATTCGTTGTACTATAGTGTATGTTTACAAAAACGATCAGAGCATATGTGATTCAAAACTTTAATTACATGCCAACACATTAATACCACAAAATAACATATTATATAAGTTGTTTATGATACGTTCTTCTCGTATGGGTATATTATCTTGTCTGATCTTAGCTTTGCTCGTCCTGCTTCTTTAAACCTACGTGTGAAACACTTACACGCTAAGTCACAAACTTAGTGAGGCATATAAAGTGCGTAATAAATATTAAACCATAAAACATATCATAAAACAAAAATGCATAGATGCACATATACCATCATTATCATCATGCACTGTTCATTTATATATTTTCTTTTATTAGCCAAGGTACATCATTGAGAACTTAAGGTATGTGAGTGCATTGAGGTTGTGCACTAATGTTATCACCACAGCTCGTATAAATTGCACCGAAGTGCCGTGTAGAAATTGCACTAAAGTAACACATAGAAATGTCCTGAATAATCACATAGTATTATCTCGAAGGCCCGCTAGAACCCTTGACTCATGGCATGCCAATTATATCTTTAGCTCTCATATCACAAACTAATGGGCTTTACCATTTGCACCAGTTCGCATAGTTTTATCACATAGATATGTATTCACATAGATCAGGGTCACATAGCTAATATTTTATTCTCATATATCCACATAGATCATGTAACACATAGAATGACATGTAACATATGTAATACCCCAAATAGTAGGTCAGTGACTAATTTGAAAGGAAATTAAAAATTTGGAGGACCAAATTGAATAAAAGGTAAAGTATAAGAAATGACTTAAGCAAGACCAATGTGTAAGAGATAGATTAATGAAAGGACATTTTGGTCTTTTTAAGTGAAATGAAATTAAAACCCATTTAAATTCTAGGGATTTAAGAAAAAGTGGAAAGTAAGTCAAAGAAGCTATTTATTCCTTTTATGCTTCTTTCTCGTGGGTTTTGCTCTCCCCCACAGCTCCAAAGGTAAACTTTAATTAATCATTTTTTCCTTTTTATTATGGGTAGTTCTCGTAACCTTAAGTGATATATAAGCTTAAGGAGATGTTATATAGGATTAAAACTATGAAATGAAAGAAATAATAGAGAATTACGAAAATGGGTTTTGAAATGATATGTTAAGATAAGAGTGTTTATTGATGTTTATTAGTAGTTTTGACTTGTAAAAGAGGTAAATGAAAGATTGTAAGCATTGGATGAGTTTAAAAACAAGTTAGAAAATGTAGTGTGATTCTTAGAATCCAATGATCTTGAAGGATGCTAAATGTTTTAAATAGATAAATGAATGAAAGTTAGTATGGATAAGTAGAGAAGAGTTAAATAGAGTTGTTGAGGGTAAACATAAGGAAATTTTACCAAAATTGAGTATGTTTCAGGCTGAAAAATGGAAAATCTAGGTGATGGTATCGGTACTATAGAACAGTACCGATACTCCATGTTAAAATGGGATGAATCAGCTGAGTAGTATCGATACCGAAGGGGTAGGTATCGATACTATAAGGAAGGTATCGATACCATTACAAACATAATGAAAAAGTGGTATCGATATCGTAATAGAGTATCGGTACCATAGTATAGTAGTATCGATACCATGGTAGGGGTATCGATACTAAGGAGCCAGAAATTGTAAGATACGCTAATATTGTTATAGAAAAGTTAATAATAGGTACTCTTGAGTAATGTTTAATTGTAATTGTTAGGAAATATACTAACAATTGATATTAAACATGTATTTAATGGAAATAGAAAAAATCGAAATCAAGCTCCCGAGTCAAGCAAAGTAAAAGCAAAGGCCAAGTTTCGGAGTAATCAGCTTTGCATGGTGGAAACTGTTATAAAATAAAATATTAATAGCCTAACTATGCATTTGACAAAAAGGTGTCAATTATGACAGTTAGATAAAAGTCTAAGTGCCTTTGAGGCCTAACTATGCATTTGACAGAAATGTGTCAATTATGCCAGTTAGATTAAAGGCTAAGTGCCTTTGAGGCCTAACTGTGCATTTGACAGAAAGGTGTCAATTATGCCATTTAGATGAAAGGCTAAGTTCCTTTGAAGCCTAACTGTGCATTTGACAGAAAAGTGTCAATTATGTCAGTTAGATGAAATGCTAAGTGCCTTTGAGGCCTAACTGTGCATTTGACATAAATGTGTCAATTATGCCAGTTAGATGAAAGGCTAAGTTCCTTTGAGGCCTAACTATACATTTGAAAGAAAGGTGTCAATTATTCCAGTAAGATGAAAGGCTAAGTGCCTTTGAGGCCTAATTGTGCATTTGACAAAAAAATGTCAATTATGCCAGTTAGATGAAAAGCTAAGTGCCTTTAAGGCCTAATTGTGCATTTGAAAGAAAGATGTCAATTATGCCAGTTAGATAAAAGGCTAAGTGCCTTTGAGGCCTAACTGTGTATTTGACAGAAAGGTGTTAATTATGCCAGCTAGATGAAAGGCTAAGTGCCTTTGAGGCCTAACTGTGCATTTGACAGAAAGGTGTCAATTATGCCAGTTGGATGAAAGGCTAAGTGCCTTTGAGGCCTAACTGTGCATTTGATAGAAAGGTGTCAATTATGCCACTTAGATGAAAGACTAAGTGCCTTTGAGGCCTAGTTATGCATTTGACAGAAAGGTGTCAACTATACCAGTTAGATGAAAGGTTAAATGCCTTCGAGTAAAAGACTAGATGTATAACAATGTATAATAATGTATAAAAGGCATGAAAAGATTCCATAAATGAACTGTATAATGGTGTATAAAAGGCATTAAATGATGCCATAAATGTAATGTATAATAGTGTATAAAAAGCATGAAAGGATGCCACAAATGAAATGTATAATAGTGTATAAAAAGCATGAAATGATGCCATAAATGAAATGTATAATAGTGTATAAAAGGCGTGAAAGGATGCCTTAAATGAAATATATAATAATGTATAAAATGCATGAATTGATGCCATAAATGAAATGTATAATAGTATATAAAAGGCATGAAAGGATGCCATAAATGAAATTTACAATAGTGTATAAAAGGCATGAAATGATGCCATAAATGAAATGTATAATAGTATATAAAAGGCATGAAAAGATGCATAAATGAAATGTACAATAGTGTATAAAAGGCATGAAATGATGCCATAAATGAAATGTATAATAGTATATAAAAGGCATGAAAGGATGCCATAAATGAAATGTACAATAGTGTATAAAATACATTAAAGGATGCCATAAATGAAATGTATATTAGTGTATAAAAGGCATAAAAGGATTCCATAATTGAAATGCATATGGGTGTATTATCGGCATGAAAGGATGACATAAATGAAATACATAATGGTGCATTATAAGTTTGAATGGATGCTCTTAATGAAGATAAAGAATATTGTCTAAAGAGATAAATAGGAAAAGAAAAATATAAAGAAAGATAAATATGATAGGCATACTAAAAATAATTAAGATAATTATGAATGTAATAATATTTAACTGAGGAGGATTATAGGATCCTTAAAGAATATACGATTTAGTATGAACTTAATAAATATGACATACTTATGTATACATAAAGATTACTTTACAATTTTATGCCTCACTAAGTAAATACTTAACGCGTGTTGCTTCCACGCGTAGGTAAAAGAAGAGACAAATCAAATAAGGAGTGCAACAGTAGCAATGGATATCATCAATTAAGGTTGACTTGTCAGTAACTATAGGACAATCTGGTTTATTTTGGAAAATTTAGTTGGCATGTAATTAAAGTATGAAAAATGCTCTGAATTGTATTTAAGTAGAACTTCTTACCATATTTCAATTAATTTTTTGCTTTATTTTAAAAAAATTATGTTTTAAGAAAATCTGGAAACAAAAATTTTATGGTTTTCTTTTAAATGAGGAAACATTTTAAAAGTGATGTGACATTTTATTTTGTGTATGGAAAAGTTTACGGGATATGTGTGTTACATTTATTGGTATCAGAGCTACAAGTTTAGTTGATTCTCGGCCGAAACCGAGTTTAATAGAATTAAGGAAAAAAAATTACATACCACTAAGACTGTCAAATTTACTGATAGGGTGTCAATTAGAATGTGATTGATGTCACTCCTTATTAATTTGAGTGTTATTCTTATGTATATCTTAATAGATGTCGAAAACTAATGAAAAAAGTAAGAAAATAGATGATATTGAAAACAGGCTGAGATAAAAATCGACCCAAGAGAATCCGACATGATTTTAGTATCATGCAGTAGAAGGGTAGAAGATGCTAGGGATTTTCTTCCATTTTGTGGAAGGAATGCCACAGAGTTTAACGATGTTTCTGCATTTGAGGAATCTATTAAAAAGTTTGAATGGTTTACAAGAGATATTGAATCGGATGAGTATCCAGAGGAGATTTCTGAATATAGTGATGATTCCAAGATTTCTTCAGGTAAGCTTAATTAATTAAGAAATATTTATGTGAAACATTAAATTGTTCAATGTATAGTTAATTTGAGTAAGAGGAAATGAGTAAGCGATAAATACATTGACCTCTAAAAGCCTATAGAAAGATGAATTATTAGTGGATCAAGTGATTATGAGTTTGTTTAAGAATAAATGTTAAGTTATATAGACTTAATATTATTTTTAGAAGGTAAATGGGGGAAAATGGATTTTCTACCCATTTCATACTTTAACGAATTATTAGTTAAAAATCAAGATTAAATCTTGAGAATATTTTTAATGGATCCTGAAAAGTTACACAGATTACCTCAAAAAGGAAATAAATTTTTTTTTAAATAAAAGTATCCATTCAACTTGATATTGAGTGAGATGATAGCAATAAACCCTATGGGTCATGCTACAAGTGTGAGTTGGATAGTTAGTAAACATTTAATAAAGATTTCAGGGGCTATGTTCCCGGTGGATCTGATGGAATTCTCATTTGATGAATTAAAATCATATTGAATATAAGTTGTTTGTCTCTAGAGATGATTAGTTCAGAAAGATGCAGAGGTTATGGAAATTATGGTTTTTGGAGATAAAGTAAGATCATTGTTCAAGGTGATAGCGATAATGATGGCAAAGAAAATGATGCCAAAAATATATATATATATATATATAGCTTTTATGGTTAATGTGATAGATACTCAAATTATTAAAGTAAAATTGTCTGATAATTTCACAAAAATTGGGAAATTATAGATGCCTTTTCAAATAAATTTCTTGAGTAAAGAATATGTAGTTTTTACTAATGCATCAATCAACAGTTTAGGAAGTGTGCTTATGCACAAAGGTAAGGTTATGGCATATTCCTCAATAAAGTTAAAGACTCACAATAGGAATTATCTATGCATAATTTAAAGTCGGTCGTAGTTGAGTACCTTAAAATATTTGATGTCATTAATTACATAGTGAGCTGTGCTATAGTTGTGCTAATTACAAAAGTCTTATGCTAATCTAAATAGAAAAGTTATTGAGTAGCAAGAAAGTTATAAAGTTTTTCTGAAAGTGTCGCTTTGGAAGGAAGTATTGTAGTTTGGACTGAGTTCAAGAATTATTAAACCTTAATAGATTTTATTAGTTAGTTTTTATCTCCCGAAATGCACAAGACCTATAATGTTTTCATGTGTCATTGCTTATTAATGACCAACCAAATCCATTGTATATTCTTACTTTGGGAACTGATATTCGATTAAAATTGAATTATGAAAAATAACCAATACAGATTTGGACTAGAGAAATACTAAAACCGCATAATAAAATGATTTCTCTAGTTGAAGAATTGTGGTAAATGCATAAAGTCTTTAACTTCGAGGACGGATTTTCTTAAGGGAGAGAATTGTAATACCCCAAATAGTAGGTTAGTGACTAATTTGAAAGGAAATTAAACATTTGGAGGACTAAATTGAATAAAATGAAAAGTATAAGAAATGACTTAATTAAGACCAATATGTAAAAGATAGATTAATGAAAGGGCATTTTGGTCATTTTAAGTGAAATGACATTAAAACCCATTTAAATTCTAGGGATTTCAGTAAAAGGGGAAAGTAAGTCAAAGAAGTTATCTCTTCCTCTTATTCTTCTTTCCTGTGGGTTTTGCTCTCCCCCAAAGCTCCAATGGTAAACTTTAATTAATCACTTTTTCCTTTTTATTATTGGTAGTTCTTGTAACCTTAAGTGATATATAAGCTTAAGGAAAGGTTATATAGGATTAAAATTAAGAGATGAAAGAAATAATAGAGAATTAAAAAAATAGGTTTTGAAATGATATGTTAAGATAAGAGTGTTTATTGATGTTTATTAGTAGTTTTAACTTGGCAAAGAGGTAAATGAAATATTGGAAGCATGCATGAGTTTAAAAACAAGTTAGAAAATGTAGTGTGATTCTTAGAATCCAATGATCTTGAAGGATGCTAGATGTTTTAAGTATCTAAATGAAGGAAAGTTAGTATGGATAAGTATAGAAGAGTTAAATAGAGTTGTTGAGGGTAAACATAAGGAAATTTGACCAAATTTGAGTATGTTTCAGGCTGAAAAATGGAAAATCTGGGTGATGGTATAGGTATTGATACAATCAGTATCGATACAGAAGGGGGGTATTGATACTTTGAGGAAGGTATCGATACCATTAAAAATAGAATGCAAAAATGATATCGATACATAATAGAGTATCGGTACTATAGTATAGTAGTATAGATACCATGGTAGGGGTATCGATACTAAGGAGTCAGAAATTGTAAGATAGGCTATTATTGTTATAGAAAAGTTAATACTCTTGAGTAATGTTTAATTGTAATTGTTAGTAAATATACTAACAATTGATATTATACATGTATTTAATTGATATGGAAAAGATCGAAATCAAGCTCCTGAGTCAAGCAAAGTAAAAGGCAAAGCAAAAGGCAAAGGCCAATTTCTGAAGTAATAAGCTTTTCGTGGTAGACACCAAAGCGAGGCAAGCCAGGTGAGTGTATTTAATATGTACGTGGTGATTACCAAATGGCATTGAGTGTGCAAAAAGTTAAGAAATTTATACTAAGTGTATGAATTTCCGTATGGGAACTGTGTGCGAACTAAGAAATCCATACTAAGTGTATGAATTTTTGTATCGGAAATATATGTGCAATTATCAGAAGTTCATAATAAGAAGGTGAATTTTTGTATTGGTAGTGGCTGAGCAATCCATGTAAATTATAGTAAGATTGTGGGATTATTGTATTGGCACTGTAGGTATAAACCATAGAGTGTATAATGATTTGAAAGAGTTAATTGGTATTATGGATAATTATTATAGTAGAAATTGTTCTAAAATAAAAGATTAATAGACTAACTGTGCATTTGACAGAATGTGTCAATTATGCCAGTTAGATGAAAGGCTAAGTGCCTTTGAGGCTTAACTATGCATTTGACGGTAAGATATCAATTATGCCAGTTAGATAAAAGGCTAAGTTCCTTTGAGGCCTAACTGTGCATTTGACAGAAAGATATCAATTATGCTAGTTAGATGAAAGGCTAAGTGCCTTTGAGGCCTAACTGTACATTTGATAGAAAGGTGTCAATTATGCCAGTTAGATAAAAGGCTAAGTGCCTTTGAGGCCTAACTGTGCATTTGATAGAAAGGTGTCAATATGCCAATTAGATGAAAGGATAAGTGCCTTTGAGGCCTAACTGTGCTTTTGACAGAAAGATGTTAATTATACGATTAGATGAAAGGCTAAGTGCCTTTGAGGCCTAACTGTGCATTTGAGAGAAAGGTTCCAATTATGCCAGTTAGATGAAAGACTAAGTGACTTTGAGGCCTAACTGTGCATTTGACAGAAATGTCAATTATGCCAGTTAGATGAAAGGCTAAGTGCCTTTGCGGCCTAATTGTGCATTTGGCAGAAAGGTGTCAATTATGCCAGTTATATGAAAGGCTAAGTGCCTTTGAGGTCTAACTATTTATTTGACATAAAGGTTTTAGTTATGCCAGTTAGATGAAAGGCTATGTGCCTTTGAGGCCTAGCTGTGCATTTGACAGAAATGTGTCAATTATGCCAGTTAGATGACAAGCTAAGTTCATTTGAGGCCTAAATGTGCATTTGACAGAAAGATGTCAATTATGCCAGTTAGATGAAAGGCTAAGTGCCATTGAGGCCTAGCTATGCATTTGATAGAAAGGTGCCAACTATGCCAGTTAGATGAAAGGTTAAATGCCTTTGAGTAAAAGACTAGATGTATAACAATGTATAATAATGTATAAAAGGCATGAAAGGACGTCATAAATGAAATGTATAATAGTGTATAAAAGGCATTAAAGGATGCCAGAAATGAAATGTATAATAGTGTATAAAAGGCGTGAAAGGATGCCATAAATGAAATGTATAATAGCGTATAAAAGGCATGAAATGATGCCATAATTGAAATGTATAATAGTGTATAAAAAGGCTGAAAAGATGCCATAAATGAAATGTATAATAGTGTATAAAAGTCATGAAAGTATGACATAAATGAAATGTATAATAGTGTATAAAAGGCATGAAAGGATGACATAAATGAAATGTATAATAGTGTGTAAAAGGCATTAAATGATGCCCTAAATGAAATGTATATTAGTGTATAAAAAGAATAAAAGGATGCCATAATTGAAATTCATATGGGTGCATTATCGACATGAAAGGATGCAATAAGTGAAAATACATAATGGTGCATTATAAGCATGAATAGATGCTCTCAATGAAAATAAAGAATAATGACTAAAGAAATAAACGGGAAAAGAAAAATATAAAGAAAGATAAGTATGCTAGGCGTACTAAAAATAATTAAGATAATTATGAATGGAATACAGTTTAACTGAGGATGATTACAGGATCCTTAAAGAATATACGATTTAGTACAAACTAAATAAATATGACATATTTATGTATTCATAAAGGTTACTTTACAATATTATGCCTCACTAAGTAAATACTTAACGTGTGTTGCTTCCACGTGTAGGGAAAAGAAAAGACAAATTAAATAAGGAGTGTAGTAGTAGCAATGGATATCACCAATTAAGGTTGACTCGTCAGTAACTATTGGACAATCTCGTTTGTTTTGGAAAATATTAGTTGGCATGTAATTAAAGTATGAAAAATGCTCTAAATTGTATTTAAGTAGAACCTCTTATCATATTTCAATTAATGTTTTTCTTTATTTTAAAAATGTTATATTTTAAGAAGATCTGGAAACAAAATTTTACGGATTTCTTTTACAAGAGGAAACATTATAAAAGTGATGTGACATATGTATTTCATGTACGGAAAGGTATACGGGATATGGGTATTACAACATATATACATATGCTTATACTCGTGTACACATAAAAACCATATCAAAAACATACTTGTATTCATAGAATCATGCAATCAAAACATTGGAAATAGACTCATCGCAAGTCTCATTTCCATAAAACACCATATATATAGTAGTATGCACTCACCTTGGCCTCACTAGTCAAATCAAAACACTTATGACTCTTGAAAACTCTTATAGCTTTGAATCGTCTTGGACTTGCCTTCGTTCGACACTATACTTCAGTATCGATACTCATTCTACATTCTGGAATTCGACCTCTAAAAATGGTACCGATACTTGTCCATTAGTATCGATACCCTTGGTATCGATGCTACTCCTTCGATATCGATACTGATTAAAGCATATCATCAAATTTTACCTTGTGGTATCGATATTGTTCTTATAGTATCGATACCTAAACCCAAATTCACCTATTTTTGCTTTGAAGTATCGATATTATTCATCCAGTACTGATACCCCTTGCTCAAAATTTACACATTTAAACCTGAAAATTTACCAACACATACTTAAACATCCAAAATTCCACAATATCACTTGAAACTAAAAATCTTACCAATTATTCAACATGTTCTAAATCCATTTATAACACTTTAGATTTCTTATTTCAGCTCATAACAAGTCAAATTTCACTTCAAAATCCATTTATTAACTTTTCTCAACAATTCACTCAAAAACCCTTTTTACTTAATCTCTCATAACTTCTAAATCTTTTAGTTTCTACTTCTCTTTAAGCTTACTTAAGCTTTCTTAATACTCCAAGAATCAAAACCAATTTGAAATGAAAGGAAACATTAACTTGAGACCAACTCACCTTACCAAATGAGTCACGGGAAGAGAATAAGAAGATAACTGAACCAAAGTCTCCAGATTTTTCTTTCCTATATTCCATCCTCTACGTGTATATATAAAACACCTATAATGATTTTTTAATTCATTTCTAATTAAGTCCCTAAACTTTTCAATTTATCAAAATTGATCACAAAGTTTCAAAATTTTACATTCTAGTCACTAACTCGATATTTGGGATGTTATAAATCTCCCCTTAAGAAAATTCAACCTCGAATTTTCACTACACAAATAGATGGGGAAATTGTGTATGCATATCCTCCTCACGTCCCATGTTTCTTTCTCTACTTTGTGATTCCGCCGTAAAAATTTGACCAACAGAATCGTTTTTTCTTTAGTTGTTTAACTTTATATTCCAAAATATGCATGGTTCCTCCTCATAAGTCAAATTAGGTTGAACTTCTATCTCTTCCGGCACAATTACATGAGAAATATTAGATAAATATCTTCTAAGCATATAAACATGGAAAACATCGTGAATCTTTTACAATTCTGGTGGCAAATCTAATTGATATGCCACTGATCTCACTCTCTTAACAATCTCATATGGCCCGATAAATCTAGGACTAAGCTTTCCTTTCAGGACAAAATGCAATAGTTTCTTCCATGGAGATACTTTCAAAAATACTTTATCTTGAACTTCAAACTCGATCTCTTTTCTCTTTAGATTGGCATATGACTTATGTCTATGGGATGCTACTTTGAGATTATTCTGAATCACCTGAACTTTCTCCTCCACTTCCTTGATCAATTTAGGACCAAGAACTTCCCGATCCTTAAGCTTGTACCAGTTCAATGGTGTACGACACTTTCTTTCATATAAAGCCCCATAGGGAGCCATCTTAATGCTTGAGATAGCTATTGTTGTAAGCAAATTAGACAAGTGGAAAATACTTCTCCCAAGACCCTTTGAACTCGATTACTCAAGTTCTTAACATATCTTCTAAATTTTGAATGGTTCTCTCAGACTGTCCATCTGTCTAAGGATGAAAGGTTATACTGAAGTTCAATCGAGTTCCTAAAACTCCATGCAATGTCTTCCAAAATCTTGTGTAAACCGAGGATCTCGGTCAGAAAAAATTGAAATAGGCACACCATGCAGTCGAATAATTTCTTTGATGTACAGCTGAGCATACCTATCTATAGAGAAATTAGTTCGAACGGGAATGAAATATGTTGATTTGGTCAATCAATCAACTATCACCCATATTGAATCTCTTTATTCGGAGTCAAAGGTAACCCCGTTACAAAATCCATCGTCACATTTTCCCATTTCCACTGAGGAATGGAGATTGGTTGGAACAGTCCTGAAGGAAATTGATGTTCATCTTTGACTTGCTGACATATCAAACACTTGGACACAAATTACGTGATACTTCTTTTCATTCTAGACCACCAATAACGACTCCTAAGATCCATATACATCTTATTTCCACCTGGGTGCATGGTCAACAGACTATAATGAGCTTTCGTCAACAAATCATTCTTTAATTCCTCATTATCTGAAATAACCAGTCTCCCACGATGATACAGATGGCCATGTAACTTATCTTTGAAATCCTTATTCCTTTTCATTATCCACTTGCTTCATCATTTTCAAAAATATTTCATCTTTTTTTAAGTCTTTAATTCTATCCAGCAGCGTTGGTTTAAGCTTTAATTCCGCAAGTAATGCACTATCACCATTTAATACCAATCTCGAATCAAGAGCTCACAAAGCTATGAATGTCTTCCGACTCAAAGCGTCAGCTACCGCATTAGCTTTTCCGGGATTACAATCAATTACCACATCATAGTCTTTGAGAAGCTCAATCCATCTTCGTTGTCTCAAGTTCAACTCTTTCTGAGTCATCAGATACTTCAAACTTTTTTTATCCGTATAAAGGTAATAATGTTCACCATATAAGTAGTGACGTCATATCTTGAGAGCAAACACTTTTACATCCAATTCCAAGTCATGTGTCGGATAATTATTCTTATGCGATTTCAACTGTCTCGATGCATATGCCACTACTTTACCTTCTTGCATCAATATACATCCCAAGTCATTATGGGACGCGTCACTATAAACCACATTACTCTTTCTAGATTCGGGTTAGACCAATACTGAAGCTTTTGTCAAAATTCTTTTTAATGCTTCAAAGCCTTCTTGACATTCAAGAATCCAAGCAAAAGACACATTTTTCCTCAGTAACTTAGATAAAGGCAAAACTATCATCAAAAAATTCTTAACAAACCTTCGATAATAACCTTCAAGACCTAGGTAAGTCCAAAATTCAAAAACATTCTTTGGAATTTCCCATTCTAAAATGGCTTTTTATCTTATCAGGATCTACCCTAATTCCCTCTGCAGAAATCACATGCCCAAGTAATGCCACTTCATTTAACCAAAACTCACACTTAGTGAGTTTGCTATATAGTTTTTTATCTTGTAGAGTTTACAGAACTACTCTTAGATGTGTATCATGTTCTTCATTGGACTTTGAATACACCAATATATCATCAATAAAAACAACCACAAACTGATCAAGATAGGGTTGAAACATTCTATTCATTAGATTCATAAATGCATCAGGTGCATTAGTCAACCCAAACGACATAACGATGAATTCATAAGGACCATATCTCTTTCTAAAACTGTCTTTGAAATGTATCTTTCATGAATCTTCAATCGATGATATCTAGATCGCAAATCAATCTTAGAGAATATTGATGCTCCTTTTAACTGATCAAATAAATCATCGATTCTGGGGAGATGATACTTGTTCTTGATTGTAACCTTGTTAAGTTGTCGATAATCAATGCAAAAATGCATCGAACCATCTTTTTTCTTTACAAACAACACTGGAGCTCCCCCAAGGTGACACACTAGGTCTGATGAATCCCTTATCCAACAATTCTTGCAACTGAATCTTTAACTTACTTAATTATTTTGGAGCCATTCGGTAAGGAGCCATTACAATTGGTGTTGTTTTAGGTATTACCTCAATTTGAAACTCAACTTCCCTGTCTGGAGGTAATCCTAGCAACTCAGCTGGAAAAACGTCAGGAAATTCACGGACTGTTGAAATCTCCTCTAGTACTCTTTCCTTTACCCGGGTATCAATCATATTAGTAATAAAACCTTGATATCCTTGTAACAATAACTTCTTTTCCGACATCACTGATGTAACATTTGCTAACGGTTTAAATCTTTCACTGATAACAATCATTTTTAATCCCTCGGGACTTATCACAGTTACTCACTTCATTCTACAGACAACATTGACATTATAATGATATAACCAATCCGTGCCCAAAATCACTTCAAATTCATCAAAAGGTAATTCCATCAGATTAGCAGGAATTCAATTCACTGAATCCTTATGGGGCACCCTCGACACACTCGATTTACCCAAGCACTATGTCCTAAGTGGTTAGTCACTATCACATCGTTACTTGTTTCTTCTAATTGGATTCTCAACTCTCTCACCAACTTGCTAATAATATATAAATAAGTTGAACCCAGACCAATCAATACCAACACAAATTTATTACTTAATTGAAAAATACCTGTAATAATCTTCAGATCATCACGATCTTCATTGGTTTTTATATTATAAACACAGGTAGTTGAACACATCTCCTGTTGAGTGGAGGACTCTGACTGTTTTCTTCCTTTACCTCTTCCTCTCTGATATATCGAAGCAGATCGTTTAGACTGGGTAGTCTCTCCTATCATCATTGGATAATACTGGATAAAATGTTTGGTGTCCCTTCATCGGAAACAGGCTTCAGAGACTATTCGACATACTCTGATATGATTCTTTCCACAGTGCTGACACTGTCTTGATTGACATTGATTCGATCTCCCACACCAGACCCTACTGATTACGTCTGTCTAGCTCTCATCAGATTTGATCCTCTGGCAGAGGATGCAGTTGACTCAAACCACACCTGATATTGAAAACCAGAATCTTTGCCTCTCTTTAATGGTGCTGAACTTGAGGAAGCACCAGCTCTCTTGGTCATCTGGGATTTTTTTCTCCAAATCTCCCATTCTGAGCTCTATCAAGAGATTTAGCACAGTTAACTACTTCTTGGAACGAGGACTGATTCAAAACTATTAACATCTCTTTCAATCTTGGATGCAAGCCCTCAACAAACCAATCGTATGTATCCTTCTCAATCGAAACAAACTTGGTAGTAAATCGACTCAACTTATTAAACTCGCACTCGTATTCATACACGGTGTGATTCCCTTGCTTGAAACTCATAAATTTTTGCTTTATTTACCTTATAAACTGATCTCCAATGTACTTATGTTTGAACTCTTCTAAGAACAAGAACTATGTCACTTGCTCACTTATCATTCTCATGGTGACATTAGTCCACCATACCGAACTTACCTTCGCAACAAATAGACTATCCCATCTAACTTCTTTACTTCGGAATAGTGGAGACCTTCCAGCATGATCTTGACATCGTTTAACCAAATGTCCGCAACAATAGGACCTTCCACAGCTCCACCTTTGAATTCAAGAGCTCATAATCCTTTCAACTCTTTTACAATATTCATTTTAGGAGTTGAGGGAGTAGGAGGTTGGAAACTTGTGAGAATAGCATCCAACGTCTTGAAGAACGCTCCTTGATCTTGTACAGACACTCCCTGAGGTGTTTGTTCTTCACCTTGACTGGCCAAGGCAGGTGAATTATTTCTACCTTATTGTCTATCATCTCTCACTTCACTTCAGGAGAACTAATTGTCAGACATCTAATAAAACATAACCATATAACTCTATTAGTAAGACATCATACTCCTTACTCTATCATATAAGAAATTTTCACTACTTTGTTAGCATGTATACTTTTTAAAACACATTTGACTTTGGTTTATGCCTAGAATTGGCTAAACCTTAGCTCTAATACCATTAAATGTAACACAACCAACCCGTATTCGACCCGGATATGAATCCAAGGCGTCACATTAACTTTTCAAAACCTTTACATTTAAAACATAATTAAATTTAAACGTACATTTAAAATGAAATGGTGGAACCTTTGATAAAAAGTAAATAAATAGAATTTAGCTTATATTGAAATTAAAATTCAATAATTTACATAAATATAATAGTGTATGTTTACAAAAATGATCAGAGCATATGTGGTTCAAAACTTTAATTACATGCCAACACATTAATACCACAAAATAACATACTGTATAAGTTGTTTCTAATCTGATCTTCTTGTTTGGGTATGTTATCTAGTCGGATCTTAGCTTTGCTCGTCCTGCTTCTTTGAACCTACGTGTGAAACACTCACACGCTAAGTCACATACATAGTGAGGCATATAAAGTGTGTAATAAATCTTAAACCAAAGGACATATCATACAACAAAAATGCATACATACACATATACCATCATTATCATCATGCGTTATTCATTTATATCTTTTTTTAGTAGCCCATGATACATCATTGACAACTTAAGTTATGTGAGTGCATTGAGGTTGTGCACTAATGCTGTCACCATAGCTTGTATAAATTCCACTGAAGTGTCACGTAGAAATTGGACTGAAGCGCCACATATAAATGTCCCGAAAGACCACAGTATTATCCCGAAGGACCGCGTAGAACCATTGACTCTTGGCATGCCAATTATACCTTTAGCTCTCATATCACATACTGATGGGCTTTACCATTTACACCAGTTCACATAGTTTTATCACATAGATATGTATTCATATAGATCAGGGTCACATAGCTTATATCTTATTCTCATATATCCACATTGATCATGTAACACATAGAATGACATGTAACATATATACATATTCTTATACTCATGTACACATAGAAACCATATCAATATCATACTTTTAATCATAGAATCATACAATCAAAATATTGGAAATAGAATCATCGCAAGTCTCATTTCCATAAAACACCATATATATAATAGTTTGCACACACCTTGGCCTACTAATCAAATCAAAACACTTATGACTCTAGAACACTCTTATAGCTTTGAATCATCTTGGACTTGCCTTTGTTTGATATATTCACAAATATACAATCGATATGAATATCAGAATATGAATCACTTATAATCAATCATCCAAACTTAAGTTCAAAGAGAAACTTGATTCACAAATTTATTCTGAATAGTATCGTACTTCTTGACTATGGTATCGATAATATACTTCAGTATCGATAATATTCTTCAATATTGATGCCCATTCTAGATTCTGGAATTCGACCTCTAAAAATGCTACCAATACTTTTCCATTAGTATCGATACCCTTGGTATCGATGCTACTCCTTCAGTATCGATACTGATTAAAGCATATCATCAAATTTTATCTTATGGTATCGATATTGTTCTTTTAGTATCGATACCCAAACCCAAATTCACCTATTTTTACTTTGAAGTATCGGTATTGTTCATCTAGTACCGATACCCCTTGCATAAATTTTACTCATTTCAACCCGAAAATTTACCAACACTTATTTAAGTCTTCCATTTTGATCTCCTTTTAAGCATACAAACTTAACTACACTTATTAAAACTAACTTATATCACTTAACGCACTTAAACATCCAAAATTCCACAATATTCCTTGAAACTAAAAATCTTACCAATTATTCAACATGTTCTAAATCCATTTCCAGCACTTTAGATTTCTTATTTCAACTCATGACAATTCAAATTTCACTTCAAAATCCATTTATTAACTCTTTATCAATAATTCACTCAAAAACCCTTTTTACTTAATCTCCCATAACTTGTAAATCTTTTAGCTCTACTTCTCTTTAAGCTTACTTAAGCTTTCCTAATATTCCAAGAATCAATACCAATTTAAAAATAAGGAAACATTAACTTGAGACCAACTCACCTTACCAAAGGAGTCACGGAAGATAAGAAGAAGACAACTGAACCAAAGTCTCTAGATTTTTCTTTCATTTCTTCCATCCTCCATGTGTATATTTAAAACACACATAATGAATTTTTAATTCATTTTCTTATCAAATGACCATTATGCCCTTCCATTTTCCTTTTTTTCTATTCAATCCTACACAATGATATTTCGAATTAAGTCACTGAACTTTTAAATTTATAAAAATTGATCACAAAGTTTCAAAATTTTACATTCTGGTCACTAAGCTGGTATTTAGGATGTTACAATAATAATATGGTGACCTTTTAATAATAAAACATGGTTCGAGGAGTCTTCACCAATCTTTGATTGGGGTGTGATTGGACACCCAAAAATGTATTTTTGTTTTAATAAAAATATTAATTTTAATTAGAACAATAAATTTATGGTCTGTGTTTCCAAAAATTTCAGTTCGGGAGTCGGTTACACGTGGGGAAGGTTCGTACCCTCACAACGCCCTAAATTGGTACCTAGTCAATTAATTAATTATTTTTGCAATGAAATTTATGAATTCGAGTTTAATTTAATTTTAGATCCTATACAAATAATATTCTTCGAATTTTAGGACGAAAAATAATAATATTTAAATATTTATTATCTAGAAGAATCGACCTCTCATGCCTTAAAGTAGTCATTTCTTACTCCAATCAAAATAAATAAATATTACTATTTTGTCCTAAAATTCATTATTAATTCGAATATGATTTTTTTGAAGTCATATTAAAACACACACAAAATAAAACGAAAATTAAACACATATATTAAACAAATACGATTAATTAATAAATTTTACCAACATTTAATGAGAATAAGGATGATCAATTATTTAAATAAATCGAGACGGGACCACTACAGCAAAACTATACATTTGCGGTGTATTTTTACCTATAGCGTCGATTTTAAGCGCCGCAAAAAACGTTTGTGGCGCTACAAAAATGCCACAATAAGCGCCAGGAAAGTAGCGCCGCTAAAGTTCGTGGCATTTGTCAAAGAAAACGCTGCCATAGGTGAAGACATATAGCGACGTTTGTTGAATAAACGCCGCAATAGGAGTTGCGATTTAATGACGTTTGTCCCAAAAACGCCACAAAAAGTGTAGATATTTAACGACATTTTTTTAATACAAACGCCGCAAAATGTATACATCTATAGATGTGTTTTTTGGATACAAATGCCGCTAAAAGTATGTTATATAGCGATATTTTTTGGATACAAACGCCGCAAAAGGTTTGATATATAGCGGCATTTTTCATACAAACGCTACAACAGGTCTGGTATATAGCGGCATTTTTTGGATACAAACGCCGGAAAAGGTGTGATATATAGTGACATTTTTCATACAAACGCAGCAAAAGGTCTTGTATATAACGACATTTTTGTTACAAACGCCGGTATTGTTTTTTATATTTAGCGACAATTTTTTACAAACCCCGCTAAAGAACACATAATTGAAATAATTTAAATATTTTCTTCGATTACCCCAAATATATTTTTTTAACCCGTTCCATTATTCATCAAACATGACATCAATAACACCAAACTCTATATCTATAACAACCAACATCAAATCCAATTTAATAAATAAAAGTTTTCATCAACGTAATATCCATTCAGTTAAACATTGTTCACTAACATTAACAAAACATATAACATAAATAAGACTAAGATGGTGGATTCTGAGGTTGCGTTTTCAATAACATCTGCATCATAGCATCGAGTCATTTTTCAAATTCTTGACATTTCTGTTGATATGTTGCTTCTCTCTGTGCTGCTGTTACTTCTCTCTGTGCTTCTGCTGCTTCTCTCTCTGCTTTCCTCGCTTCATTTTTTACTTTCATGTTAGCCATTTGTTCATCTATTTCAGCCAACTTTTGTTTTAAACGACTAACTTCTAATTGGGAAGACTGAGACTATGATGACATGTACTGATATGAACTGGATCCAAAATATTTGGTGGGCGTAATGAATGATCCTTGACAACGCACCCGACCATATCTTTCAGGACCCAAAACGTCATTAATAGCTTGGTTTTCAATGTCATCCTCATTAACAAGACCTTGACTCGAATCCGTAGCTTGAGACTCCGCCCTTTTCTCCCTTAATATTTCCTAATAATAAAGTAAATAATTAATTCAACTAAAAATGTCATGCTACAGATATAAAAAAAACATAATTCAAATCCTTATCCAATAAACGTACCATAATTTCTGCAGCTTCAGCAATCATATGAGTTACCATCCTTCTTTGTATGTGTCATGTCTAAGAGTTTGATTCAACCAACTTTAGAACCAGATTTATTTTCCTACAATGTATCATAATATAATTAGTTCTTAGTATATACATGGAATGCGAATAACTATGTGAATAATCTATAATACTTCCTCATTAGCTATACAAGCAAAGCTCTTCGATCCAGCCATGTACGTAAACTTTTGTTGTTGCCTACTAGCAACACCAACATGCTCTCGGTCCTACAATTTCAAACAACCACTTTTAATGATGATTTATAATTCGTTAAAATTATTTTTGAAAAATACATCATACCTGTCCTTTTTGTGAACTCCAAAATTTGACTGCATCTTCCCATTAGAACTTGAGCATTTCAGGTGGGACAGTTTGTAGCTTCTCTTCAAGGCTGGGATCATTCTTGAATTATTTCTTTTTTAAGGAGCTCTTGTGGTCTCTCCGTCTCTTCCCTAACGCTTGCTTCACATAATCGTCAGAGACCTCTAAAGAAAATTTCTCCTATACAACAAATAAGTGTTCAATGTAAGTATAAATTAGTATTGAATTTTTATAGAGTATCTATTATAATGACATTATTACCTTAACAAAATCCAATGCCTGATTTTTGTTACTATTAGGCATTTCGCCCCATGACTCATAATTGATCGATAAAATATTAGCATTACGTCCAATTATGCCTAAGTAACCGGATAGAAGACGTGTTTCGAAGCCAATAGGTTGACCGACATCGTTTCTTGAAACTTTGACACGGTGCCCAGGAGGAAGTTGGTATAATTCCTTCAACGTTGTACGTCGTCTACTCTTGCGTGTTCCAGTATTCAATTATATAAGAAATTATTAAATGTAAGTTTTGAAAACGAACAAACTATTAAATAAAGTTTCGAAGATTACCTTGAATTTCTATAGCTTCTTCAACAATTATAGGAACTTCAGAAGAGTCAGCAACATTCGATTCCTCGTTATTTGTTTGTTCATGCTCTTCAGAAGCTCCAATAACCCGCAAATCACTTATTTTTCTCCTCGGCATGATCTCTCAAATAAACAAAAATTTGTAATAAGAAGTGATATAATTAATGAATATATTGAAAGACAACATGTTAAAAGTTATAACATTATAAATAAATAAATTAAGATATAAAATCTTATGATAATCTTATATAATGTCAATTGTCATAAATATCTTCATCAGCGTCCTCCCGAACCCATTGAAATTGTGTTGTATTAGTGATAGTTTTATCTAAGTTTTTTGCTACTAGAGTTAAACGTTCTGATCTTGTTTCAATGTCATCTCTACTTCCATCCCAATGTCTATCAAGTCTCTGGGAGTATTACGGAGCACAACATACCAATCGTCATCCATTGGATCGTGACAGTAAAATACTTATTTCACTTGAGAAAAAAATATATATAGTTCATCCATCAATCGTTGACCAGTGTGAAATAATCGAGAGAAATTCATAATTGTAAACCCGAATTTATCTCTTTTTATGCCTCTGTTCACATCAACCAGTCACACTAAAACAACACAACCTTTCATTTTCCATAATAATCTAACTCAATAATGTCTGTAAGAATTCTATAATAATCAACATCTCCCACCTGCGGGTTATTGTCCCTGACACTAGCATAACTGGTAGTTGAAGAAGTAACTACGATTCCACAATTTTGTGTCCTCCTTAATCTTTCATGAGATTTCGTGTGGAACCTAAACCCATTAATGAGGAAGGCATTATATCTTTTAACTATTCTATTCGGACCTTGAGAAAGCCATTTAACATCTTCACTAACTTCTCTCCAACTCCAAACCTATTACACATGAATGGTGCATATATAAGGGTTGATTTCTATATAAAAAGCAAGACATATATTATTTATAAGTAAGTGGAATGATTTAGTTGCTTACCGTCTGGACTAACCATTCATGAAAAGTTTCTTTTAATAACTTATATATCTCTAGCTGATGTAATCTTCGAGAGCGTGCACGAGATCTCGAGACTTCTTTAAACTCACTATAAAGTTTATTATGTCGTTAAAGAATGATAAATATAAAAGATTAAGAAATTTCATTAGTATTGGGAGATATAAAGATTTACGTGCGAAAGAGATCTATTGAATCATGATGGAAAAGAACATATCGGTGTGTTTGTACCCAAGACGTGTCATCTAAGTGTGAAAATTTCAACTTTCCCTAGTGGTTGACCATAACTTCCAAACAAATAATGTTGAGATAACTCATTAGTACTAATCACATCATTTCTATTTGGTCTATTCCATCTTGTTTCAACATCTTCCAAATATCTACAGTAAAATGTCATACATCCCTCTGCCAAATAGCCTTCAGCAATTGATCCTTCCGGATAATGCTTATTACGACAGTAAGACTTCAACTTTCCTAAGAACCTATAGAAAACAACGTACAATGTAAATACATTTAATTAAAATGTATAATCAGTAGTCATTTGAAACGTATAATTCAATTAGCACCTCTCTATAGGGTACATCCATCGATAGAAAACCAATCCACCAACTCTTTCTTCGTGAGGAAGATGAATTAGAAAATGCACCATAATTGTGAAGAATGAAGGCGGAAATTTTTTCTCCAAGTTGCATAAAGTCAAGGCAGCTCTATCTTGTAGTTTATCAAGTTCTTCAACCATCAGAACTTTCCCACATATGGTTTTTATTATATTGGAAAGTTTAATGATACAAGACGTCACCATACTCGACATGCAACCGCGTACAGCTACTGACAGTAAATCTTGCATTAATATGTGATAATCATGTGACTTTAAAGAATAAAGTCTTCAATCTTTAACACTGACACATCGAGATATTTTTTATGCATACGCATCTGGGACTTTTATATCGTTCAAGACCGTGCAAAACACTTCTTTTTCTTTCTTCAAAAGAGAAAAATAGAAGGCGACAAGAAATATTTTCCATTAGGATGTAATTGCGGATGAAGATCATGCCAAATTCCCATGTCGACTAAGTCAAGTTGACTCTTGAGATTATCTTTAGATTTTCTGACATCATTCAGAATGGTCCTGATAATATTCTCACAAACATTCTTCTAAATATGCATTACATCCAGATTATGTCTCAAAATATGATTCTTCCAATAAGGCAATTCAAAAAATATACTCCTCTTTTTCCACAAGTCTACCTCATTTGGATCATCCTCTTCATCAGACTCATCATCACTCTGTTGGTCAACTTCAAGCTCTCCATTGACCTGCTTTGCCTTTTTCTTTGATCGTGTACTACTTGGTTGATTCATCTTTCCATAAGTAAATTTGATATTTTTCAACATGGAGAATATTTCAGACCCGATTGTTTGGTCAGAAGCATTTCAAAACTCTTCATCACCATCAAACATATTCTTTTGACATCTAAATCTATGATTATCAGGTAACCATAGACGATGTCCTATATAAGAGAACTTCTTTCCATTAACCAACTACTTCAAACATGTTTGTGCAGCACAACAAGGACAAGCATAACGACCTTTGGTACTCCAACCAGATAAATTTGCATACGCATGAAAATCATTAATTGTCCATAATAAAAATTGCACGTAAATTAAAGTTCTCCTTCTTAAACACATCATATGTTTCGACCCCTTCCCATAACTTTTTTATCACTCCAATTAGCAGCTGCATGTAAATATCAATATCATATCCGGGGCCTTTCTCGCCAGGGATTATCATGGATAAGATGAAAGATGATTGTTTCATGCAAATCCACGGAGGAAAATTGTATGGAACAAGTATAACAGGCCAAGTACTATAAGAAGTACTCATGATTTTGAATGGATTAAACCCATCAGTTGTAAGACCGAGCCTAAGATTTTGAGTAATCTCTCGCAAAACTTGGATACTTATTGTCAATGACTTCCAAGCTAAAGAATCCGCAGGATGCCGTAATAATCCATCATCGGTTCTGCCATCATGATGCCACCTCATAGACTCAGCAGTCTTGGAGCACATAAACAATCTTTGTAGCCTAGGAATGAAAGGAAAATATAGCAGAATCTTTACTGGTTTCTTTCTTGATCGTGTTTGAGCTTCATCCTCAGTAACATTTTCTGTGTCCTTAGTCATCCATCTAGATTTCCCGCATACATGACAAGACTCTTGATTTTTTCGATCACCCCATTATATCATACAATCATTCTGACAACTATGAATTTTGTCATATCCAAGACCCAAATCTTTTATCATTTTCTTCATATCTTTGCATGATTGAGGGATTTTTGCAAAAGGAAACACTTCTCCTAGTAACTCCAACAATTGCGTAAATAAGTTACCAGTCCAAGCTCTCGGCATTTTAAGTGGAAAAGACGAATGCAGAAAGAAAGCTTTGAAAACTTTGATCCCACATAAAGTTGTTCATTCATTTCATTAAGTAACTTGTAAAACTTTGCCACTTCTCCATTTGGCTCTTCATCACATCCAATTCTTCTCATCTCAATGAAATCATTAACATCATTCTGACAATAATTTCTGTAACATACTGCTGATGATTGTGCATATTAAATGAATCTCATAACATCCCTTCCATGTCATCTTCTCTAACAGTTGGATAGTGTGAAGGAGCAGGATAAGTCGAATAACTCGTGGAAGCAAATGTATATGATATAAACTCTCCATGAAAGATCCATTTTCTATACCCCGAACAAATCCAAAAACAACTAGATGCTCGTACACAACTTCAAGAATGTGTCAATTAATGTTAGTACACTCCTTACAAGGGCAAAGAATCATATTCTCTTGGCTTGCATTCACAAAAGCTAAATTTAGAAAGTCTTCGACTCCATGTCGATATTCGACGCTTACCCTTGAGAAATCCATCCAACTCTTATCCATTTCATAATTCTGGAGTTTCAATTTCAAATGTTAATTTCTAATATTATAGAGAAAGTTAGAGCCTGAACATAAGCATTACATTTAATTTCATAATTTTTATAATTAATAAACGACATGGAACATTAAGAAAAAAACAACCAATCTTTATAAAATAGAATAAAATACAATATGGAGTTCAAAAGTTTAAATGAAGAAAGCCTTAAACAAGCATCAAGGAAAAGAAGTTCACGGCAAGATTGTGCTCATATAATTGTTGAAGTTTAAGGAAGTATGTTCAAGTCATTCAAATCAGAGAGTGATGCAAAGGAAGCCTTAACAATCAGGAAAATAGTTGAATTTGAAACTAATATTGAATAAGTTTTTATGAATATAATATATGTTTTTATTTTAGGTGTTAAGAGTTGTGAAAATTATTAATAAATCTTGTATATGTGATCAAGAAAAATAAGATGGATTTACCGTATTGAACAAGTTTGTATGGATATCATATATTGAACATGTCATAATATATGTTTTCCTAGATTCCAATAATTAGTATATATCATCAAGTTGCTTTGATTTTGAACCTACTAATCATCAGTAGAATTGAACTGGTCAAAACCAGTAAAGACACCGTCCTAAAAAAACTAGTTTTAAACCTTTTCTATTCTTTAATAAAAAAATTATCATGTGTGATTAGATTTTAACACTAAATCCCTATAGTTTATATGAAATTGTGTACCATTTAATCAAGTTCTTTACAGCATTCGACACGGTTCTAGCACAACTTGTGGTACCGGTTGAAGTTCTTCGACATCTACCCTAAACCAGTAACACTAAAAGTAGTCCCCGAATAAAGATTGTTTTTGCCCTTGTTTTCCAGCAGATGTCTAACCAGTAACACTAAAAGTAGCTAAATCAGTAGTAAAATGCATGTTTCAGAAATTTCTTAGGGCGACGGATGAAGAGAGCTATAGATGAACAAAGAAGAGCTCTAAACAAAGCAATTGTGTAGCCTTGCATAGCTAAATCCCAAGTTAAAAACTATCAAATGTAACAGAGAAATGAAAATGAACAAAGAAGAGCTCTAAAAAAAGAGTACCATAATTTCAATGATAAGTAATGAAGTACATAACATATGTTCGTATACATAAAGATTCATGTCCAAATATACGAACATGTTTTCATGAACATTTGACAGACAAACCAGTAGTATATACTTGAATTAAAAATCAAAAAATATAGTTCACAGGCGATAGGGTTTGTTAGCTATAGAAATATGTACTCTCCTCCTACAGGTAGGATTTTTTATTCTACAAGATACAGAATTTCCTATTCATACAAGATATATGAACTGGAAACTAACCCAGAGACTGACAACAGGAGCTTTGACAATATTAGGATTCAGCAGTAGAGTTTGAAAGCATTAACAATGGCATTGAAGCTAAGTCGGCTTTAGTTATTGAATAGAGACATAACTATGAGTATTTCGTTTTGGTTTGATTCGTTTCCTATTGATCCTAAACCAGTTTTAGTTATTAAATACGCCTTGTAAGAGTTTAATTATTTCCAATTTCTCAATTCAACGTTCTGGTATTAAATTGTTCCATATATGAAACTTTATAGAAATAATAAACGTAATTTTACTTTTCCAAAATCAATATCTGCTACACGAACAAATTTACAAATTTAAAATTAAAAAGACCATAAGTCCTAGTTGTCCAGACATAAATTCTAAAGACCATTGCATCCACAGAGATTCCAATTTTTTTCTCCTAAATTATTTCTTCACTAAACGGCGCGGACACACGTTCGGACAAAATAAAATTCAGATCATAAAATCAAATAATAACAAATGATGACGGATTACGATTCGCTTAAAGTTCGACTCCTGTGATACAAAAGATGCTTTGGGATAATTCCGTTGACAAAGATTACTGACGTATTAACAGATTAGAATGATCCCTGGGAAAGATGATCAGGTCAAAAGTTGCATCAAATTCTAGCCATTTCTACTTTTATTCTCCATCCACCATATTTTCTTCACCCCCATAGAATCTAAGGAGCCGTTAAAGACACATAAATAAAGACGACTCCTAGATAAACATAGCTTTGGACCATTAATGGTCAGATATATCGAAGTTGCTGCGTGTAATGTATATAACAGTTTTCAATCTATGTAGGAAAGGTGCCACGACATCTTCTGATGTCGAGACATTTACTAATGTACTCAGACGAGAGATTTGAGTTAGTGTACGTTATGGATAAGGAATACGGGAAGCCCTACAGAATCAACTTACAGTACCAAACATCAAGATCTCTCAGAGCCAGCTTTGCAAATCAGCACACTATATTCGTCTCGATATTAAATGGAACAAGAGGACTGAACACATCGGACATAAAAAAACAAATTGACCTAATCTTTCAAATAACCAGCCATATCATAAAAAAATATTTACCCATCTACGAATCCGACTCACGATTCCATACAATGACCTAATCGATGAGTGGGTAAAATTAGAGAAATGGTTCAAATTGATAAAAAGGAACCTGGAGACGAGCAGTCGAGCGTTGATGGCAGACAGTCGAGCGTTGATGGTGTGATGTTGGAGGCCTTGACGGCGACGAGCAGCAACAACTTCTTGGGTATTTGCGTATGTCTGGCGGAGATAGGAAATAGAAAGGTTCAAATTGATAAAAAGGAACCTGGAGACGAGCAGTCGAGCGTTGATGGCAGACAGTCGAGTGTTGATGGTGTGATGTTGGAGGCCTTGACGGCGACGAGCAGCAACAACTTCTTGGGTATTTGCGTATGTCTGGCGGAGATAGGAAATAAGAAAAGGGGAAATCAGTGAGTGTTTGTAGACACAAACGCTACCATTATCAAATTATAGCGGCGTTGTCTAAAAATGCCACTAAAGTAAAATTCTGTAGCAGCGTTTGTGTAATAAAACGCCACTATATATATGCCCTATTGCAGCGTTTGTTAAACGCCGCTAAAGAACTATTTTGTGGTGGCGTTTTTTAAACATGCCGCTAAAGTACTACTCTTTTGCGGCGTTTGTATAAAAACGCAGCTAAATTACTACTCTTTTGCGGCGTTATGGCGTTTGTTGAAAAAACGCCATTAAATTAATACTCTTTTGCGGCGTTTATTGAAAAACGCCACTATAGGGGTACACTATTACGGCGTTTGTAAAGAAACGCCGCTAATTACCTTTATTTATATAAGATTACTTGATTTTAAATATTTCATTTCTGCTCTACATAAACTAAATTTATTATCATGTAGTTTTATCTAATTAACAACAACCATACATTTTAATTAAGACATAAGTTACGCATAAAAATACTTAACAACCAAATACATTAAAATTTAGAAACATTAAAGTTATGCATAAACAGTCTGCACCATATTGTTCACTAGAATTTAGTCTTCATTGCTCCTTCGTGGGAAAAAGACGTAAGAAAGTTGTTTTCCTTGTTTGACGACGCATCATTAAGTTTTTCCTCCGTGTAAACTTTATTTAGAGAAACTCTTCATCCATTTCACCAAATAAATCCCCTACATTCGGTTCACCAAGAAGACTCCTTGCGCGCTCAAGTCATTCACTTGAAACAGATAACGACCTTCCACCTACAGTATGAAACTTGATTAGAGGTGCTTTGGAACTTAGTCAAACATTAAAAAAAATTAAATAGAAGATAGAAATGTTTACTTGGAGTATCAGTAGAGGCAACGTCGTATTCATTGAGGATAGATAATGCTTTTGCAATTGAAGATTCTTTCAACACCACAGAGTTACCAAATTCGATTCTAAATATCGGGTATTTATCCACTCCTCTATCATCGTTCTCAATAAGCGTCGAACATCCTACATGCGCACGATCTATGAAATTTGAGAGTATAAAAGAAAAATATAGAGGTAGAAACTTTCAACGATTATTACCTTCAAGTAAGAGGTCATCCATGGAAAGGTATGGAGCAATAGGAGTTCCTTTCGGGTAATCATCAAGTTTCGACAGCAAGTACGGACCGATAGCCTCTCAAAAATAATTTGATCCATCGTTAGAAAATATGCCACGTGGACATTCCGACGATAATTTCTCTTACTCAAGGAAACACCTGCTCTTTGTACCACAATCATTTGTGTACGTTTTCAAAAGTTATTATTTTCCTATTCAAAAGCTATTATTTTTCTATTCGAAAGTAGAAAAACACTACTCTCAAGAAGTAAACCAGTAAAACACTATGTATAGATATTGTTTTCCTATTCGAAAGCTATTATTTTTCTCAATTACGTTAGCTTTATGGGTTTTCCCCATTTTCAGAATACCAACAAAAAATAAATGAAAAAGTTCAGTACTGAGAGAAGGGATCAAACCATGCAATCGTGAGATAACTATTCATCGGTGAGAGGGCCGATTTGGTCGCCGGGACAAACAGAAGACGAGTTCTCTTGGAATCGTGTGAGGGTCGTTATTTTACCAGAGAAATCCCTTTTAGGGAAGTAGCGTTGAAATGATTTTAGGAATCGGGCAGGAGAAAAGGGTGGAGCATATATTTACCCCTTGGCGGCGTTTTAAAAACAATGCCACTATAGTACATGTTTTCGTTTTTATAACAAAGGCCACTATTGATGATCCCTACGGTGGCATTTTCCTAAAAACACCACTATAATAAACCATATTGCGGCGTTTGTAGGACAAACGCCACTAAATTACAACACTATAGCGGCGTTTGTTGCACAAACGCCACTATAAACCACCCTGTTACGGCATTTGTTTTATAAATGCCACTAAATTACTACTCTGTAGTGTCATTTGTTTATTAAAATCCACTATAGACAACCCTGTTGCGACATTTATACAAAAAAACTGCTAAATTACTATATTGCGGCGTTTGTTGAAAAAATGTCACTATAAACAACCCTGTTACAGCATTTGTTTGATAAACGCCGCTAAATTACAACTCTATTACGGCATTTGTTCGAAAAACGTCGCTAAAGTATCATTTTGTGGCGTTTGGAGTGTAAACGTCGCTATATATTTGAATTTTGTGGCGTTTACTCTCCAAACGCCGCTAAAAACGCCGCTACATAACACTTTTGTTGTAGTGGACCTTAGATCCGATCTAGCAGTCTTTTCTCGGTGAATTTAATTAAAGAATATAATCTTTTTCTCAGTCCCAAATTTTAAATGTAATCAATTTTATTTGTTTCACTTAATGGGATACACTTTCATTTTAAAATTATCGAAAGCAACATTCTTATAAGATAATAACTTCACAATAATCCTAAAATGAACGGATATTACGCTTAATCAAATTATTTTGATTTGAGTCAAATAGTTCTTATGAGGATATCATACAAATTAATTCAAGGATGATTTACACCTAGCTCTATATGTATGCAAATAAACATACTTATATAAACAATACTAATTAAATTAATTAATATGCTATATTGCTTACATCGAATTAACTGAGATTTAAGGGCATGCATAAAAATACATACTTAAGGCCATTTAATTAATACTTTCTTTTATTATAATTTAATTTAATTTAAAAATTTTATATGCAATTTAGATATTTATATTATCTATATATTTAGATATAGATTTATATATTTTTTATATATTTTATATTTCTTTATTTATATAATATATTTATTTTCAAAATACCTATATATTATTCATATATATATTAATATGAAAAGCAGTGGATATAAAATGGAGACTTATACAAAACATACCATAGATACATGTAAGTTATTTACGTAGGTAAATATAATATAATACAATACCTCGCATGATATAGCAATATATATTAGCGTTAAAATATATTTAATAAATATGTATAGTATAATATATATGTATAAATATATATAAAGGTCCAAATAAAATAAAAATATGTGTATATTATATAAAATGTAAGCAAAAAAATGTAATAAAAAGCTTGTAATATTATATACGTAATATTAATTAAAATCGCAACAGATTATAAGAAAAACTATAAAACAACATATAGGTTGAATAACGAAATAATCTATCATTATATATACTAACAGCAATGAATGTTATATGGCGTATATAAGACATGAATATATGTATATAACAATTTGGGGCCCAATTTGGGCATGTAAAAAGCATGTAATAATAAAATAAAAAAAAATTTAGCTGACCCTTATTCCCATATGTAATGGGGTAAGGGGGAGGTAGGATAGTAGGTTGCCCCCAATACCAGGTTGAGAGTATCTTCCGTAGGAGACCTCCGAATTATGACATGCCTTCTGTGGGACTCGATCCCACGACCCCAAGGTTAAGAACCTTGTGCTCTACCAACTAAGTTGGATGGTCATTTCAAAATAAATAAAAATAAATAAAGATAATAATAATAATAATTAATAATAACAAATTATCTGGAGAAAATGATTGTCTACAGCTGCCACTCTTTGCCCATTCTTGTGTTACAAGAATAGGGCAAAGACGAAGAGATAATGAGTATTCATCCGGTTGAATATTTGCTTTGAAATTCGATATTGTCTCAAGTGAGACTGGAAATGAAAAATATTTCAAGAGATATTTTTGAATATCAAATATGAAAAGGGATCTTCTACGTTGCTTTTCAGGGTAGATCAGATCTGGAAATGTTGATTCACTTCACTTCTCTTCTGGGAAGATTGAATCAAGGTAGATTTATTCCACTGCTCCTCATGGAAGATCAAATCTAAAAAAGAGGGATTTGCTTCAATGCTCTTCAGGGTATATCATATATGGAAACATTGACTCACTCCATTCCTCTTTCAGGAAGATTAAATCAAGGTAGATTTGTTCCACTGCTCCTCAGGGAAGATCAAATCTAAAAAAAGAGGGATCTGCTACGCTGCTCTTCAAGGTAGATCAGATCTGGAAATATTGATTCACTATACTGCTCTTCAGTGAAAATTGAATCGGGTTTTATTTACTTCTCTTGTCTTCAAGAAGATTGAATCTGAAAATTAAACATTACCACTTGTTAGTATATGTTTGAGAATTTGAAAACATCATACTTGAAGGTTTGAAAATCAATAGAATCTTTGAATATAGATTTCTCTTGTGTAACTCATCTCGCGGACATTAACTATGGGAATCTGTCTCGACTTGAGTGTCATTTGAACCTCTCCCTTTTTATGACTTGATTAGTTTTATCTTGGGGTTTTAGTATCTTCGACCTTTAGCTTTCTTTTGGAAGACCTGTAAGTACTTAATGTCACTTATCATCATCATGCATTATATGATTGTCATGATCCTATTTATGCCTAAAATGTGTTCAATAATGCAATTTAGTGTTTTTTCTTTTTCGAATAAAAACCCTCTTTCATCGACTACCTCGTGACCCAATCTATCCTTGGACACAGAAATCACCATCGATCTACTCTGATCATATACTTTTTGGTTGGATATGACCTTGATTTTTCTTTTTTGAAACCTAACAGTATTCCTGGCCAGGTGCTTGATCAGTGGCGAATGTCTTGGATTATCGCCAATTTGTTGAAACCTTTTATGTAGCCCAAGGTTTTAATTTCCTGTAGCCCATCACCATGCAAGAATTATGCTAAAACAATTTTCAACTTCAGAATATCTACATTTTTCCAAAACATTTTGCAAAATAATACACGATGATCTCATGTTTCCCAAATTAATCTACATGTTTTTATTTTCAAATTAAGATGCTTGCAACATGGTGTTAACAAGAAAAATACTCTTTTTATTTGTATAAACGTAAAAAGTGTTTTGGGAAAATATATGGAAAATTTTAAAATAGAAAAGTAAAAGAAACTGAAGTAAATGTCCCCAAATATCAATAGTACAAATGCCTTTGAACTGTCACGACGTAGAGTGACTCAAGTATAGCTTTTGTTTAATGGATCTCGAGAATTGTGACGATATGCAAGGGTGTGAAGTTCCCGATGTACTTCCAAATCTCCAAATATTGGATTCTATAACCAGTATTGAATCTTGTGTGCATTCAATTTTTTTTTTTTTTTAATTGAGACTCATTCAATCTCCAATCCCAACCTAATCACCATTTAATGTGATTTCTCAAAACATAAGCCTTTTCTACTTCAAAATCAATTCATAACCTCCACTATGCACGAATCCTGAATTTGAATGATACCCAAGCTGCCCTTTGCGGGTTTTCAACTTAAGACATCCTTTGGTTTAAAGCGTCCTTTACGAATTTTCATCTTGAACCCTATTTTAATTTTATTTTTTCCTTTTTTCTTTTTTGCTTTTTTACTTTTTTTCTTTTTTCTTTTTTTTTTTTCTTTTTTTCTTTTTTTTCTTTTTTTCTTTTTTTCTTTCTTCAGGTGAAGTAATTCTTGACAACGTCAGAGTTCATTATGTTAAGTAACTCTGGTCCATCCATCTCGGTGAGGATCACAGCTCCTCTAGAAAAGGCCTTCTTCACAACATAAGGTCTCTCCTAATTCGTCATCCATTTACCTCATAAATCTTTTTAAGTACCAGATCCTCTTCATGAAACTATCGTGGGCGAACCTTCTTATAATGTTCCCTCATCATACGTTTCTGGTACATCTGACCATGACATATAGCTTTTAATATTTTCTCCTCATTCAGATTCAGTTGGTCATACCTGGCTTGTACCAATTCTACTTCATCTAGCTTAACCTCTAATAATACTCAAATTGATAGAATTTCTACCCCAATAGGTAACACAACTTCCATCCCATAGGCTCAAGGAAATATGGTTGCCCCAGTTGATGTTTGCACCGAAGTTCGATAAGCAACAAAATAAATGGTAACTTCTCATGCAAATCTTTATAAGTCTCAGTCATTTTCTCTATAGGCCTCTTGATGTTCTTATTGGCTGCCTCTACTGCCCCAGTCATCTTCGGGCAATAAGTGGTGGAATTTTGATGTTTTATCTTAAAATTCTTACATATTGATTCAATCATCTTATTGTTTAAGTTTAAGGCATTGTCGGAGACAATTCTTTCTAGTAAACCATATCGACAAATGATCTCTTTCTTTAAGAACTTGCAGACTGTTGATTGAGTAACGTTTGCATATGAATTCGTTTCTACCCATTTTATGAAGTAATATATTGCCACTAAGATGAAACGACGACCATTTGAAGCCATGAGAAAAATTTGTCCAATAACATCTACGCCCTCATAGAGAATGGCCACAAAGTTGTCATCACGTGCAATGGATGAGGAGCAGTATAGATCTTATCTCCATAAATCCAGCACTTGTGACATTTTCTGGCATAATTGATACAATCAGTTTCTATGGTTGACCAATAATACCCAAATCTCATTATTTATCTAGACATGGCAAGTCTATTGGCATGGGTACCACAAACCACCTCAGGCACTTCTTCCAATATTTTTTAGCTTCTTTGGCATCCACACACCTCAACAAAACCTAATCCAAACTTTTCTTGTACAAGATCTCACCATCGTGCACATGCCATGCAGTCATTCTTCTAATAGTCCTTTTATCGTTCTCGATTTCCTAATGAGGATAAATTTGATATATGATATATTGCAGAATATCATAATACCAGGGATTTCTATATTCTTCCTCTTATATGCTATAACATTGGGCTGGATAATCATAAGCTTGCATCTTAATATGAATCATATTTGAATGTTCATTTACCTTAAAGGTTGCTGCCAAAGTCGCTAGGGCATCCACCATTTAATTTTCTTCTCTGGGAGGTAATTGAATGTCACTTCCTTAAATTCTTTCATAATTTCCATGACCAATTTATGATATTCCACCAACTTGGGGTCTTTTGTTTCCCATTCACCTCAAAGTTGATAAATTACTAGAGCTGAATCCCCATATACTTTGTGTATATTTACTTTACGCTCAATGGCATCTCTAACACCCAAAACAAAAGCTTTATACTCACTCAGCCATGTTGTTTGTGCAATCAAAATTCAGTTGACTAGTGAAATGATAGCGTTCTTCAATAGGTGATACCAAAATTGCCCTAATTACATGCCCAAGGCATTCGAAGCACCATCAAAGGTTAACTTCCAATGTTCATCAGTAGAAGTAAATGCCTCTTCAACTGAAATAGCCATCAAATAATCATTTGAGAAATCAAAACTCAACGATTCATATTCTTCAGAAGTCATACTTACGATAAAATTTACTATATCACTTCCTTTGATTGCTTTCGTGCTCACATTGGATGTCAAACTGAAACAATAAAACCTTCCAACAAGCCAATCTTCCAGATAAAGAAGTTACACCCATCAGATATTTTAGAGGTTAAGTTTAGAGATCAACCAAGTGGTGTGATACAACATATACTGCCTGAGCCTTCGAGTAGTCCAAACCAAAGCATATCACAACTTTTCGATCGGTTAGTTATTACCTCGCAGTCAGTAAACTTTTTACCGAGGTAGTAAATTGCTATTTTTTCTCAGTTTGGTCATGTTGCCCTAATACACACCCCATTGAATTCTCGAAGACTGACAAGTAGAGAAATAATGGTTTTCCTAATATAGATGGCACTAAGAATGGGGTATGCAACAAATATCGCTTAATTGCTTCAAAAGCTTCTTGGCAATCATCACTCCACATTCCTGGCCTATTTTTACGGAGAAGGCAAAAAATAAGATCACATTTATCGATCAATTATAAAATAAATCGAGCAATGTAGCTTAATCTCCCTAGGAATCCTTGAACTTCTTTTTTTTGTGGGGTGGTAAATTTTGAATAGCTTTAACTTTGTATGGATCTATTTCAATCCCTTTTTTACTCACTACAAACCCCAAGAGCTTCCCAGACGCACCCCAAAGGTATACTTGCTTGGATTGAGTTTCAGTTGACATTTTCTCAAACATTTGAAGAGTTTTCTCAAATTCTCTACGTGTTGTTCCTTTGTCTTGGCCTTAAATATCATATCATTGACATAAACTTATATTTCTTTATGCATCATGTCATGAAACAATGTTACCATGGCTCTCTGTTATGTTTCCCCTGTATTCTTTAGCCCAAAGCATCACCTTGTAGCAAGTGTGGCAAAGAAAAATTATCCTTCGAGCTCGCCCCATTGAGATCTCTATAGTCGATACACATATGCACCTTTCTATCCTTCTTTGGTACTGGAACAATATTTTCCACCCACTCAAGATTCTCGGCCACTTTAAGGAAACCATAATCAAATTGCTTCTTTACCTTTTCTTTAATTTTAACAGCATCTCGGGTCTCATCCTTCTAAGCTTTTGTTGCACATGTTTGCATTCTGACTTTATCGGCAATTTGTGTACCACTAAATCTATATCTAAACCCGACATGTCCTCATATGACCAAGTAAATACATCCTTGTACTCCCAAAGTAGTTCAATCAAACTCTGTCGTCCCTCGACGGATAGGGTGGTGTCAATCTTTGCTTTTTTCCTATTTTCATCTTATCCCATATTCAAAGTTTCTGTGGGCTCTTCACAAGGCAAAATATATTTATCTTCCCTTTCCACCATTTTTAGCAGTTCAGAAGGTAAATCACATTTCTCATCATTATCACAACCCTCGATTTCCCCTTGACATATGGGTACCTCTAAATCAATCTTCAGGTCAGTGTCATCAGCATTCATACTATAGATATCTGAGGGCCTAAAAGAATAACGACACGAGGATATATATACATATACTTATACACATACAAGAGAATATATCCCATATCAAGATACATAGAATCAAATAATAATATATACATAAATAAAAAAAGAATGAGAATTGCATGGGAGAATGTTTGCCACTTTGTGAATTAATAAGAATGAATCATTCATTGAAAATTTAAAAACAAGTAGATCTTTCATTAGTAAGGAGTAACATCAATCAAATAAACTCAATATCAGTAATAATAACATCCTAGTGGTATATATACATTTTATGACTCAAATTAACTCAGTTTAAGCCTATAGTTAGCTAAACATGTAGCTTTGATGCCAATAAATATAATACCCCTTTCTTGTACTTGTTACCAAACACGAGTCACAAATTTCACATCAAACTTTTTTAAAACAATTCTTGTTTTAAAAATCGATAAAAAATCTATTTCTTTTAAAATCACTCATTTTAACATCAAACATTAAAATTCTTTAATTTCTTAAAATCAAGAAATAATATTTTAACAATCAAATCATATTTGATTTCAGGCAACAACTCATGCATATAAACTAAATTACATATTTATCTTTAAATAAAATATAACTTTATCAAATATAAAACTAAATTACATATTTATAATTATATTTTACATACTAAATTTCATACATATAAACTATTTCAAACCATTTAAACATCATAGACATGTCGGAGTATATTTGATCCATATTAAATATTATAGACACTTATTATGCATATACATGCCTACTAAAAAATCAAAAATAACAGTAAGATGTCATTATTGATATTGGTAGGTAGTCCTCGATGAATGATGCCAAGCTAAGCTCCTTACTCTACTCGATCTCTTTTTAATTCCTCTGCACTCCAGTTATTCAGTAAGAAGCCTGGCGGTGCGGGATAGATGCCTACAGCTCTTCCTTCCCCAGCCTCAACACCCATTATCACATTAATGCCCAGATCTCCCAATGCATCTTCAACAATTGGTTTCTTAACTAGCTGGCTTTCTTGAAACATATGACCTCCCCGGCTAACCTTGCTCTTCTCATTTCCTGACTTTTCTGGATTCCCTTTAATTTTTCCATCAAGGTTGGTTGATATCCTAATCCAAAGTGATCTCTTTTAATAATAAGAAAAACAAGATTAACATATCCCAGTAGGTGGCTCCCTATCTCTTTTCCATCATTGGATCCCCTCCTAGAGTCATCTTTAATTCCATTCGGGTACAGTTAGACAATCTCCTCCCCTCAGCCATGAATGTGGTATTGAAAATTCTATAAATCTCAAAGAACATTCAACTGCTTCCTCCTCTACTTCAACATATGGAGTAGTAGTGGACACAGAAGCAATAATGTCTTCCTCAACATTTATGCATATCAATTTCCCCTCAATCATGAATTTGAGTTTCTAATGCAACGTGGATGGAACTGCCCCTGCCTGATGGATCCAAGGCCTTCCCAATAGGCAATTGTTGGTAGGCATGATATATGTAAGAAGGAACTATACCTCATAAGTAGGTGGGCATATAGTCAAAGAAATGTCAATTTTCCTCAGTACTTCTCTTTTCATTCCATTAAATGCTTGAACGACGCTCTCGCAATTCCTCATATGTGTACTATCGACTGATAATTTCTTCAGGGTTACCAAAGGCATTATATTCATAACAAAGTCGTTGTAAACTTGCACTCGAGAAAATAGATTCCCCTTGCAGCTAATAGTAATATGTAGCACTTTTTGGAGGCCAATCATCCCAGAAGGATCTCATTATCAAAAAAAATATTGGCTTGAATATACACAACCAATCTATCTAGTTTGTCCACATGTAAATCATTCAACACGAAATTTTGATTCAAAACTTTCAATAATGCATCTTGGTGTACCTTAGAGCTTAGTAAAAGAGCAAGTATCGATATGTGAGCAGGTAGCTTGTGCAGTTGTTCAACGATGTTATATTATCTATGTTTCAAAATTTTCAAAAAATCCAAAGCCTCGTTTTTTGTCACATATCATTAATGACTGACTCATCCTCTTTCAGCAGTAATTCAACTTTTTTTCCTTTATCAGTGGTAGTTCTTTTCTCAAGTTCTTTGGTCTAATTGGGAGAATAACATCTTCCAAACCTGGTAAAATGGCCTACTTCATCCACTTTTCTTTGGCGATCTCTAAAGTAACCAAATTATCCATCTTGCACTCATATCTCCAAGGGACTTGTTTATTATCCTTGTAAAGGAATGGAGACAGGGGTGTGATTACCACCTTAAGAGATATTTTCTCTACCACACGAGTTTTCAGTGTTATGACTAAATGACAGTTGGCATTGTAAATTCCCTTAGAAGAACCCTCGGAAGCACAAACCTCTTCTTCTTCTTCTTCAACAGTTTCCTTGTAGAATTCTATTTCCTTATCATTTATCGTTTTTTCTACCAAATCTCGAAACTCAGAATAGTCTTGTTGGTGTGACCCTCACAATTGTAATATTAACATGCATGTTTACTCATAACTTGTTTAACGGCCATGTTAGAGACCAACAAGCATGCCTTGATCATATGACCTCATATCTAGTACATATGTGATTTTACCTCGCTCAGACTTGTTATGATCTTCTTTCCTCTTTCCTCATCAATTGAATTGACCCCTACACCAGATTGTTTGGCAGTGGGTTCTGAGTCACATTTGGTCGCTCACTACCACCAAAGTTGATGGCGTTCTTTTGCCTTAAGCTTTGGACAATCTTATTAAAGGTAATGTAATTCTCTATTGAATGTCTCGAAACACCTGCGTGATATTTACATTAGACATTAGTGTCTTACCATTTAGTGTGGGGAGGTTGCATTTGATGGCGTATGATAAGGTGACACCACATGTTTATCATATAAAATCTGGAACAATTCCTTGTAAGAAATGGGAAGTTTTTCTCACTTATCTGGCTCCCTTGTCCCTTGCCTATTATAATTTTGTGTATATGATCTTGTGGCTTCACGTCGAGACACAGTGATGTTATTGGAGTCATACTTCATCACGTTATTAACTTCGTTTATCCTTCTTTTTCGCTAGCAGTTTTTTATTAGACTCTCCGTCGTCAAGTCTCCCACTCTTGATTTCCATCGATCATATCTCCTGCTATAACCAAATCAGTAAAAATCTTGGATGAGTTTCCTATAAGGTGGCCAATGAAATGAGCTCTTAAAGCATGTTGGTTTCCTTTTTCTCAAGCAACGGATGAACTTGTATAGCCACATCCCTTACCTTTGAGCATATTGTCTGAAGCTTTCATTAGATATTTTCTCCATGCTTTACAATATGATTCGATTAGGCCTTACATTCTTCACGTGCTTAGATTACTCTAGAAAATCTTTAGCCAAATCTTTCCATGACTTAATGTGAGCCCTACTAAACTTATTATACCAACGAATTGCTGAAACTATTAAGCTCTCATAAAATTAATGGATCAAAATTTGTTCATCCCCTACGTAGTCGGTCATTTTCCTATAGAACATAGTGATGTGAGAAGAGGGACATCTTGTGCCATCGAATTTTTCAAAATCTAAAACTTTGAACTTTGGAGGTAGCACTAAATCATGAACTATACTTAGCTCTTTGGTATCAATCCCATACAGGCTAGTCTCCTCTTTCATAGTCCTAATTTCGTCTTCTAATTATCTCCATTTCTCTTATAGATGCTTGTTCTGCTCTTTTCTGTCCTTCTCATCAAAATCTGGGAAATCTTCAACTAGGTGTGGGTTTACAGAGGTGTCGGGTAAGTTTATCTGCACTCTTCTTGGCTGAGCAATCATTTCTTGTTGTGTTCTAACATGTGATGGTGTAAAGCCAGGAGGGTATAGGGTTCTTCGGTGGTAAGTTAAAGCCTTTCCATGATTCGTCTGTGGTTCAAATCCTGGGGTACAAAGGTTCTTCGGCAGTAGCACCGATAGTTTGAGTCTCTTCCCAATTTGTATTCCTTCCTTGCAACATGCTTGAAAGTTTTTCCATCATATTATTATGATATTTTAGCATTTGTTCACCCCATCGCCTCTTGAGCTTTCCTGAAACTCTCTTTCATTTTGAGTTGGGTTCTCTTAATTTGGGTGATTCTCTCGTCCATTGCCTTTTTTCGGGTATTGTTTGGATGCTTAGAAGTTTATATTATTCTTCCATACAATCTTTTTATTAATATTGATATTTTATTAATGAATATGAAAAAAATGACTATTAATGAATAAAATGTAATACGAAAAGTAAATGCAATGCAGAAAATGTAAATACACAATGCTAGGTATTGATTCTGGAATAATTCCTTAGAACAACTTTTATATTAGAAACGAAGTTTTGTTACAAGGCTTAAACATATCACAGATATATCTTAGCCATCTCCCCTAATTTTTGCATGAGCCCAAGTAAATCCAAAATCCTCTGAGTTTTATAAGTTTTGGGTACCAATCCTTCGCTTACAGTAGTAAATTCATGTGATAATTCAACTAAGTACTTAGCCACTCTTTGGGCATATTCCATAGCTTACAATAAGGACATCCCTTTGCTTAACGCTCCATTGAGCATGTTCCCAATGATGGTGCCACTGTATAACTCTTTCATAGGGTACTATCGATAATTCTCTTGCCCTTCTCTGAAAATCTTGAACCATAGCCTCAAGCTTATTCACCAGTTTCCTCAAGTTTTCAACATCCCCGCTATTTGAACTGCCTTCTCGACTTCGGTATCATTGTAAAGCTAACTCTAAACTCAAGACCCTTCCTTTCAGTTTCTCATTTTGGGCTTAACTCTCTTGTAGTTATTGTTCTAATGCACTCTTTTCTTTTGAAAGTAGCTTCACCTAATGTATACTCTGTTTGAGCTCTTCTTTGCTTTCCCCAGCTTCTCTCTTTAAACTTACACTTCTTGTCTCCATCCAGTAGGTGATTTACTTGAGATGGTGGTCATATGAGTTTTTACCATTCATTGGTATGATAACTGGAGATCATCAAAATCCAATCGAAGTTACTTTTCTACTTTTTAAATTCGGTCAGCTCGACCTTTTTGAATATCAATTTCTAGTCCTTTTTGGTATGCATCGTCTTTCATCGTTTGTAATGTTTCTTTCCACTGGTTTCTTTCAACCTCAAAATCATGCATGCTAATTCTAACGAATATGGTATCACTATAAGATGTTCTTTCATAGGCTGAATATTTTTGGGATTGACCATTGGAATATTATCATTAACTCAATTGCTTATCCATTCCACGTATTCTTATGATAGCTTCAGGTCAAAAGTGAAGAGATTTACTCGACAAGTTTGCTTCCTTGCATCAGCAACCCCTTTGACTTTACTCTTATACTTCTCTCTTTTAAACGTGAACTATGACTCAGATAAATCCCAAGTTGCAGGAATAAATTGTCTTGACTCATATTGCCTGAAAACCAGTAAATAAGCATACCCTACAGAACCCCATATTCCTGGCAACAAAACCCAATCTCATTCTCCACACCTATAAAGTATGTGTGAATAAATGTTCCACGAAGCATGCCATAATATATCACTATCCCATATATCTTTGAAAATAACCAACCATTTCTATTCAGTGAAACCCCCATGCCATTCTTGAGAAATGAAATTTTCAAAGGCGAAAACCCTTATATGAACATTTGACTAGGTTCCCTCTTAATATGTTTGAAGTGATTAAGATTCCAAACTAGCAACAGTGGGGCACATCCTATGAAATGTACTTCTTCTTCTCTTCTGCAGGAATTTAAGGAGTGAAATGTCTCTACTAGAATAGCTAAAATAGGGTCCATATTCCTATCTAATCTTTCAAATAGATCAACTACTGACACGTCAATATACCCCAGGACCTTCGGGAATATGACTAGCCCATAAACACCTAGAGCAAACATGTTAATCTTCTTTCTCTTGTCAATATGATGATTAATTACTTCTCTTGGAGCGGTTCAGGTAATGCACTCACTATCTTCTTTCTTTTTGATACTTTTAACGACCCATTCTTCACTCATCACGATCATCAAAATTATTTTCTTCTTGAAAGAATGAGTGTTTGGCGGCTTGATGTACACCTTGTCTACTTGGAATCTCGGATAATGAAACAAGGCATGGTATTCCTCTATGGTAGGTGTCATATCCACTCGGCCAAAAGTAAAGCAATTGTAGGATGGATTCCAGAATATTGCAAGAGCCCTAAACAAATTTTGGTTAATTGAAACATCTAGGAGATATGAGATATCACCATAGAGCTGATAAAACAACTACTTATCGGTTGCTTCACATTTTCCCTAAATCTCTTTCAACTCGCTCAAGTCATTTTGATGGACAATGATATGGGTGTACCCAATCAGATCTGACACGTATACAGGTTGTAAGTTATCTCCATTTGTAAGTTGGGACTGGTCAAACCATTTCAAAACATCTACATTATTTCTACCTCTTTTTAAATCCTTCTTTCCATATTACTAGCCTTCTATATGGACATCGATCATGGATCAAGAACATAGAATAAATAGTGCAATGCAGAAAAATGAAAGCAAAATAAAAAAAAAGTAAAAGTAAATTAGTCAATAATCATAAAGAAATTAATCGGGCATAATATAGTTTGTTAATAAAACCGACCCCTCACATGCTAGCTACCCAATCATGCTTTAGCATATCCTACCCAAATAAGATTTCTACCCCCATGCTTTGTTTAACATAAATATCCTAACCTCATGCCATCTAGTTTGCATGCTTATTCGAAAAATATAAACCTAACCACATGATCTTTAGTTCTCATAAATTTATTCGAAAAACAAAATTATACTATAAAAAAATTAAAAGAATCAAAAGAGGTTTTCCTTGTGTACTCTCCTTACGGGACTCTTCAGGTTTGGGTTAGGCTCTACATGGTTTCTTGGTTTACTATATGTTGGGTTCGGATCTAAAGTAAAAGGTTCTCAAATTGTTTATGTTGGTGCCACCTTGGGCTTCCAGACCCTTAATCATGGCACATCACAGGCTTTCAGATTAAGTTCAATTCAAAGGGACACACCTCCTTATGTCCATACGGAGGTGAAAGCCATCACGAGGACCATATGGTGTGATCCCCATGAGAGATCCACTATCCTATACGAAGGTGAAAACCACACGGAGTAGTTTCTCACTCCTACTTAAACAAGATAGAGCGGGGTTTTAGCTCATGCGATGCAAATACAGCTGTGCAGTGTGTGAGGAAAACCGAAAAAAAACACTACCAACACAAAAAAAAGTTATCAAATTCTTGAACATTTATTTAATATGAAAACGTCATAAACAAATTAGTACATATACTTAGTGATTAATCGAATTATAAATATAAAATTTATTTAAACCAAACAAGGGATCAAGAACTAAATTAGAACGAACTTGTAATTTTCATTGCAAAGGTAATTAATTGATTGACTAACAGCTCGACTCTCTAAAATAAAAGTCCCCAGCGGAGTCGTCAAGCTGTTGAAACATTTTTTTTCTAAAAAACAAATTTAATTTTTAAAGATGATTTTTAAAAGATCTAATCTTGAATAATTTGGTGACCTTTTAATAATAAAATATGGTTCGAGGAGCCACCACCAATCTTTGATAACGGTGTAATTGGGCACCCAAAAACTTATTTGTTATTTTAATAAAATATTAATTTTAATTAAAACTATAAATTTATGGTATGCGTTACCAAAAAATTGAGTTCGGGAGTCGGTTACGTGTGGGGAAGGATTAGCACCCCCATAGCGCCCTAAATCGGTACCTAGTCGATTAATTAGTTGTATTTGCAATGAAATTTATGAATACAAGTTTAATTTAATTTAAGATCCTATACAAATAATATTCTTTGAATTTTAGGATGAAACACAATAATATTTAATTATTTCCTATCGAGAAGAGATCTCTCATGCCTTAAAGTAGTCGATTCTTACTCCAATCAAAATAAAGAAATATTACAATTTCATCTTAAAGTTCATTATTAATTCCAAATTTAAATGCATAAAAAGCAATAAAATAACAATAACAATAAAAACATTCTTTGAATTTAATGAGGGAAAAAAGGAATTTTAATTGTTTTCCACCGAGAAGAAACGACATCTCATGCCTTAAAGCAACCATTTCTTACTCCAATCAAAATAAAGAAATATTACTATATCATCCTAAAATTCATTATTAATTCGAATGAGAATTATTTTTGAAATCATATTAAAACACACACAAAATAAAATGAAAATTAAACACACATATTAAACAAATACGATTAATTAATTATTTTACCAACCTTAATGAGAATATGGATGTTCAATTAATTAAGTACATCAAGACGGAACCTTAGATCCGATTTCTCGGTGAATTTAATTAAAAGAACATAATCTTTTTCTCAGTCCCAAATTTTAAATGTAATTGATTTTATTCGTTTCACTTTCATTTTAAAATTATCGAAAATAACTTTCTTATAATTTAGACGTTTTCGTGATTTCGGCGAGGTGGTGTTCTTCGAACCCAAAAGGTAAACTCTTCTCTCCTCTTCTTCCTATTTTCTCAAACTACCCCCCATTTGTTTTTTCTATTTTTTTCGAACTCAATCCCTTTTTTTTCTTTTCAGAATTGAAAAAACATCATTTTTTGTTCGAACCAAACCTTTTTTTGTTTCGGATCTCCCTCTTTTTTCTTGTTGCATGCTTATATCTCCCCTTCTGATCTTCAACCGGTGAGGAAAATCAGGACATTTAATGTCCCAGATTTTCTAAAATTATGTAGATTTAGGATTTTATTTTTAAAATATTGGATTTGGTTTGTTGATTTTTTCCTTTTTCGATGTTGATCCGAGATGATGATGTTGAGCAAATGAAATGGCAATGGTCGAATGATTGGAGTTGGTGGCCAGAACAGTGGTGGCAGTACAGTCTTCAGTTGCTGGCGGTGGTGACAGCTGAAAACTAAGAAAGTTAGGGTTTTAATAAACCTTAATCTATATATGCTTGGGTTTGGGTTGACTGTGTGTTTTGGAACGGTTGGACCTTAAGCTAGGCTTTGTAATTGGGGCTCGATTTGGGCTTGTAAAAAGTATGTAATAATAAAAGGAAAATATAATAAATATAAAAATAAATAATATAGTTAAATAAATAAATATAGTAATAATAATAATTAATAATAACAAAATATCTGGCAAAAAATGAGTGTCTACAACTTACATATGGTATAGTTGAGTCAAAAGTGAGTTACCTTAGATGTTAAACTGTTAAAAACACCTAATGCTCAACCAAGAGTGAATTTTTCCTTCCCTTTTTCTTTGGAGTTCTCTCCAACATCCCTCACTACAAGATAATCAAATGCATTGATTACTAATTAATTTTAGGGGTTAAAGAGGGTTTAAAAACACTTCCTAAGACTATAAATATCTGGAAAATGGATTGGAACCATCTAGTTTCTTAAACCCTTCTAAGACCCTTTTCTTGAAAACAATGGTGAAATGGGTGGTTTAAGAGCTTGAACCAAAGCTTGAGATGCAAGGGTTATGATTCTTACCTTTAAAACACTGATTAGGGACTGGAAAATTATAAAGTTCACACATTTACCTTGCAAGGAAGGAGAAAATGGGAAGAAGAAGATATAAAGAAGACAAGGAATAATCCAATGTCTATCTCGGGTTAGCCCAAAACTTCTAACCCTAGATTTGGGGTGTTATAACTTGGATCATTGAGGTATCATATGAAGCAAGGTAAGAAAAGCCTCACTAATATTGTTGACAACAATCAAGGTTAATTAGTTTTTTTTAGTAAGGGTCTCGAAGGAGAAGTGATACATATTACGACTTAAAAAATTAATTAAGAAGAAATTAGGAATGCTTTAACTCAAATGGTTGTGAATGTTAAATTGTATTTCAAGTTTTTCTAGAGTGAAGGTTTTAGAAAATTTTTCTGTGACATGCCCTAAGTTTCGAATTTCTTCTAAATTGTCACACACTAATTCCTACTATCTTGTCAAACTAAAAAGCTACTATTAATAAAGCAAGAAAATAGTATAATTATAATTGCAGAAAAGTTTGGTCGAGGCAAAATACATATGCAGACTACTAAAACAAAACAAGGCAAAGTGTGGATTTATATACGATTCAAACAACCTCACATATTCAGACTTATCACAGAGCACTTATGTTAATCTTTTGTATTGACAACAATTACTCTAAGTTTTGAATGAATTATTATGACTTGCTTAAGTTGCCCGACAGGATTACTAGGTGTTCTAGACGGTTGCTATGACAATACTACTCAGCGTTAACTACAACCCTTGGTTTGTTAGACTGTTGTTTTAGCAATACCTCTCAGCGTGAACTATATGTATTATCTTTCATACTCTAGCGTCTATCCTTTTTAGTCGATTGAAACCCGCTCCTTATCTCTAAGGTAGACAAGTTAGAACTTCACCATCTCGAATTCATTCCATTATTCACGTAGATATATCTTAATTCTCTCGAATCTAAAAATCACTATCTAGACAAAAGGCGATCTCTCGATGCTTTTACATTGCCAAGATAGGTTTTACCAAAACCCAAGGTGATCTCTCAATTCTCTTACGGTGTCAAGGTAAAATAATTAAATAATGAACAAAACAGTCATGAGCAAAAACATAATTCATCATTCATAAACAGAAAATAATTGTCTATGCAACACAAAGATTAACACCAAGTAAGACAGTCATGGTGCTATCAAAAATCAACCAAGATTCAATGTTTAATGCAACCCCAAATATATAAAGAAGTTACGAACAAAGGAAGAATGAATCCTAAAATCGGGGGCTCTGTCGTGACAATTCTAATCAGCACCGCGCCTACCTTGGTGATCAACCTCTCTTGTGACCTGATCTCCGCTCTGCTACAGTCTGGCTATGGAGGAAACCAAGGAAGGTTGGTTGGTGAACAGTGAGAAACCATTGTAGTTGCTCGCTCACGCCTTAGGTAAAGCTCTTCTCTCTTCTTCCTTGCCTCCCTCTTTTGGCAGCTACGGCTGGTTATTTATAGGGAATAATCTCCTAAGGTTTTGCATAATTAGAGATTTCTTAAATAATTGTTGCTTTCTTGTCCAGACTAAAAAGAAAGGCAGTTGTCAGAATATTTAAGGCTTGCTTGCACGTGAAGGTGGTAATCCAGCTGGCGTGTGACATAGGTGGTTTTGTCATACCCGCATCAGACTCTTCAGATAAGCCTTGCCTCGGTGAGATAAATCTTCTCCTTACGTTCTTCTTTGTTCCATTAGCCCTTGCAAATTACATTGTCACGACTGAAATACTCTTCCTCTGTAAGTTTCCTGCACATACACAGACCACACAACCCTTTCTCCTCAGCAGCATCAGTTAAACCACATAAATCTTGCCAAAGCAAAACTTATCCACCACAAACTAATATAACCTACATACAACTAAATACAACTAAAATGCTCTGCATACTTTGTTTAGACGAGCAATAACTTAAGTGAAAAGACTAGAAATTGAGTCTTTTTACGGAGTTATCACACCCCCCAAACTTAAGCTATTGCTTGTCCTCAATCAATCTACAATAGCTAGAAAAAAATTAAAATGGTCATGGAAAAACAGTGTTAAGAAAATCATATGGTTTGAGATTTCAGCCCTCAGCAAAACTAGTTGGCCTCAACATATTCGACCGTCATATTAGTCAAGTCCCTTCCCTAGTTAGGATTCATCGCTATTGTGTGTGCGTGATTGTAACCAGTCTATGCATAAAGGTAAGTAGAAAACTTAAAATAAGCGTTTCTAGTTTGTCAAGGCATCAAATTATTTGTCAGGTTAAGTTTATACTCCTAGTTGTTTATCAACTTTTCATTTCTCTTCTCTTCTTTTCTTTATAGGGGAGTCAGCTCATCACACCTACCGTCCCACACTCTAGGTGAAAAGGAGCATGCTTTCCACCTCTAAGCTAGTCGGGTAGAGTCATCCTGTGACTACTTTCATTCACTCATATGCCTCGGCTACTCTTGATTTCTTATGGAGTTTTCTGTTTATGCCTTTGCATAGAGGAGTATCCCTTTTAGTTTTCAAGTTTTAAACACTAGGGAGTTTCACCCTAATCTTACAATATTTTTGAAGTCTCGGCAATCAGAAAGTTCTTTCCTAAAAATTTTATAGATTACCTTAAGCAGGGACAGCCTACAATCGTGTTTGTAAGTTTCAAAGAATCAGGCCTAGGGTTGGTTCTCTTCCTTAGACAATCTTAAAAATAATTCTGGCCTAGGCAATCAAATTATGCATTCATCATTAGGCCTGTAAATGAACTGAACGCTCAGCGAACCGTTCATGAACCGTGCGGCGGGAAGTTTGTTTATGTGCGTTTATTTATTAAATGAACGAACATGAACAAGATTTTACGTTCGTTTAATTAAATGAATGAATATGTAAAAAGGGCTCGTTCGTTCATTTATGTTTGTGAATGTTCGATTATATGTTCATTTATGTTCGTTCATTTATGTTCGAACAAAGTGCAAGTTGAATATATTACGAAGATTATTGAAGTTGTTTGGATTTCAAGAATATTGTTTTGCTGAACAAATTAACTCTAAGACTTTATTATGTTCATATAGCTTATTTATGGTTTATGTATGTTTGTGTCGTGTTCGAACAAATTAACTCTAAAGTTGCAGGTTATATTATTGAATTTTAAGTTGTTATTCTTGTTGTTAACTTTTTTTACATTCATTTGTTGTGTTCAAATAAGTTGTTTTTTGTGTTTGTGTTATTCGTTTATGTTCGTTTATTGTGTTCGTTTATGTTCGTTCATGTTCGTTCATTCGTGTTCGTTTATGTTCGTTTATTTATTAAATGAACAAACATGAACAATATATATTCCTTAATGAACGAACATGAACAGAAAAATTTTTGTTCGCTTATTTATTAAATGAACGAACATGAACATACCTTTGTTCGTGTGTGTTCAGTTCATTTACAGGCCTATTCATAATCGAGCATCCTTAATTCATTCCAAACAATAATCTTAACATCCTTATGTCATGAGAACTAAAATTTTCAACCAATTATCATCCATTGCTTTTTAACAAAGTATGGAAAAATATGACACAATACATTCCCCAAACTTGAGGGATGCATTGTCCTCAATGCATGAGAACTAAAACTACATGATGCTATTTGCAAATGCGAAAAGTAAAAAAATTAAAATGCAAACTTACTGTGGTGGGGTGGCTTGACTGGACGCCCTCATTCGGCGTCGTTTAGGAGGAAAATGACTCTCTAAACTCGAGTCTACTGCTGCTATTGTTGAGGGGATGGCTGGAGTATACGGCCTATCATTTGCTTGATGTGCTTCTTGCTGGTCGAGGCTCGTGCTGGAGTTGGTTGCTCAGTAGTAGGAGTCGGTTGTGCAGGAACTGGTGTTGCTTGACTGACAGGGGATTAAATAGGACCATGATCGGGTTACTTCAGGGCTGGGGTTAAAGTTTCATCGGAGAAGAAGTTGGGTGGGCTCTCTTGACTACTCTCGGAGGTTGAGAAAGATGAGGAGCTGAGGAACTCTTCGGTGTCACCCTGGCCTTCCTCTGGGACAGGCGAGAGATGGGTTGCCAGTGGTGGCACGTTTGTGGGTACTTCTAGAGTGACCTCTGGGGGGACATTTGATGTCGAGGCATAGAATGTGTCATTGCCTGCATTGTATTTGAGGATAACACTAGGGAATGGCGGCAGGGTGGCAGTTGTGACGGGAGTAACTCTTTGAAAAAAGCATTGAGTTGCGCGTCCCTTGCCTTGACATACTCGAAAAAGATCTTCATGTGATCCTCTAGGCACCCTAGCTTCACATGTGTTTCTTGTGTGTACCTAACCACTGTGGCCATTCTGGTCGCGGCAACAGATTTTGCTCCCCTCTCCAAACCTTCATGTGGGGTGTTATCATCGAAACTTATAAGCTCGAGTATTTTCTTTTTGGTGATACCCTCCTTGGATTTAATGAAATCCTCAAAGGGCTCCTCGGGGACCTTCTTTTTCCTGCACAAAGAGGTTATCAATTTAGGAAATAATAAATTACCTCGGTTTCTTCTGGCACACTCGTGGATTTGTTCGAAGATGAGTTCTCCAACATCGATCTTCTTCCCGTATATTATCGAGTGCAAGAGCATCAATCTTTTCATGAGCACAGATGTGTTGTGAGATTTTGCATAAGTTTACCCTTAAGAAAAATAGTTCCATAATTTTATAATCGATTTAAGGGTTCGACAAATGACTCTATTCCTCGTTGGGACATTCCCTTTGAAATTGGCCCACCCGAAGCATAAATCTTCTAGAACTTCACTGTATGTCTCCTGTTCTGCCTCAGGCACAAATTTCTTGTGCTGCTCCTCCACTTCACCAACTTGAAGTATCTATTGAGTGCTGAAGGGGAAAATCGAAGGAGCATACCTTGTGGTTAGACGGGTCTTTGAGACGGGCGTAGAACTCCCTCACCATCGTTGGTGCTACGGTTTTGGGATGGCGAGCGAACTTCTCCCAGTTGTGCTTCTTTATCACGTCCATTACCTCCGGTCCAACTGAATCTTCATCCTCTTCTAGAAAGATGAACCCATCTTCCAAATACACTTGTCGTTTTTAGAGGATTTTGAATCGTGCTTCACCTGTTTGGAATCGCTCAAAGCTTGGTGTTGGGGCTAGGGTTTTTCTTGATCTAGCCATGGTACTTGGTTGGTGTGGTGAAATCAGTGGTAGAGATGGGGAAGATGTTTTTGAGAGAAATAAAAAGTTTCTTGCTTGGTAGAGAGTGAATGAGGCACGATGAAGAAAAAGAAGAAGTTGGCAGTTTTTTTCTAGAAAGTAATGGAAGTTTCAGGGTAAATTTATCCTTACACGAGGGGGAAATATTTTGCGTTAAATGTGGGATATGTGATTGGACGTAAAGTTGGGGAAAATATTTCTTTCCCTCTTTAATTATGCTTTTTAAACTTTTACCCTAGGGTTTCCTTTCTTTTCATGCATGCACTAATTCCCCATGCTGTCACGTGTATTTTGTATGCCTGCAAATAATAAAGAAAATAAAACTAAACGGATAATGAAAGCATAAAATTACTGAATTTATTTATGTATAGAATTCAAATTTTTGTTGCCTAGGCAACGAATATTGTTCAAGTAAGTAAGGCAAACTCTTGGCCATCATGTGCCATCGATGTCGATTTGTCACGCATGAATGGGGCTCCTTTGTACTCCTTCAGCCTCTACCCATTCACCTTGAAGATGGAACCATCGTTTTGGTTCTAGATTTCTATTGCTACATTGTTGTGGACTTGATGTACGATGAACGGTCCTGACCATTGTGATTTTAGCTTACCTGGGAATAACTTAAGACGTGAATTGTAGAGTAGTACTTATTGCCCAGAATAAAAATGCCTCGGCAATATTTTTCTATCATGTCATCGTTTTGTTTTCTCTTTGTATATGTGGGCATTTTTGTATGGGTGTGCTTTGAATTCATCCATCTCGTTCATTTCCAAGAGTATTCTTTCTCCAGCAAGCTAAGCATCCACGTTTAACTTTTTGATGGCACTGTGGCATATGTGTTCAAGTTCCACCAGTAGATGGAATTCTTTTTCGTAGAACAGTTTGAATGGGGACATTCCCAGCGGTGTCTTGAATATTGTGTGATAAGCCCATAATGCTTCATCTAGCTTCAGTGACCAGTTCTTTCGACTTGGGTTGACCATTTTCTCAAGGATCTATTTGATTTCCCAGTTAGACACTTTGGCTTGTCCATTAGTCTGAGGGTAATATGCCATAGTGAACTTATGTCGCACTCCATATTGTTTCAGTGCCTTGGCGATCAATTTTTGTCGAAATGTGTGCCCTCATCACTAATGATAGCTCTTGGTATTCCAAATCGTGTGAATATATTTTTGTGGAAAAATTTCAACACTGTCTTAGAATCATTTTTAGGTGTTGCAATGACTTCGACCCATTTGGATACATAATCCACTGCCAAGAGAATGTACAAATCTCCAATTGATGTGGGAAAGGGTCACATGAATTCTAATCCCCATACATCGAAGAGTTCAACTTCCAAAATATTTTGCCATGGCATTTCATGTCGTTTTGATATGTTCCTTGTTCGTTAGCATCTATCACATGACTTATATAATTCATGCACATCCTTGAAAAAGGTTGGCCAATACAATCCGGACTTAAGCACTTTCGCCGTTATTCGCATTCCACCAAAGTGCCCTCCACACGGTGACGAGTGACATTGATGTAGAATATCTTTCTACTCTTCTACTGGAATGGATCTTTGGATTATTTGGTCTCCGCATTACTTGAATAGAAATGGTTCATCCCACTAGTAATGTCAGCATACCACAGTGCAGCCTTGACAATTAATATTTTCTCATCAGGGAAATCCTCTTGAATTTATGTTATGTCATGACAATCAGATTTGTTATCTAGCCTAGACAAATGGTCTGCCACTTGATTTTCTATACCCTTTTTATCCTTGATTTCTAAATCAAACTCTTGTAGTAATAATATCCATCGAATTAGCCTAGGCTTTGCATCTTTTTTATTGATCAAATATTTAATGGTAGAATGATATGTATGCACCATTACCTTAGTCTCTATTAGATATGGCCTAAACTTATCGAATGCAAATACTACTGCTAAGAGTTCTTTTTTAGTAGTGGTGGTATAGTTTACTTGTGCATCATTAAGAATACAGCTTGCATAATAGATAACATGAAAGATTTTACTTTTTCGTTACCCTGGCACTACTCCGACTACATAGTCACTAGCATCGCACATGAGCTCAAAAGGTTCGTTCCAGTCCGGTGGGATAACGATTGGTGCTGCCGAGAGTTTCTTCTTTAAATATGTAAAGGCATTCAAACAATCATTAGTAAATTCAAATGGATGATTTTGTTGAAGCAAAAGACACAAGGGTTTAGAGATTTGAGAAAAATCTTTTATGAACCGCCTGTAGAAGCCTGTGTGTCCAAGGAAACTGCGTACACGTCTCATGTTGGTGGGTGGGGAAGGTTTACAATTACGTCCACCTTATCTTTATCGACTTCAATGCCTCGGCATGAAATTTTGTGGCCTAACACTATTCCCTCGGTTACCATAAAATGGCATTTCTCCCAATTTAGTACTAGGTTGGCTTCTTCACATCGTTTCAGTATCTTGGATAAATTTTTGAGACATCGGTCAAAATCATCACCTGAGACGGAGAAGTCATCCATAAATATTTCCATACATTCTTCCACCATATCTGAAAATATTGTCATCATGCATCTTTGGAAGGTAGCTGGAGCATTACATAGCCCAAACGGCATTCGTCTAAATGCATAGGTACTATAAGGGTATATGAAAGTGGTTTTCTCTTGATCCTCCGGTGCTATGGCTATTTGATTATATCCTAAGTCCATCGAGGAAGCAATAAAATATTTATCCCACTAACCTATCAAGCATTTGGTCGATAAAATGGAGGGTAAATGGTATTTCTTTGTGTTATTATTAAACTTCCTGTAATTCATACATATGCGCCAGCCCGTGACTGTTCTGATGGTGAGGAGCTTGTCTAGTTCGCTTTTAACCACGATCACACCACCCTTCTTTGGCACACACTGCACTGGGCTGACCCATGAACTATTTGATATAGGATAAATCATTCATGCATCCAGCTATTTTATAATTTCTTTCATGACTACCTTCTTCATGAATGAATTGAGTCTTCTTTGGGGTTCTACTTAAGTATTATGGCTATCTTCTAGATTGATCTAGTGCATGCATATGGTCGGACTAATTCCCTTCAAGTTAGCTATTGTCCATCCTAGGGCCTTTTTGTGCTATGACAAAACATTCAACAAACTATTCTCCTTTTCGGAGGTTAGATTGGTAGAGATTATTACTAGTAAAGTTTCATCAACTCCTAGGTTTGCATACCTCAAATGTGATGGCAAGGTTTTAAGTTTCAATTTCGGTGCATGTTGTAAAGATGAATCTGGAGAGTTAACTTCATCATAATATATTGGTTCGAATCTCATACCTGATTTATTATGAATAAGCCTCGATTGATCCTTTGTCTTTCCTCCGTATCTTGCATTGTTGTCATTTTTAGGGCACTCATTGTTCAGATTTTTATTGGCAATGCCATGATTCTCATAATCGTCCTCTGAAAATAATTCGTCTGGGCCAAAATTTTCTTGTTCAAACATCTCGATTGTAGGGTCATGGTACAAAGCGTTGTATTTGTCGAGCCTTAGAGATTCACCACGTCCAAGAATTGTCTTTTCTTCTACTTTGTTAATGCATTGGCATTCCTCTGAATCATCCACATATTTCATGGAGTTGAATACATTGATGGTGACGCTTTTCTCTACCCGCATTGTGAATTCTCCCTTTTCATAATATATTAGGATTCTTCCATTGGCTAATAAGGGGCGTCCTAGAATGATCGGTGCGTTTTCATCAGCTTCACAATCCAAGATGAGAAAATCATCTGGAAATATGAATTTGTCCATATTTACTATAACATCTTCTATTCTGCCCTCGGATCGCACATAAGACCGATCGGCTAGCTGTAGGATGACTGAGGTTGGACAGGTGTGATACCCTTCTAGTTTCATAAATATGGATTTTGGTATCAAGTTTACACTTGATCCCAAATCAATAAGAGCTTGTCCTACAAAGTCATTACCAATTAAACATGGTATTATAAAACTGCCAGGGTCTTTTTGTTTTCGTGAGAGTTTGCTTACTGCCAAACAGATTTCTGTTGTCGTGGCAACATGTTCTACCTTCATTTTCTTCGTAATGATATCCTTGAGAAACTTGGCATAGGAAGGCATTTGATAAATAGCTTCAAGTAAAGACACATTGATATATAGCTGGTCCAGAACATCAACAAATTTCTTGAATTGGATGTCGTCATTATGCTTCTTCAATCGTTGAGGGAACGGTGGTGGAGGTCTCACATCATCTGTTGTTGGTGCTGAGAAATCTCTAGCCTTGGCCATGAATTTCTCGTTATCTGGACGATGCTTTTCTGAGCCTTCATTCATTTCCTTCTCTTTAAATGATTCATCTCTTTCCTCATTTTCAGCTCGATCCTCTGGTTGTATTACGCCATGGCGAGCACTGTTTAGGTGTTCTCCCCAAACTTATCATTTTGGTTGACCTATTTTCCACTCCTTAGTGTAAGTACACTGCATTGCTCCTTTCAATGATGTTTAGTAATCTCAGTATCACTGGGGAGCTTTCCTTGTGGGCGAGAATGTAATGTCATAGTAATTTGTCCCACTTGATTCTCCAATGCTCTTAGAGATGAACTATGGCTTTGCAAAAGTGTGGCTTGGCTTTGTAGAAAATTTCCTTGATTTTTAATTGTTGCGGAGTGTTCGTGCATCAAGGTCTTTGTGGAGGCCATGAAATCTTTTGTCGAGGCCATAAATTCATGTAATGATAATTCCAAGGAATTAGTATTGGAATTAGTATTAGAGGAAGAAGATATACCTTTATTGTTTTACCATGGCTGCTGATAATATTGATTCTGAAAACGTTGATGGTCTGAATTATTCTGTTGTGGCATGTAATTTGTTGCTTGATTACTCCATGAAAAATTTGAGTGTTGTCTCTAACCAAGATTGTACGTGTTTGAATAGGGGTTATTATTGGTCCGGTTGTAGTTGCCCACAAAATTCGTTGACTCATGGTTTTCCGTACATTCACTCTCATGATGGTTTTCGTGACAAAATATGCATGCCTTATTGGTCACCTTGACTTATTTATCTCATTAGGACATTGCAGATTTTTTAACATATTAGTTATGGTAGAAAGTTGGCCAGCTACCGAGTCTTTACCTTCAAATTCATATGCTCCAGTTGTTTTTCTTCCGGTTCCCAATCTTGTACTTGGGAATTGATAATCATTATTTTCTCTTCTGTCGATAATGTCAAAGGCTTCCTCGGGTGATTTGTCCGATAAGGTGCCATATGCAAAGGCATCAAACATCATTCGAGTTGGTGCATTAACTCCGTTGTAAAACATCACCACTTGCGTCCAGTCATGAAATCCATGGTTAACACATTTGCGAAGAAGACTTTTGCATCTATCCCAATATTCGTACATTGATTCATCATCTCCTTAGCGAAAACTTGCAATGTCATTGCGAAGCTGTGTATTCATATTGGGTGGATTATATCGAAGTAAGAAACTCTTTCATAAGTCTGCCCATGACTCCATTGAGCCGGAAGGAACTCCGCTGAGCCAGGCTCTTGCTCTATCGCATAGGGAGTAAGGGAAAAGTTTTAGTTTAAGCACATCTTCATGCACTCCTTGTTATCAGAACGAATCGCATACTTCAAGGAAAACACGAACATGTTGTCTAGCATCCTTATTGGGTAAACCACCAAATTGGCCAATAGATTTTAGCATATTAAACATCACCGGTTTAAGTTCAAAATGAGTTGCTTGTATTTTAGTTGCCACTATGACTGGGTTAAGGTCATTGAGGATTGGGTACAAATGATCTCGTATTGCTCTTGGCCTTACAACTTAAAGATTGATTATTGCATCAGATCATAGATCTCCCATGTTGTCTTGCATTTGAAGTTGGTTTAATTGTTCTCTGGCTCTTTGGGCACGTAGCCTTTTTCTGAATGATTGCTCAACTTCAGGGTCGAATGGTTCCAAAGGTTTACCAGCAGATCTCAGGGTCATGCAATAATAAAAACCTACAAAAGAAAATAGTAAACTATGTTAGACTAGATAGATATAAGGTGACAAGAAAAACTTGTCGTGGCGAATAAAAATTTCGTCAGTTGCTAATCCCTGGCAACGACACCAAAAACTTGATCGCTTGTAAATATATATGCTAAGGCAAGCAATTCTGTGCAAGTATACACAATCGATACAAGTAATATAGTAGTGAGTGAGTTATCATCTCCTCAGGGATTGGTTTAGAAATTTATCCTCAGCACAACTAGAACTAGTTGTCACACACTAATTCCTTCTATCTTTTCAAACTAAAAAACTAATATTAATAAAGCAAGAAAATAGTATAATGTATGATTGCAGAAAAGTTTGGTCGAGGCAAAATACATATGCAGACTACTAAAACAAAATAAGGCAAAGTATAGATTTAAATATGATTCAAACAACCTCACATATTCAGACTTATCACACAGCACTTATGCTAATCTTTTGTATTGACAATAATTACTCTAAGTTTCGAATAAATTATTATGACTTGCTGAAACTGCCCAATAGGATTACTAGGTGTTCTAGACGGTTTCTATGGCAATACTACTCAGAGCTAACTACAACCCTTGGTTTGTCAGATTGTTGTTGTAGCAATGCCTTTCAGCATGAACTATAGGAGTTGTCTATCCTACTCTAGCGTCTATCCTTTTTAGTCGATTGAAACCTGCTCCTTATCTCTAAGGTAGACAAATTAGAACTTCACCATCCCAGATTCATTCCATTGTTCACGTAGATCTATCTTAATTCTCTCGAATCTAAGAATCACTATCTAGACAAAAGGCGATCTCTCGATGCTCTTACATTGGCAAGACATGTTTTACCAAAACCCAAGGTGATCTCTCAATGCTCTTACAGTGTCAAGGTAAAATAATTAAACAATGAACAAAACAGTCATGAGAAAAAACATAATTCATCATTCATAAACAAAAAATAATTGTCTAGGTAACACAAAGATTAACACAAAGTAAGAAAGACATGGTGCTATCAAAAATCGTCCAAGATTCAATTTTTAATACAACCCCAAACATATAAAGAAGTTAAGAACAAAGGAAAAATGAGTCCAAAAATTGGGGGCTCTGTCGTGACAATTTTGATCAGCGTCGCTCCTGCCTTGGTGATCAGCCTCTCTCGAGACCTGATCACTGCTCTGCTATAGTCTGGCTATGGAGGACACCAAGGAAGGTTTGTTGGTGAACGATGATTAAACACTGCAGTTCCTCACTCACGCCTTAGGTAAAGCTCTTCTCTCTTCTTTCTTGCGTCCCTCTTTTGGCGGCTATAGCTGGTTATTTATAAGGAAGAATCTCCTAGGGTTTTGCATAATTGGAGATTCCTTAAATAACCATTGCTTTCTTGTCTAGAATTAAAAAGGAAAGGCGGCTATCAAAATATTTAAGGCTTGCTTGCACGTGAAGGAGGTCATCCAGCTGGCATGTGACATAGGCGGTTTCGTCATACCCGCTTCAGACTCTTCAGATAAACCTTACCTCGGTGAGATAAATCTGCTCCTTACGTTCTTCTATGTTCCATTGGCCCTTGCAAATTATGTTGTCATGACTGAAATGTTCTTCCTCTGTAAGTTTCCTGCACATACACGTCCATACAACCCTTTCTCCTTAGTAGCATCAGTTAAACCACATAAATCTTGCCGAAGCAAAACTTATCCACCACAAACTAATATAACCTACATGCAACTAAATGCAACTAAAATGATGTGCATACTTTGTTTAGACAAGCAATAACTTAAGTGAAAATACTAGAAATTGAGTCTTTTTACGGAGTTATCAAGGAGTTTAAATACCGATAAAGAGGGATAAAGGAAACAAAAAGAAAAAAAAGAAACATTTTTCCAATCACAAGGTCATATTTAAATTTGTTAACATTTCTCCTCAAAAATAACCTTTTAGTGTTAATACCACCAAGGTCCCATATTTATTGATGTCCAGGTTGATAGGGTACCAAAAATTCATGCAAATAACACCTCGGTCTTTTTATTCATTCCATAGATGATTATGGGCCCCTAAGATTAAAGGTTCAAGAAATCATTTCAGAAGGTTTCTGTGCTTCGAAATTGGAAAACCTAAACTCCTTAAAAGCTCAACACCTATCAATGAATTAAGACTACAGAGAAAAATGAGCTTCAAGGCCAAACATCCATAAGCAAATGTTTTATTCTATCGTAAAATCAGGAATTAAACCTTCAGAATCAATCCCTAATATTTCATTCTTTACAAGCTAGCCCTTTATCGGGTTCTCAGGGAGATCTAAATGAACAAAAAGTTTCTTAGAGTTTTCAATTTCCCTGCTCCATTTCTCATGCGAGAAGTTATATTTAGAAATGATTGGCGTTGGATTAGTAGAACCACATTATTTTCTACCACGGTTACCTCCTTACCAAGAATAATCTCATGAGGTTAATTGAATAAACCAGGTTCAAACCCTAGATTGTCCCACTAAGGGATGTGGTAATTTGATATTAGAATTCAAGATTCTTTTGGTCATGAAATTGAAGGGTGTAAGGTAAAGAATAAGAGTATTGAGACCTCAAATTTGAAAATACATAATTCCTTAGAGATTAGCATAGCTAAACCAAATGAATGTTGTATTAGAGAAGAGGAAAGGACTGAAGATCAGAGTTAAAAGGTTAAAGGGGAGGTAATCTTTGACTAGACCATATATTTCAGGAAAAATATTGGTTAGATGCCACCCTTAAAACCACTTAGACCCTTATACCAGATTTTTATAGTAAGTGGGGCATTAACAAGCAATAGATGTTCAAATCCCGACCAAGACTGTCATCCCTATAGAAATCATTATGGACCTAGATTTTAGCCCAGGTTTCAATAAGGAAAGAAAATGCCAAGGAACCAAGAAAAAGTGGAGAGGTTACATCAAAAGGAGATAGTATTTATTTGGTATATTTCATTTTCCTATATGAGGGAACTTTTCAATTTTGGAGAGGTTCGGTATAAAAAATAGTTAGATAAAGCGATTCAAGAATAAGATGAGATAAAGAATCAAGAACTACATGTCACCATCATATCTGAAGATAATAGGGATGCAAAATTTATGGTTGGAATCTGAAGATATTTCCTAGGAGTGCGGTCAAACAATTGGACTATAAAGGATTTTCTTGTGGTTTTTAGGTGAAAGTCAAAATAATACTTGTAACTAATCCTTGTTTCTTTTTCCCACGAGCATCATGGAATTTTTGTAAGGGCTACTAAGTTAATTTTACTTATTTTTCTATAGAAGATGTTTTCTTTTATTTCTCAAGTGGCAATCATTCATTAAATTTTTTACATCTTTTACATTCTTTATTCTTTCATTCATACCTCAGTTGGTAGAGCACAAGGCTCTTAACCTTGTGGTCGCGGGATCGAGTCCCACGGTGGGCAATTCATAATTCTGACTGCGGAGGTCTTCCACGGAAGTTGCTCTCAACCTGGCGTTGGGGGCAGCCTACTACCCTACCTCCCCCCTACCCCATTACATATGGGAATAGGTTCAGCTAATTGTTTTTTCTAAACTTTTCTTTTCAAGTTTCTCAAGTATAAATAACATGAATGTTTCTAAATTTAATCATTAAATGAATGTTGAGCAGTCCTTGTATTTAGAAGAAGTCAATAATAGTAAAAATGAGGTAGAATATAACGCTCTTAACATATTATTTTGGATGATGAAAAAATAGGATAAATAAGATCTTATCTTATAGAGAAGAATTTGATATTTTTAAATCAGATTATGGATAAGGGAATAATATAACTAAAGATCGGTGTTACTTTCTCGTTTAAGACCCAATAAGAATTGATGTATATGTTTCAAGTGTTCAAAGACATCTTCGCTTGGTCTTGTGAAAATATACGAGGATTAAATACAATCTAGTAGTGCATAAGCTCCCTATAAAGTCTAAAAGCAAACCAGTTTAACAAAAGTTCAGAAGAGACAGACCAGAAGTGTTATTAATGATCAAAAAGGAAATGAAGAAATTGATTGATAAGTGATTCCTTTAGGTTGCCAAAGTAACCAGAATGGGTGGCCAATATGGTCTTTGTGACGAAGAATGATAAAAAAGTGCCTATATAAGTGGACTATAAAGACCTTAATAGAGCGAGTCGAAAAGATAATTTTCCTCTACCATAATTGATACTTGAGTGAATAACAATGCAGGTTATTCATGGTTCTTTTTCATGGAATTATTCCTTAAGGATATGGAAATCATGGAAGGAAATTTAAATTACTGAAACTATAAGAAGACCCCTTAATGATAGCAGTAATTTGCATAAGAAATTGTATGTTGGCTTGCATGCATATTAAAATTTAGTATCCATTTCAATAGGGACAACACCCTTTCTCTCTAGTAAATGGGATAAGAGTTGTATGCTTTATCAAAGTCGAGATTCTGACGCTTCAAGTCTTGATAGAAGTACAAATGGGATGCAGCTGAAGGAGTTCAAGCTCGGTGACCAGTTGAACCCCGTTGAAGCAAATAGATTAAAAGTTGTTTGGCATGGATAAATGTATTGGAAGTGAACAAGTGCAAGCTCAAAACAAGAAAGTTCGGTCAACAGAGTTTCGAGACAGTAATCTAGTGCTTGAAAATATCTAACAAATTCATAAAGATTTCTATGGGAAATGGATTCCTAATTAAAATGTATTATATCTCTTTAAAGGGGCCTTTTCCAAAGTAGCATTGATTTTGATAGAGATTGTTGAAAATGAGTTGAGATATCAAATAAACTTATACTCGATTAGGAAGTACAATGCTCAAAGAAGAAAAATAATAATAATAATAATAATAAAATAAAGGGAAATAAAAAAGAGGGTTCAAGATTTGAACAACAAAGGGCGTATTGAAACCAAATGAAAGATTTGAATTGAAAACTAAAAAGGTCTTCTCAAATGCATTTTGATATTAGGCATCCAAAAAATAAACTCTCTCGAGAGTTTGGTATTTTTGGGAGGAGCTTCACATCTACAAACTTTTTTGCAATATTCGAGATCTTCTAAACAAAAGTTTACCTCAATGCTTCGAATTATATCAAGTAGATTGGTTCAATAATATTCATGTTAGTGATACATGGGGCATCTGATTTTTATTTCTAGATTTTTCATCTCTTCTGTGATTGCCATGACTTCGTAAAAATTCCAATTTTTCTTATTTCAAGCCTCAATATTTTTCATTTACAAGAATATTATAAGTATATTAACAAAGTTCAAAATAAAACAAAAGACTTATTGGTATTACGTTGAACTAATCTTTTAAGTGTAGGGAATCTAAAATAGGCCATAATCTTGACACCCATGTTTATTGATGAAGTGTATGAAAAAGTAAAATAAATATAGATGTTTATCTACTGAAGTCATGGAAACGACTACATGAGGAGGACAATTCGATCCACACGAACGCAAATTTTTCAATATATTATCACACTTTAGTCCCTCAATTATTGGGGCAAACAAATGAGACAATCTCTTGAGAATAATAGATGTCCTTGAAGAGGCTTACTTTACCTCAAATGCCTAAAATAAGAAAATTGGGTAAGGAGTAAAAGCCCAAGCAAGAAAAATAAGCTATGCAGGAGCAATAAAAAAATCCTCATATTTTTGAAGCAATAAAGTCTGAAAGATCAAAAGACTCATGAATAAAACTTCTCACACTTTTTTTCTAACATCATCAACATCAATAATCAATCAGGAAGTAGATGACCGCCTTAATAAAAAGGGGAATGATTTATTTTGACATTTTCTAGTATTTCAAATTGTAGCGAATATTCAAGGCATTCCGATATCAGACGTATTGATCACTTTTTTGAACAAGTTTGGAAATAAGAAAAACATTCTTACAATTAAAACTAACAATGACATTCAAATTTTTTAAATGACCCAAGGCTGGTATCCATCTGGTTATGACATCTCATAGAGAGAATCTCTAATTGTAAAACTATTAAGTCAAAGAAAAGGAAAGAAAAACATTTGATGACATTTTGCTGATTCAAATTGAGAGTATGGGTTTTGATAAATAACACGAGGAGGAGACCGTTTGAAGTTGAAATTTTAATCCTCAAATAGGGATGAGTCATGAAAACTTCTCACATTGGGGCATTACCAAAGACCCAAATCATGTTGAGATAACAAGATTCAAATTATGAAGGCAATGAGATCTATTACAACAAGAATAAATTGTTGAGATTATCAAGGATAGATGATGAATATAGGTAGAGCTTGAAAAGAAAATCATTCATGTTTTAGTTGGCATAAGGGTCCTAAAGAAATAACTATAATCAAGTAATTAAATTTGAATATAGGAAAGGTTTCAATATTGTATACATGAGATAGAAAACACTCTTCATTAGGTGAAGCTTTGAAGAAATAAAGACGAACACTTAGCAATGAGAAGAAAATGAGATTGAAAATGCAAAGGAGCTCATAACACTAAAATGACATCATACGTACATATTTAAGCATTCGCAAAATAGGAGTATACACACTCATTCATTTTCATCAAAATTTTGAATAGTCGATAGGATATAAAAAGTCATCAAAGATTTTAATTCACCATTTCATGCTGAAGAAAAGGATTTCATCAAAAAATCAATCCACATATTCACCATTAAATGTAGGGATCTCAATAGAGAATTGAAGATTTTTGGGTCATTACCTTCAGGTACTTTAAAATACATATCAATAACATATGATAAACTTTTTACAGGTTTAAATTCTTCAAAGAGAAGACAACCCAACATTTCCAAGAGTTCATAATGAGAACAACTTATCCAAAATATGAGAATAAGCTCATAATGAGAAGAGTTTGTTCAACCTTGGTTCGTCCATCATAGAAAGAGATGGATCAGTATTTCTAATAAGGGTTCATAATGAGAAGAACTCGTCTTATAAGGGAGAAGAAGTTCATAATGAAAAAAACTTGTTCAACATTTCCTCAAATCCATCACAGAATAAGGTGGATCAATATTTTTAATAGGAGGATTCATGATAAGAAGAAATCGTTCGACGAGGAAGAAAAATTTCATAATGATAAAAACTTGTTCAATCTTTGATCAAACTCATCATAGATGGAGATGGATCAACATTTCCAATATAAGGGTTCATAATGATAATAACTCGTCTAAAGAGGGCGAATAAGTTCATAATGAGAATAACATGTTCAACACTTACTCAAATCCATCAAATAATAAGGTGGATCAGCATTTTCAATGGACAATTCATAATGAGAAAAAGTCATACAAAAGCGATCAAAGAGTTCATAATGCAAAGAACTTATAGATTAAGAATTTTAACAGTCACACCAGATAAAACGGTGTTTTATATTTTTGTTGTACTTCCGTTTCACAACAATGAGTAAAGAGAGGAAGTTATAATCACCATTTTTTTAAGTCTAAATAGCATATATATGTATATATATGTATGTATATATATATACACACATATATACAGAGCATTTTCATCTATGAAATCCACCCAAATTTAGTCCATTTACAAATAAACCTCAACCCATTACAAATCACTGCCTGGTTACAAGCTTAAACCCAAGTATTATAAACAGATCCAGCAACTGAGGCCCAACAATATGGAGGCCCTCGTATCAAGGCTAGGTTTTATGATTTATCCCGTCACACTAATCACAACTGTTTGATCAATATTGAATTTAATGGTCCATATCATTCAAAGTTAGGGATGAAAAAAACCCTAATTAAGCAAGGTTTCATCTGCTATTAACATAGGCAGCCAGCAAGCCGCCAGTTATGACCCTTCCTTACTATGATAGCCAACACTCGTTCTCTCATAGTCTTCCTTCCATGAGAGAAACCACACTAGTGGTCCCTATTCCCAACAAGCCTCCAAACAACATTCCAGCAAGCATGCAATGGTCCCAAGTAGCTCTTATCCTTACCAACAAGCACACATTAGTTGCAAGTAGCTCTTCTCCTTTCCATGCATGCAACAGTGATCCCTCTATGCCAACAATCACATGTAAAAGAAAAAGGAAAGAAAATGAATCAATTTTTTTCTAACTTTTGATTGTGACAGGGGGTATTATATAAACCCAAGAAAAACAAACAAGGTAACCCCAGGATGTTTTCAAAGAGAAAAGTAATAGAAACAAAAAGAAATTTGTTTAGAAAGGTTTATTTTACAGTGTCTATTTTGCTTTTTTAAAGAAAAAAATAGCAATAAAGGGGGTCATTTGAGTTTACCTTGTTCTCGGGAGTCATAGGTGGTCGCATCATCAGAGTTGAGGTTGTTGGGGCCAAGAAATTAAAGGGGTTGGATCCTTCTAACCATTTTGAGGTTTCCATGGTGGTTCTAGGGTTCGATTTGGAGAATTGGAAAAAATGGGTCTCTAGTCTTTGGGTAACCCAATCATCACTGGTGGTAGCTGGAAATGAGTGAAGCAACGTCAATCTACAATGGGTTTAGGATGTTTTTGGGATAAGGAAGTCTTAGCCGAGACATAGGAGGAGTTAAGGGAAAGGGATTCTTTCATCATTGTTGGGTAGTGGTTCAGGTTTTCTGCAGTCGTGATTAAAGGTATACAGAACAAGGAACATCACCGGAGTCCGTCAGTCGAGCGGTGGTGTTGGGTTCTTGGGTGGAGACTCGACCGTGAATGTAGAAAGAGTTTGAGAGAAACAAGTATGAAAAATGAGTTTTGATTTTAGGTTAGAAATAAAATTTACATAAAATGGAAAGAATATTAGGAAATATACCAAACCTTTTGGGTTAATCACCTTAGAGTCCCTTAATATTTACCTTGAATTTACATTCTGGTCACTAATTTCAATATTTTTTTTATTATTTTGGAATTGTGTGTACTAAATTTGTTATTTTTCATTTTTATTTCTTTTTTAATTATAGTATAAATTAATCGAAACAACCTTTTGGTCACCTGTCCTAGGGTCCCATATTAAGGTTCGGAGAAAATTCTAATTTTAACACTTAATTACTAACTTTTAATTCGCTGGCCTCCTAAATTTACAATTTATTTTACGATCTCACGAGGATCCATCCCAAGGTATGACTCATGTTATCGATAGTCCGAGTAAAATGTTAAAAAACCGAACCTTTAACCTTTAATCTCGTGTAGTTTTAATTCTGCCTTTAACTTTTTTAATTTTATTTTTTTATTACTTTTACATTTTTTCCCTTTAAATTTTTTGTATTTTAATTTATGTTATTTAATTTCTTGTATTTACATTTTAGTCATTCAATTTTGTATATTTTTAATTTAAGTCTTATATTCTATTTTTTTCAATTCAGTCCCTGTTTGGTTAATTAGTTCTTAGATTTAATCCTCAAATTTAGGTTTCTTGAAATTCAATCCCTAAACTTTTTAACTTAGGTGAATATTCAATTTGGTCTCACTTTTGCACAAGGTTTCATTTTGGGTATTTGATTCAATAATTGCTTAAAATTTATTATGATTAATATTAGAGTCTTCACATTAGGTTTAATTCCTTAGATCCTTCCTAAAATCATAATTTGACACTTTAGTTAGAGACAAGTCTTAATTAATTCACCTAGTGTAATTAGGTTCAATAACCAATTGTTTGATTGTATATTTTAATTTCAAAATAAGACAATATTCATTTATTTGGAAATTAATAGTGTATCTTCCACAATTACCCAGGGGTGACCACTAGTGATTCCCGAAGTAAAACGAAATCATTTTCAAAACCTTGCATTATGATTTTAAAATTAGTAAGGTAATGCTTATTTATTGAGGTTAATGGCAAAACTTTCGATTATGCTCGAGGTATTCGTTATTGGTCCAAATAAATAGATACACTTTTTAAAATCTGCATACATAATAGATTTTAGATTAAATAACGTTTTGAATTCAAAATTTTCAGTTTTAAAACAAAGGGTAATTTATTAGGTACTAATTTTTTAGCGTTGCAAAGGTGTTAATCCTTCCCCACGTGCAACTGACTCCCAAACTTGATTTCTGATTTTCGAGGCCAAAACATAGGTATTTTGATAAAAATAAATAAAATGTTTTATTAAAAAAATTTATTTTAGGTTATGACTCTCATCTTTTCATAAAAATCTTTTCAAAAACCTCATCTTCGTAACTAGTCAACTTCTTCCCACGAAAAGGTAGTTATGAAACATGGCACTTATTGTGAATTTAATTGTTGTTGAAGATTTAAAAGAGATGAAAGAATATATTGCACGTGTTAAAGGGTTGTTAGTTATGTGGGACAATCTCCAACTAGATTGAAAAGATTTATGGAATGTGTTGAGCTGGAAAAGATAGACAACAAAAAAATGATGCGTCTTGATGTTTGTACTAGGTGGAACTCAACATGCTTAATGTTAAACACTGCTTAGAATTTTGAAAGAGGGTTGGTTAACTATAGAAGATTGGAATAGTGTTAGAAATTTGAGGGATTTTTTGGAATACCTTTATAAAGTTACTTTGTGAGTTTTAGGAACTTTTTATGTTACATCCAATATTTGTTTTGATGAGCTTACAAAAATTGATATCCTATTACGAGATGGTGAATAAAGTGTTGATATTGATTTTAGTGTTATGGTCATGAGGATGAAAGATAAATTTGATAAATATTGGGGTGACATTTATAAGATGAATATGTTTATATTTGTTGCTTGTGTTATAGACCCTAAGCAAAAAGTGAATTATATGAAATTTACACTTAGTGAAATGTAATATTCTAAAAATTCTTCTAAAGTGATGCAAAATTTGGGGAATACTTTGTTTGAATTATATGTTGAGTACAAACCTCAAGTTTCTAACGATTGTAACCAATCAAATGGAGGAAAATCTACTTCTGTAAGTGATCCACAACAAAAAGTGAAAAGACACATAAAATATTTGTATAAAAGATGTGTCATTGAAAATGGTGGTGAAGAGAAAACATCTTAATTGTATAAATATCTAGGAGTGACTACTGAAAATAATGATGATTAATTTGATATTTTATTATGGTGAAAAGTCAATAGACGTTGATTTCTAGCTCTTCCAAAGATGGATAAAGATGTGTTAGCTATACTACTTTTTATTGTAGCTTCAGAATGTATTTAGTACTAGGGGCGCGTACTTGATCAATTTAGGAGTTCTTTCACTCCTAAAATGGTACAAGACCTTTTGTGTATCCAACATAATATTCAAAATCTATCAACGGAAAAGGAGATTAGGAAGATTAAAGAACAAATCCAAGAACTTGACAAGAGGATAATGGTATGTTGATATCTTTATTTAGTAATTTTAATTTTGTAAGTACAATTATTTTTTAGCATTATATCACACCATGACACTAACTTTTAATCATTTGACATTTTAAATTCGTCTTAGACTACATTAGATCCTACCCCTCAATTCATAAGCTCATAAGCTTATCTACTTGAGATTTTGAATATGGGTTGAAGGAAGGGTATTGATCATTGCTTAAATTAATTAATATTTTGTTGATAAATACTCCTTGATCAGTCGATTTTAGTTGTTGATTTAGGCGTTTTCATTAATTTTCTTTGCAAGGCAACGAATTTTATAAATTGTGCTAAACTAGATAAAATTTTGCAACTTTTTATTTTTCTGGAATCAAGGTCGGCCTAGTTAGCATGAATTGGGGCATGATGCGTCTAACGTGGCATCCAGACAACACCTTCTAGAAGGTCTAGTCAGTATTTTCGTGGAACCAGAAGACTCAGCCGCACATCTAAAGTTTAAATTTGGATTTATCTTTTTTAAGAATTGTTTTTTTAGGATTAAGTTTGAATATTTTCCAAGAATTATCTTTTGTAATTTCTTTCTACAATTTTAGGGCTTTATGATAGTATAAATACCCCATCGAGGTGAACTGAAAGGGATATCTCTCATCTCTCAAATTCTTTTGTTCCTTTCTTTCGTTTTTATAAAATTACTTTTCTTTTACTTTCGTTTTTCTTTATTTTTCTTTTTAAGTTTTCTTTATTTTTTAAATGCTAAGTATGGTTTCTACTATAATTAGCTAAGTTTTCATAAGCCAAAGGCTGAAGCGATGACTCGATTCCAAACTTGAGAATTGAAAAGCACCTTATACCCTTCGGGTTACATTTTCAGTTTTTTGAAATCAAAGAACGACAATCGGCCATCCTTTTAAAATCAAAAACACTTTTATTTCAAAAAGAACTCGTTGAATTAATTTTGGTTTCGATTAACAATTGGGGGAAGGATAGTATGCAGCACATTCAACTTTCTGTGAACACACTTAGCGGCGATTTCTCTAAGGGAAATTGAGATTGAGTTTTATTCTCATTGAGACGCTATAATCTGAGCTAGGTTTTTCTAAAACTAAAACGAAATTAGATTAACAAACAATTGACGCGGTTAGTATACATAAGGACTAAGATCCAAAGATTTATTTTGGATGATCGGTTAATTGAGAGAAAAATAAGTTACAGGGGTTGGGTCCTATAGACTGTAACCGACATGAATCCGAAGCTAAAATCCTATTCAAGGATTGGTTGGAATTGAGGCTAAGCTAAAGCCTGATATTGATTTAATTTCATAGAATCTTCATCTTTATTTTCTTTAAAAATTACTTTATTTTCTTTAGATTAAATTTACTTTATTGGTAAATTACCAACAAATCTACCCTTTCTTTATTTACTTTTCAGTTTTTGACTAGATCAGAAATCAAAACAAAATTCTCGGCAACTTCTTTATTCCTGTGGATCGACCCTTACTCTCTCTCTGTACCATTATATTTTCTTTATTTGAGATTAAGGAATTTTATGTTACATATTATCAGTTATGCATTCTAGTCGTTTAACGTGTATAATATATGGTTAAATTTTTTAAGTGTATATTCTAGTTTATTGCTATTGATACAATATATATTTTGTAGGGATAATGAAAATGATGTTTTTTTTGGACGATTTAATCGATGCAGATGAAGAATTTTGGGCTTGAATAAAACCAATAGGAATAATCGTTTGAAACAAGAAAAATTCCGATTGAATTTGGAACTACTATCGCGCAGTAACAAAGGAGATTTAATCCCAGAACCATGAAACGGTGCACGTTAGCCCCTTTCAAGGCTAACTCAAGTTAGCGCAACCCTTCTCCCGACCTTTTGTTCCATTGTCGCCTAAAATTCAAGCAATTCCCCCTAAACCCAACATACTTTTCGGCTGCCATTCTCACCCAAGCTCATGCCTTCTATAACTCACGTGAATCCCACCAAATCACCAAAACCTTTTCTTTTTCAAATTCTTTTCCATTTGAACAGTTTTAGAATTTAATTCCCCAATAAACTCTCCATTCCTCCTTTTTATCACATGTACCTACCCTAAAAACTAAAGAAACTTTCTTGCTCCCCACCACCTATCGCTCGACCTATCGCCTCACCGTTTTGTTTGCACCACCCCCGAACGTGCTCCAGCCGATCAACTGATTGTCTTCTTCCCTCATCCCTCTTCTCGGTTTTAATAATGGTGCTCACAAGAAATCAATCCAGGAACCCCTCAATATTGATGGAGGTCACTAGCGATTTACTGCTCTGCGTGCCATCGATATTTCGAGCAGCTCTGACTCACTGCTGCAACCATTGTCTCTCGTTCCTACTGCATATCGTGGAAGTCGACGTGCAACACAGGCATGTGCACGATTGCCCACTCCAGAATCCACCCCCGCTCCAACGCCATCTGCGTCTTTCGCTTACTCCTCTACCGATTACATGATGCTCCAACATGGTTCTGCCTGTCCATCCGGGCTGTGGTAGAACCATCCAACTTCTCCGGAACTCTAACGTTTCACTTCGCACGCTCCCAATCCAATACATAACCGAGCCCCGTTATTCTCGCTCAATCGGGATTCGGGAATACCCGAAAACGAAGATGAGGTAAACTTAAATCCCGCTAATATCGAACCTCTTTTACTGTGGCATCCTATTTTTGGTTTTTCAGACGATTTCATCGATAGATTTTTTATTGATGCTCTACCACAATCGTCTGCCGATCATGCTTCATCCTCTCGCCAAACTCGTGAAAAGCACCCACATTAACCTATATATGCCCCGAGTTCAAATGGAGAACCCGTACCTGACGATGGAGCACCCAAACACGTTCATACATTCGAACACCATCTTCGTGGCGGAACATATTCCGTTCTAATCAAAGAAGTTCTACATGGTTATCTTGACTTCGGCGATGAGGAAATTTGGTGGTTCGATACCATTCGACACCACAAATTTTAAGTTTGCAAATATATCCTTGATCGTACACTAGATACTTTACATTTACATGAATCGGTTACGACTTATTTTGATGCGATTGGCTGGGGACTATCTTATGAGATTCGATCCAGTAATTATTATAAGTTAGTCTTTTAATTGTACTCTACATTTACATTTTTTCCCAATTATATTGTTTCAAATGACACGCAGGGTGTAATTTCTTTTAGATTGCTTGGTGAATATTTTACTCTATCTTTGGCGGATTTCAACTTTTCTATAGGGTTCTAACGGATGTCACGAAACGTGATTTTATAACTTTTTTGTGTGAGATTCCACAGTATTTCGATACAAACATAGCTTATGAGGCGTTCATCGGCTTAACTGGTGCCACTTTTGATTGTTGCATCACCAAAGGGTGGCACATTCACAATCCCCCTTCGTTACATACACTAATTCCTAGCATACAACTACTCTGAGCGTAATGACACTACGTCCTGCTTAAGTATGGTCGAATTATTTTTCTTGAGGTGTGTGCAAATAGATGTTAAGGAAAACTTAGGCTTTTGGTTCGCCCATGCCTTTGAGTGCGTTGTGCACTCCGATCGTTCGCTCATTCCCAGCCCTTATATTACTCACTTAACATTTCGTTTATTACCATTAACATTTGATATTAACCAATTTACATATGCTTTTGCAATGGACCCTTTGGATACTAATTGTATGGACTTGATGGGACTCCTCTCCGGTACTCCCGATACACCGCACATTGTTCCTCTCAGCACGATCACCCCACGCAATGCGCGTGTAATTTTTTATAGGACTCCACAACCCATGGTACCAGAGAAACATCCTCAATCAGATGTGCACAATGAAATCCACTAAGTGCAAGACCACTTGGATTCCATCGAAACAAACCTTACCGAGATTCTCTCCTATTTTCGCCCAGGACCCTCTCAACGAGGACGTTGCCATGGTCGACATTGATAGAGGAGTATTCTCACCCTTTCTCTTTTTCATTATAGTATTTTGCTCATATTGGGACAATATGATTTAAGTAAAGAGGGTGGAATTAGAAATCAAATTAACTCTTGCTTATTCTCTGTGATTGAAATTTAGTTCGTTGTTGATTTAAATTGTTGATAATCTTCGTTGCCTATCTTTTTTTTTATCTAATTTCCTTGTACTTCTTTATGAATTGATTCTTGTTCTTGTTGAATTTAGGATACATAATAGCATGGTATGACTAGTTTCTGTAATTTTCTTGGTAGTTCCATGAATCCAATAATTGAATTGATTGCATGACTTAGTAATTGAACCTTTCTTGTGAGTCTTTGATACTAACAAGCATATCTTTTAGTCTTGCTCTTTGTTTCAATTGAGTGTGTCGAACTAGTTAATAGCATTCTAGAACTTGTAGTGTGATGCTTGTTGAGACTACATCTATTAATTATGATGCTTTAGTGTGATAGATGCTTTAGTATGATAGAGGCGTTAGGATTAAACCAATTTCTCTTCCCAAAAATAGCCTACCCTTTTCTTTTTTTTTCCCCTTAGTGAACCAATTTGAGCATGTTCACCAAATTCTTAACCCAAGCCTTTTCGATTATTTTTATTTTCCCTCTTTTGTCAACTTTTTCAGGTCAAGGTAAGGTTGTTCCATAAAAAAACAGAAAAAGGAAGTACTCAAAAAGAAGAAAAAAAAGCAAAAAATATTGGTTTGGTTTGAACAAAAAAATAAAATAAAAAATCGAACAATAAAAAAAACACTTGATTATTGCATCATATTCATACTTAGTAGTGGAGATTAGATTTAGCTACAAGCCTATGCTAATACATTGATTAGTTTAGGCATGAGTGATTCATTAACCCAAAACACTTGAGCGGAATGGGTGCACCAATATTATGTACTAAGTCTTAAATTCTTTGCAATTGACGGATGGTTGAAATGCCATGATTTATTTACATTTGATTACTTGTTCCTTTGTTGATTGATCTTAAATCTCTTCGTTAACTTGATTTTATTGTTTAGAAATCTTGGAACTTTTATGAAATAGGAGATGGAAACTTGAGATTTTTGACATGAGAATTGAGAAATGTTTGAGGATAAGCATTGAATAAGTGAGGGGGAATTTGATTAATGCTTAAATTGGTTAATATTTTGTTGATAATTACTCCTTGATTAGTCGATTTTAGTTACTGATTTGGGCATTTTCATTCATTTTCTATGCAGAGCAGTGGATTCCATAAACGGTGCTAAACTATGAAATTCTGCAACTTTTTAATTTTTTTTTGGAATCAAGGCCGACCTAGTGGGCATGCATGAATGCGTCTGACGTGGCATCCAGTCAGCACCTTCTAAAAGGTTCAGTCAGTACCTTCTAAAAGTTCCAGTCAGTAATTTCGTGGAACTAGGAGACTCAGTCGCACATCCAAAGTTAAATTAGGATTTATCTTTGATATTAAGAATTATCTTTTATTTTTAGAATTAAGTTTGAATATTTTCCAAGAATTATCTTTCATAATTTCTTTCTATAATTTTAGGGTTTTAGGATAATATAAATACCCCATCGAGGTGAACTGAAAGGGATATCTCTCATCTCACGAATTTTTTTGTTCATTTCTTTCGTTTTTATAAAATTACTTTTCTTTTACTTTGCTTTTCTTTATTTTTCTTTTCAAGTTTTCTTTATTTTTAAAATGCTAAGTATGGTTTCTACCATCCTTATCTAAGTTTTTCATAAGCCAGAGTCTGAAGCGATGAATCAATTCCAAACGCGAAAATTGAAAAGCACCTCATACCCTTCGGGTTACATTTTCAGTTTTCTGGAATCAAGGATCGGTAATCACCATCGTTTTACAATCAAAAACACTTTTATTTCAAAAAGAGCTCGTTAAATTAATTATGGTTTTGGTTAACAGTTGGGAGGAAGGACGGCTTGTAGCACATTTGACTTCCTTTGAACACTCTTAACGGCGGTTCGCTAAGAAAAACTGAAATCGGGTTTGATTCTCATTGAGACGTTATAATTCAAACCAGGTTTTTCCAAAACTAAAACGGAGTTGGAACGATTGACGCGATTAGTACACATAAGGACTGAGATCCAAATATTTATTTTGGACGATTGGTTAATTGAGATAAAAACAAGTTACAGGGGTTGGGCTCTGTAGACTGTAACCGACATGAATCCGAAGCTAAAATCCTATTCAATGATCAATTGGAATTGAGGCAAAGCTAATGCCTGAGGCTGATTTAATTTCATAGAATCTTCATCTTTATTTTATTTAAAAAAATATTTTCTTTATTTTCTTTAGATTAAATTTACTTTATTCATAAACTATCAACAAATCTCCCCCTTCTTTATTTATTTTACAGTTTTTGGCCAGATCAGAAATCAAGATCAAAATTGTCGGCAACTCTTTAGTCCCAGCGGATCGACTCTTACTCTCTCTCTATACTATTCTATTTTCTTCATTTGAGATTAAGGAATTTTATTTGACATAGAAGCGACGCATGTCAGGTATGCATTCTAGTCTTTTAATGTGTATAATATATGATTAATTTTTTAGTGTATATTCTAATTTGTTGCTATTGATACAATATATATTTTGTAGGGATAATGCAAATGGTGATTTTTTTTTTGGAGTTTTAATCGATGCAAATGAAGAATTTTGAAGAGTGGAGACTGCTCCCTATATAAATATATTAGTGATTGTTTTAGCTTGGTTTAAAAGTGCTCGTGTTTATTTGAATTATGATGGTTGTTGAATTACTGATGTATAGAGACTATAATTTATAGATCTTCTTTTGTCTTCCTATTTTGTTTTATTCTTGGAGGTTGTATTGTATGAATTTTTTATAGATGCAAATTGTTTTCTTAATGAAATGGCTATTGTTATTTTAAAAAATAGAAAAATTATAATAAATTTCAGTTAATCGATTGAATTAACTTAATTTTATTCGATTTAATTAAAAATTTTGAAAAATGTTTGGTTTGATTAACGGTTAAAGGAAAAATCAATTAATAAAATTTAGATAGTTCGATTCGGTCGGTTAACCGAACCGATTGATTGAACACCCCTATATATAAACTAACATGTCTATTTTAAAATAAACTCACCCTTTTTGCACTTACCATATGTCACACTTGTATTTATTCCATGACGATAATTTTTGCTACCCATTTTGGCCTAAAAGGCCAAAACTAATAACGTAGAAGGCACTTCAATGAAGAGAAGGGGTTAGTGTTTACCCAAAATCTAAAGATATCTCTCAAAGTTCTCTCAGAATCTCTCTCAAGGTGTAATCATGGAGTGTTTATCCTAAACCTAGGAGAAATGAGTTCAATCATCAGAGGAGATTGAACCCAGTGAATGAACCAAATATGAGAGGGTTTGTTTTTTCAATGATATGAAACGGTTTGTATTTTTTGAATAAACCATTTTTTTTAAAATTTATGTCTTTTCTAATTTCCGAGCTGGCATAAATAATATTTATAAACCTTACGTATACCTCAACGTTACCTGATAACAATCATGTGAGATGCGTGGTTAGTTTTATAATGGCGTATGGCTTAATTGAATGCATTTAAATAGTGGATGATCTAGTTAACAAAAATTCAAAAATTATGATAAAAATGTAAATGGACAATAGTTAGGTGGTCACTGGTATAGTTTATCCTTTTTATATATATGTTAAAAGGTAGTCAATTTGGTTTCAATCAAGTCACTGACTGCTAATAAAATTGTTGGCATGTTAGTTAAGCAAATTGTAAAAAGTAATATATTTGATCCTTATTACTTACACATTCTATCAATTTGGTCTTAATTTTAATTACAAATAATAATAGTTTGATATAATAAGTATTGAGGATCAAATGAGCTATTATTCTAACTATAACTAAATTGATAGAATAGATAAGTAATGAGGATCATTTATGTTATTAAAAAAATTTGTTTAACTATCATGTCAGTAATTCTATTCATATTTAATAGTCAATGGCTTGATTGAAATAAAATTAAAAGTTTAATGATATAATTTACAAAATTTTGTTTAATAGTCAAAATAAAAATGATCTCGTAATTTAGGGCACGAGGGTAGTTTACGCTTTATTTTAATACCTTGGCTCCTTAATTTACTTTCAGTCGTTCTTCGATTATTAAAATCTTTTCAAACTATTGGCAAATATTATTTGTTAATAAAGTAAGGGTTGTGTGCAATTTTAAAATTTTACACGTTTTTATCATTGGATTGAGTGTAATGGTTGAGATTGAAAATAATAATTTATTTCTTATTGTTATTTTTTTCATTTTTTATTATTAATCTAAATTATTCAATTTTTCCTCATAATTTGAAAATAAAAGATAAGCTTATGTTATATCCACGTGTGTATTTATGTTTATATATATATACATCAAATAATTTATCTAGTGATTGTCGTATAACTTCATAATGAAAACGTCGCGTTGCATGCTAACTTCCAATGTGCATACTGTCGTAACCGGTTTTCGTCCGGGCACGAAATTTTCTTGGTGGAAAAGTAATGTGAATAAATAAATGGTTTTAATGAAATATTTTGGAGTCACCATCGACATTTTTGGGTAAGGTAGGTCAAATACCTAAAAAACATCTTTTAAAAGAGCTTTTAAGAAGAAGAAAAAACTATTTAAAAGATAAATTGGTCTGCATATAACCAAAAATTCGTTCTTTTTAGTAATAAAAAGGGATTCGTGGTCGGTTACGTTTGGGGAAGGATTAGCAACCCCACAACGCCCAAAATTGGTACATGTCGATTATAAATTGTCTCTAATAGAATTTAAGAATTCGAATATAAATTTAATTTATGATCCTCTTATTCCATATTCAATCGCAGAAAACAATTGTAAAATGATTTTTATAAATTATAAATAAAATATTTATTTATTTAAAAATATTAGAAAATGACATCTAGTTGCTTTAAGACACTCATTTCTTTGATATTAAAAAATAAATAAATATTATTACTTAATTAAATATATTATATGAAATAAAATAATAATTAAATACCCTATTTTAAATATTGAAACATATAGGGTGATAATAAAAAATTGCAATTAAACAGTGACCAAATTAAAAGAAATTAAAAATATAAGATTAAATTAAAAAGCAATAAAACTTATGGTCAAAAATGAAAAGAATTAAAATATCAGTGACTAAAATGTAAAATATCAAAATTAAAGGCTATAATTTGAATTATTATAAAAAATAATTACTAATAGTGTAATTTAATCATAATTAATTCAGGATTAAAATATAAATTATTAAAAAAATAGGGACTAAATATGGTATTTACCCTAAATATATAATTACTATCAGGGACTAAAATATAAGCTAAATAAAATTCGAAGACCAATTTAAAATAATCAGAAATTACTTTAAGTGATCAAAATGAAATTTTATAACTCGGAATGACTGCGGACAGGGTTTTTCCTTGAGGGAAATTACAAAGATACCCTCACCAAAAGGATGTCGTTTTGGTGAGGGTATAAATACCCTTTAAACCGACCCTAAGGACCATTTTTTTCATTTTTCCCTTTTCCTTCTCTCTCTAAACGAGAGAATGAATTTTTCTCTGGCTTCTCTCTACACCGGATGGAGTCCGGTCTCCGACCAGCAGCCATACTCCGGCGCCGATCATCGCCGCCGACCACCGTGAACGGTGGCCGAAAATTTATAAATTATCCCAAATCGTTCATTTTTAAACCTTAAAATCGAATCTAGTCTTCTCTCCTTCTAAAACCCTATATTTTACCCTAGATCTAAAATAAATCGAAGTGGTTACCTTCGGTTAAACTTGAATCTCCGGCGATATTTGGGTTCCAATGATGAGCAAAACTTCAAGGGTAAGTTCTTCTCTCCTTTTCTTTTTCCTTTCAGTAAGTTGTTGCTTGTGGTGGGTTCGAATGGCTTCCTCGTTTTGTTTCTATTTGGTGTTGTTGTATGTTCGTGGTTCCCCGTTCTTGCTCCATTGGTGTTGTCTTCTTTTGCAGGTTTGGTGGTGGTTTTTATAGCCACCACGATTCTCGCCATAGACCGGTCCTAAGGGTGCATTTTGGTAAGTCACCCAACTATGGTGGTGACTCACCATAGAGCTTCGACGTGGGTAGCCATCTGGCCTTCTGGAGACTTCTGCGAGAGTAACGTCGTGGCAGTGGGGCGTCGACAGCGGATGGTGGCAACAGAGGCGGCGGTCGCGTGGATCCTAGGGTATCATAACCCTAGGGTTTTCTTGCTGGAGCTTTGGACCGTTGGATCTTGCTAAATCCAACAGCTGATGGTGTTGGCGGCTAGGGCTGAGATGATAAACTCTAGTTGGGTTTTAGGGTTACTGTTGGGTCGAGTCTTCACTTGGGCCAGTTCGAGTTTTTTGGACCGGGTTGGGATTCTGTTGGGCCTCCGAGTTTGGTTGTAAAACGGGCCTCAGGTTTATTATATTTTGGGCCTGAAATGTAATAAAATTATTTAATAATAATAATAATAATAATAATAATAATAATAAAACAAATGGGGGAAAAACTACTATCTACAGCTACCCCTCTTTGTTCACTCTTGTGTTAACAAGAATAGAGCAAAGACGAAAAAGACAATAAGTTTTTTGTCCATTTGGCTTTTCTTGATTAAAATGGGGGAAAAACTACTATCTACAGCTACCCCATTTGGCTTTTCTTGATTAAAATGGAAATGTTGATGTTGTTCTATCTCCTTCTGCGATAGAATCAAGCAAAAGGTTGAATAAGTTCTTCAGACTATGAACTTCTTCTTCCTCTTTAGATGAGTTCTTCATACTATGAACTCCTTTTTCCTCTTCAGACGAGTTCTACAGATTATGAACTCATTTTTTTTTTCTTCAGACGAGTTCTTCAGATTATGAACTCCTTTTTCCTCTTCAAACGAGTTCTTCAGATTATGAACTCCTTCTTCCTCTTCAGATTATGAACTCCTTTTTTTCTTTTCAGACGAATTCTTCAGAATATGAACTCTTTTTTCTATTCAGACGAGTTCTTCAAATTATGAACTCCTTTTTTCTCTTCAGACAAGTTCTTCAGATTATGAACTCTTTTTTTCTCTTCAGACGAGTTCTTCAAATTATGAAGTCTTTTATCCTCTTCAAACGAGTTCTTCAGGTTATGAACTCTTTTTTTTCTTCAGACGATTTCTTCAGATTATGAACTCCTTTTTCCTATTCAGACGAGTTCTTCAGATTATGAACTCCTTCTGGAAATGTTTTAAGAAAAACAATCTCAAGCGAGATAAATTGCTATTTCAAAACATCCGGCAATGAAGGTCTTATGGATGACCCGAAGGCTTTTTGAAAACATCATGTATTGTAGGTCTTAAAGATGACCCGAAGGCTTTTAAAACATTCTGCACTGTAGGTCTTATGGATGACCCGAAGGTTTTGAAATCATCCTACACTGAAGGTCTTATAGATGACCCGAAGGTTTTGAAAACGTCCTGCACTGAAGGTCTTATGGATGACCCGAAGGTTTTGAAAACATCCTACACTGAAGGTCTTACATATGACCCGAAGGCTTTGAAAACATCATGCACTGTAGATCTTACAGATGAACCAAAGGCTTTGAAAACATCATGCACTGAAGGTCTTACAGATGTGGGAAATAGTTTACTAAGTAATAAACTTTGGAAATCGTTTTCTTATTATTCAACAATTTCATTTTCAGAAAAGATTAAATGAGAAACTTTGGAAATCGTTTTCTCATTTTTCGAAATAACTTGTTGATTAGGTAACATGCCCCAAAATACTTCTTTTGTGGATTGCAACCATCTATTCTTCAGATGTTTGCCTCTCCTAATGTGATTTGAATTCTACCTTCCATTTGTAAGGTATTTTCCATCATGAATCTTCTTTTTTCATAGGAAGATCTGTAAAACTTAATATTTGAATGCAATCAAATGTATCAATGTAATGCATTGTCTATTCTGCAAATGATGTTCTTATGAATGCATGAATGTTGATGCAATCTTCATTTGACTTCTAAGTGGTGAACTCGGTCTTCCTTCACTTGTTCATTTATTTCTAGGGTTACCTTTGGATATCAGTGTAGCAACTTATGCTATATTTCTGAAGAACCATTTGATCAACTTTTATCATTGTGTCTTCTTTGTTTCATTAAAGTCTTAGAAGAAATGTTTCATTTATGGAACTCTTGTTGTAATCATAATTATGACATTGATGTCCCCATTTTTGTCTTTGATAACATCAGCTTTCTTTGCTTGGACTTGTGTAAAAATCCAATAAAGTTTTCATCTTTGAAAAGAGAATCTATCATCTTTGAAGAATGTAGATCTATCATCTTTGAAAATGTATCTATCATGTAGATGTATAGATGCCCAACTCAGCAAGGATTAATTAAGAAAAAATTGTATGTTCTGATTTGACTCTTGAAACACATCACAAGTAGGCTTTATCCTAATTCCTTTTATGTCTCCACATCTAATTGGATATCGAACAAAATCATTCATACCATATCATGTCGAGATGTTTAACAACATCTAATTGTTCAATCTTAGTTGGTTCCACTAGTTTCTTGTTGTTAAAATCCAGCTCCCTTTTGTGGAAAGAAATATTCATCATATATCACTTCAAACCTTGGGGTTGAAGAAGTCAAACTTTATCTCGAATCAATAAATGGAAACACCATATGTTCTACAACATTGGTTCAGCACCATAATCACTGGTTCATAAAACATTTGACATCACATTCATCCTTTCCTGTGGCTTCTGCCCAGATGTTCGTAAAGCATTTGACAACACAATTATCCTTTCTTGTGGCTTCTGCCCAGATGTTCATAAAGCATTTGGCAACACATTCATCCTTTCTTGTGGCTTCTGCCCAAATGTTCTCAATCATTGAAGCTCCTTGCATAGTGTTCAAAGCTTTTGTATGATGTCAAAAGACCATTGGAGAACAAAACTCAGTGGGAATACAAATGGGATGCTGGTGTGTTTCATGACCAAAAAGTTGGTCAAATTCACAAAATATTCTAGTGCCGAATTGAATAAGAGATACCAAATGTTCTTGATATAATCTCAAACAAGGGCAAGTGTGATACCGATCATGTTTTCTTCCATAATGAGTGTTGTAGGAAGTAGAAACACATCAACTATAGGAGCCATGTACAGAAGGAGGATCATGGAATTCTTACTACTATAGATGAAACGTACATGATCAAACCAAATAGATGAAAACTCAGTTCACCCCGACTGGCAATGATAACCCTAATAACAATGGGAATAAGGGTAATGTACGTAAGTCGGGCCTCTCTCTTCAATGTCATCAAGTAAGCAAAAAATGTCTTGAAAAATAGCTTTGTATCCCCAACAGTATGATTTAAACTAACCACCAGGAACCTCAAAGAAATATTTCTAATCATCACGACATACAAAAGACCAAATTCAAAGCCGAGATCTTGAGGAACTGAACCCTGGATCGAATGGTCTGTATGGGGACCATCTTTATCCATGCAATCGTGATATAGCTTAACAAAGAACACGTTGTCATGTGACACATGGTTAAGAAGATTGGGTATTTGAAACCATACTTGCTGAGTAAATATTTGTTCAAATCAATGATCTTGACACATAATGATATGGGCCTTCAGTATGCCTCAATATTTTCTAATACAAACGTTCAAAATGCACCAACATTCCTGATTATGATTGAAATGGGCTTTCAGCATACCCCAGCATTTGCTTTTTTGTTGATGTGAGCTTTCAAAATACCCCACATTTTCATACTTATATGCCTTCAAAATGTCCACATGGATCTGTCTGAAGTGGCCTTTAAAATGCCCCAACATTTGCTGGTACAAATGTTAAAAACATTACTTCTTACCGAGACGAGCCTCCAAGAATGCCCAAATATTCATATTGCTGTGAGCCTTCAAAATGTCCCACATAGACCATTTCTATCTAAAACGGGCCTTCAAAATGTCCCACATGGACCATTTCTGTTTGAATTAGGCATTCAAAATGCCCCAACATTCTAAACTATAAGGCTTACTCTCAATGTTTGTTTGATTTGAATCTCATGATCCCCACGAGGTCTAATTTTGCTAATGCCCCTTGAGGGTACTCGTGGCTCTATTTGTGAACAAATTTGTTAATCTTGAATACTCTCATTCTGGTGTCACTAAACAGTAGTGTTGTCAAGCAATTTGAGGAATTCTCTTCATGTTGTCACAAACTTAAGAAGTGATTAATCATTCTAACGGAAATGTCTGAGATATTTGCCTCTTCTGAATGAGTGCCCATTTTTGGATCTGGAGGGATCTAGTCGGACAGAGTGGTATAAATTGCTTAGTAATCCATTCCAGGTTGACACAATGACTTATCATCTTTCGGTCTTAAGAGACATGTTCCCTTGGGGTATCAATGTCCTGTCTCTTTTCTTTGGGATCGGTAGTGCAGAAGTTGCCCTCTACCGGCTCGACATACCTTTGAAAGCAGATGTGCAAGAACTGAATGATGATCAGTTGGAGCAATTAATGAGTAGATTTGGCGGATTCGACCTTGTTGTCGGTGGCATCTTGTGTAACAACCTTATCGGAAGAAATAAACATCATCGGGATGAACTCAAAGATTTTTGTTAGTGCCTTTTCTTGCAATGGCTGCTATACCGACTGCCTTTCCTGTTTCTCCAAGATACGCACTACCATATCCCACTCTTCCCGAACAATGGAAATGTTTAGTTGATGATAAAGCCGGTTATCTCTACTTTTGGAATCTTTAACCAATGTTACCCAAAATGAAAGGTCTATAAGTGTAGAATCTGTTCCAATATCTTATTTTGTGCCTATAAGTTCTCAAATTCAAGTTCAACAATCTTCTGAAGGACATAATGAACATAATCCTAACAAAGAAAATGATCGGCATGGAAGAGGCAACAATGATGTATCAAGACTTGAGCCAGTATCACAGTATAACCAGAGTGCATGTGATGGACTTGTTCATTCCTATAATACAATGGGATTTATAGATCTGTGATTAGAGGATCTTTTAGGGGACATGGATTGGTGGCTGAGGAAAGTAATTTGTCTGGTGATGTTTATCCCTATCAGTATGAGATAAGTGTCCCTTTTAAATAGGATAATCTTTCTTGATGAGTTGCTAATAATGTCACAGGAGATCGTTACAAGTTCAATTCTCCAGACTTTCTGGCTTCTTGGAACACTTGCTTTCAAGAATGCTTCATCATTCTGGTCTTGCTTATTCTTTTTCTACAATAGAGGTAGAATATGCAACAATTTGTTTTAAGGACCTACCTCATTTGAGACTGTCCTATTTGAAAATGTTTTTCTTCCTTTCTTTATCGAAGAGTGAAAGAATTTTGTAAAGTATTGCCCATTAAAGGTTCATAATTGAATCAAATCATAAGCATGAGTTCAAAGAATATCAAATACATTAATAGCTCTTTAATGTTTTGAGAAGTATAGTTCTTTGACAAGTATCAAGATTTGGTTTGGTTTCAAGATGGCTTTCCTATTTTCTATGGTTACATCTATTTAAGATGTCACTTCTCTCTCTCTCTTTGTGAACTTTTCCACACACCTCACTTTAAGGACTTGGTATTTTAACCGGATGTGCAACTTGTATAACCAATTACTAGAATACTTCTATTTCAATTCTCTGAAATTTTCCATTTGTGTAAGCTTTGTAAACTCTAGTAGAAGCAGTGTGAAAATATCAATCTAAAAAGTGAAGTTTCTGAGTGCTCGTGTGAGGTTAACTATAACAGGTGTTCCTTAACCCCCTTTATCCATCCATATATAGTAACTTTTTTTGCCATTTTGGCTAGCTGAATTCAGCTTTATTGTATATAATAATATAACCACCTTTATTAGGCTAGTTGAAACTTATCCATAAAGCCATGGTGATTAACCAATTTCTCTAGAGGGACCGTTTTTTTGCATATAATAGTATAACAGGCTAGCTGAATATTATCCATAAAGCCAGGACGATTAACCAATTGTTTTAGGGGGGACAACTCAATCATAACAGGTTAGCTGAATATTATCCATAAAGTCGGGGCTATTAACCAATTGCTTTAGGGGGATAACTCAAGCTTTATTGTATATCTAATAGAATATGAGTATAAGGCACCAGCTTGTTATGGAGAACTTGTTATAGTCTAAGTGTTTTGGTGGAAATCAGAAAAAATCTCTTCATTAGAGTTCAATTCCTAAGCAACTGACTTAAACTAGATTTACCTATTTGTAAAAAATATGTTCATCATCAAACGTCATCAATAGAAAAATACTCTAGTCGGTTTTGTAATGTAATACACCAACGATGCCCCATGTTGTACGCTCCTATATATAAATACCAAATCTTTTTTGTAATTCCTTTCAATAGGAGAAGGTTATCTCATATTTGTAATAGGATAGTGTTTGGGTATATTTCATCTGACGTAAGGTCAAGGGTCCTTGTTTTTCTGGTTTTCAATCCTGATATTTTGTCAAAGATTATAACTCTAATCATTTAAAGAGTTTTTTAATCCAGTTGATATTCAAAGAACTGCAAGATTGCAAAATTGATTCAATGCTCATAATCTTACAAACAACACAAATTTATTTATTGCTCAAAAGGCAGAGAAATGAACAAAAAACATGTGCAAACAAGATGTTGAAACTATAAAGGTACTACAGTGGTATATAATAACTTCCACTTGTTTTGTTTAGCTTGCTTTATCATTCCTCGATGTTGGGTGTGTACTTGGCCCAGGATTTTCATCCTTATTTTTCCCCCATTTCTTGATCATTTCTTTTGTGTCAACTCCTTTGGATAATCTTTCAGATAAATCTCTTCTTCCTCCTGAGTAGTCTCCATCATCATCTTTTTTCTTCCCCGACTGGAAATTGGGCTCGATTTTAGATCCAGAACAACTTTCCTTGGTGATTATAGTTTTTTCGTGTTTCTAAATGCTCATTACAACTATGGTTGGTGTAGTATTCGCCAGACTCATTAAATTGCCCCCTGCCTCACTTGTTTTCAGAAAATCTAATATATGTGTCTGAGGTGTCTTCTAGGTTACATCTGCCCCATTTTTTTGAGACTTGTGGGCCAATCACGAATTACCTTTCCTTTCATTTCTTCATTTCGTATCTCTTTCTCATTTTTTATCACCAAAGAAGTATCGAGAGTTAAATCTTCCATGCATACTTCACCTTCTTTAGTTTTCCTTTTCTTTTCAATATCTTCTGTTGTATGATCTTCATTTTCCTTGACCCTATTAACTTCATTTTAGTGGTTGAATCCCAATTGTCTGACCAAAATGGACTGATTGTTAACATCTACTTCTATGATTCCATGAACCAAAAGCTCTTGAACCCGTCGTTTGAAGTTACCATAATTCTCGATGGAGTGTCCTCGGATTCCAACATGATATTCACAAAAGACTTTCTCATTATACCATCTCGAGTAAGGAGGCAATAAAGGCTTAGCCTGACATGGGGAAATAAGTTGGGCTTTGAGTAACTCAGGATATAACTTACTGCACGAAATTGAATGAAACTTGGGTAGAATTTCCCTTGACATCACTGTCTCCTTACAATTGTTTACTTTGCTTTCTTGAAGACCTTGTGATTGATGACCAAAATGTTTGCTATGAAAGTTTGATTCTTGACCAACATCATGAGACAGACAGTAATTCGAACATTTCTCTTTCTCGACCAGTTCTGAGTTTTTGAGTAGCTTAGGTTTCCTATCTTCAAAACATAGAAACCTTTCTGTTACAAGATCTTGGAATTTTAATTTCAGAATTATACAATTTTCCACAGAGTGACTGAAATCTCCAGAATGATAATTGCATAAATCTTTGACATTATGCCAATCTGGATGCCAAGAATAATCTCTAGGAGGAATGGATGTTACAAGACCACATTCAAAGAGAAAATGTAACAAGTCTGAATATGAGATTGGAATTGGAATGAAAGGTATCACTTTCTTTTTGCATTTTTTAGCTTCCTTCAATGGCTTTTGAACCTCTTCTATGCTTCGCTTCAACTTGATCATGTCGTCTTTTCTGGGAGCCTTATTGGATTTCCACATTTCTTGACAAGTTCTTGGTCATTTGTTTCCATTACATTGTCCATACCACTAATATTCATAATCTCATTCAAATATGTTACAACAGGATTCTCTAAGAGTTTCTCTCCATGGATCACAATATTCACTATATACATTAGTTTTGTCATTTGCTCTTTTGAATCATCTTGGAATTTTTTTCTTGATCCATTTGTTCATTTGAATCACCCTGGAACTTTTTACTTGATCAATCATCTCTTGTTGAGTCTTGATAAGTTGCTCTTGCAGTTTCTCGATTCAACCAACCCTTGCTAAAATCTCATTCATGGCTATTATCCTTCTTTAGGAAGACCAAGTTAGCTCCAATTTGATTTCAGAAATTCTGTCATGTAATTCTCCAGGAATTATTCCCATAATTTCATGATTAAATGCATGTAATATAGTTTGAAACTAACAAAATTGCAAGTGCATGATGTAATATTGAAACTATAAATGTAACTATGCAAAGATGCAAATGTAAATGCAAATGCAAAAATGTGGATGTATAATGAAAATGCAAAGATGCAAAGATGCAAAATACAAATGCAAAGATGCAAAATAAAAATGCATGTATGAAAAAGGTGTTATTCAAGAGTGATCATCTTAAAACAACCTTCATTGAACACAAAAGTTTCAGTACATCAAATAAAACTTTATATATAGGGATAGATTTCACTCCTAACTTCAACAAAACTTTACATATATGGGATAACCTTCACTCCTAACTTCTCTAAAGCCAAGTTAGTTTCCCTTCTTGCTCAAAAGTTGAATTCTCAATCTCCTTCAATTTCTTGTAAAGTAAGCTAAGTCTATCAGCTTATGAGCCATATTGCTTGTCTGGACAGCAGCTTCTTCCATGACATTTTCCTTCATCTTCTGTGTCAACTCTCGGAGTTGTAGGGAATGTTGCTCATTCTCCCTTGTGAGGGAATCTTTATGGTTACTGAGTTCTTTGACAATATCTTCATGTATGTTGCCGCTCTTTTTCAGTTTGGTGACCCCCGTTATCCACTCTTCTGGGGTCTTTCCTATGCCATCATTTTGAAAGGCTTGACTGATCTTTTGGAAATCCTCACACATGGTGCTCATCTTTGTACTTAATTTCTTGTTTTCATCTTTACCAAAACGTGTTTGAGCTTCATAAAAAATTCCTTCCTTCTGAATGCTTCTATTGATACTCTTACCATAAAATGATTTTGGTACCAATCTAACAGGATCTTTGTGGAATACTTTTGGTATCAATCTAACAGGATCTTTGTGTGCATAGCTCTCCTCTATCCTCAGAGTTCCCTCAGGATTCCATTCCGTAGTTGCGTCATAGTTTGCTTGATCATAAAATGTTTTGTCCATTTATGAAAACTTTTCAATTTGATGAACACTCTCCCGAATCAACACCTTCTGGTTATGCCATGATCATGCAATGCAAGCAAAAGAAATCAATATAAACAAATTAGAGCAAAATAAAATATATCTACAAAATAGATAACAATAAGAAAAATAAAATGGTTAGTACCAACTAATGGAAAGAAAAGATTCTACCTATCATGGTATAAATCCTAACCTCGTGCTTTATAGTTTCATGCTTTATTTGGAAAAACTAACCTAACCGCATGATTACTAATTCGGATGCATAGAAAAAATAAATAAATAAAAACAAAAGTTAGAACTTATTTCTCCTTTGTGTACACCTATGAACAGAATGTCAGTAATGTCTAAGATCGGGTAAATTTCTAGGGTTTATTATATGCAGGGTTTCGGTTCTAAGAGTAAAGGTACTCGAATTGTCCTTATTGGTGCCCCATTGGGCTACCAAACCCTCAATCCTGGTCCATTACAGACCCCGAAAGCTACTTACTAGGTCTGACACGGAGAATAAATTCTCACGAAGACGTCGCTTTCACTCCCACTTAAAAGGAAAAAGCTCAATTATAAAGCTTATGTTATGCAATGCAAGTGTTGTGTGTGAGGAGAAATTTTCACACAAAAATTAATATCTAAAAATAAAATTAAATATTCATATACAAGAGTATAAAATAAATTGAAAGAAATCAAAATAATCATAAATTAAATAAAATTGGATTCTCAATTTCTAATTATAGAGACAATATATAATCAACTTAGGTTTGCCTAAGGTCCCCAGCAGAGTCGCCAAGTTGTCGTAACCGGTTTTCGCTCGGGCACGAAATTTCCTTGGTGGAAAAGTAATGTGAATAAATAAATGGTTTTTAATGAAATGTTTTGGAGTCGCCATCAACCTTTTTGGATAAGGTAGGTTGAATATCTAAAAAGCATCTTCTAAAAGAGCTTTTAAGAAGAAAAAAAACTATTTAAAAGATAAATTGGCCTGCATATAACCAAAAATTTGTTCTTTTTAATAAAAAAAAGGGATTCCTGGTCGGTTACGTTTGGGGAAGGATTAGCACCCCACAACGCCCAAAATTGGTACCTGTCGATTATAAATTGTCTCTAATAGTAGAATTTAAGAATTCGAATATAAATTTAATTTATGATCCTCTTATTCCATATTCAATCACAGAAAACATATGTAAAATGATTTTTATAAATTATAAATAAAATATTTATTTATTTAAAAATATCAGAAAATGACATCTAGTTGCTTTAAGACAACCCATTTCTTTGATATTAAAAAATAAAAAAATATTATTATTTAATTAAATATATTTATATGAAATAAAATAATAATTAAATACCATATTTAAAATATTGAAACATATAGGGTGATAATAAAAAATTGCAATTAAACATTGACCAAATTGAAAGAAAATAAAAATATAAGATTAAATTAAAAAGCAATCAAACTTATGGTCAAAATGAAAAGAATTAAAATATCAGTGACTAAAATGTAAAATATCAAAATTAAAGGCTATAATTCGAATTATCATAAAAATAATTACTAATGGTGTAATTTAATCATAATTAATTAATTGGGATTAAAATATAAATTATTAAAACAATAGGGACTAAATATGGTATTTACCCTAAACATATAATTACTATCAGGGATTAAAATATAAGCTAAATAAAATTCGAAGACCAAATTAAAATAATCAGAAATTACTTTAAGTGATCAAAATGAAATTTTATAAACTCGGAAGGATTGCGGACAGGGTTTTTCCTTAAGGAAAGGACATCGTTTTGGTGAGGGTATAAATATCATTTAAACCGGCCCTAAGGGCCATTGTTTTTCATTTTTCCCTTTTTCTTCTCTCTCTAAATGAGATAAGGAATTTCTCTCTGCCTTCTCTTTACACCGGAGGGAATCCAGTCTCCGCCGGCAGCCATACTCCAGCATCGATCGCCGCCGCCGACCACTGTGAACGGTGGCCGGAAATTTACAAATTACCCCAAATCGTCTGTTTTAAACCCTAAAACCGAATCTAGCATTATCCCCTTCTAAAACCCTATATTTTACCTTAGATCTAAAATAAACCGAAGTGGTTACCTTCGGTTAAACTTGGATCTCCGGCGATATTTGGGTTCCAATGATGAGCAAAACTTCAGGGGTAAGTTCTTCTCTCCTTTTCTTTTTCCTTTCAGTATGTTGTTGCTTGTGGTGGGTTCGAATGGCTTCCTCGTTTTGTTTTTATTTGGTGTTGTTGTATGTTCGTGGTTCCCCGTTCTTGCTCCGTTGGTGTTGTCTTCTTTTGCAGGTTTGGTGGTGGCTTTTATAGCCACCACGATTCTCGCCATGGACCGGTCCTAAGGGTGGATTTTGGTGAGTCGTCGAACTATGGTGGTGACTCACCAAAGAGCTTCGACGTAGGTAGTCATCTGGCCTTCTGGAGACTTCGGCGAGAGTGGCATCGTGGCAGTGGGGCGTCGGCAGCGGATGGTGGCAACAGAGGCGGCTGTGTGGATCCTAGGGTATCATAACCCTAGGGTTTTCTTGCTGCAGCTCTGGACCGTTGGATCTTGCTAGATCCAACGGCTGATGGTGTTGGCGACTAGGGTTGAGATGATGAAACCCTAGTTGGGTTTTAGGGTTACTATTGGGTCGGTTCGGGTTTTTTGGACCGGGTTGGGCTTCTGTTGGGCCTCCAGGTTTGGTTATAAAACGGGCCTCGGGTTTATTGTATTTTAGGCCTGAAATGTAATAAAATTATTTAATAATAATAATAATAAAATAAATGGGCAAAAAACTAGTGTACACATACAATCTACCACTCAAGTAACACTTAATGGAAATTAAAAGATCATAAAATTCCATTTCATTTACGCGTGTCCAATTCATCAACAAGAAAATACTGGAAAAAGAAAATAGAAATATGAGTAATTGAGGATGGCAGATTGAAAATTGGAGATCAATAGATGTGAACATCGGCTTTCTAAAGACCCCTTTGATGAGGAAGATAAAGTTCCTTTGCTTATACGGTCATTGCGAGATGAGCAGGATATCAACCAAAGTAAGCTGGCAATTCATTGCCTTGCCAGCATTTACCATTTTCATATGCCATGTGCCTTATGTTATCCAAATACTTTTCAACTCGATGATAAAAATTTCTTAAATCGTTTCCCATTTTTATAAGTCGCTTTTTTTTGGACAACATCAAGGAACTGTCGTTCAATATGGTACCAATCTTGCACCGATTGTTTGAATAAATGATTTAATTCTATGATCTTCCAAATAGCTCGTGTAGTGGGCTGTGAAGCGGATCACAGCCTTATTTTAGCCCGCACTTAGTATTATAGGTCTTCCTTTTACCTTGGGTTTTTTCTATTGTATCCAGTGGGTGGAATATGGATTCTTTTGTTCATATTTTGTACTATTAGTTCTTGAGGACGGGCTTAGATCCACTGAATTTTTTAGGCCCACACAATAAAAATTATACCTAATCGATTGCCATAAACTACTAGAAAAAGGATGGAAGTGATTTACAATAACATAAACTATAAATTTTATATACTTAATTTTTTTAAGGATACAAATTTTATATCTTCAAATTTTTAATTATAATTTCTTTCTTAAAAAACTAAATATCTTCTTTACTGGTACGATTCTCATTTTTTAATTAATTTTTCATCGTTTATGTCAATTTCAAAATTCTAACCCAAATATCCCTTCAACCCAACTAAAATTTGAGGACAATTACCCTTGTAAACATAGGGTAAAGAGAAATCTCGAAGAGCACATATAAAGAGAAATTACTAATAATTCATTTAGGTAACTCCTTAAATACTATAGTTTTCACTCGATTTGATTGAAATAAATATATCATATACCTATGAAGCCACTAAAATCAGCGACTTAAAACAGATACTCTAATGTGGATAAACCAGATGAAGCAGACCATGGAACATGAACAACAACCATGTGATTCTCGACCTCAAACTCCACATCTTTTCCGTCAATCGTGCAAGCTGTCGGCTTGTCCGAAGCAAAGGCTCTCATTTCACCGCTTCCCTTCACTTCAATCCGAACCAAGCTTTCGTTGTAGACTAATGACTGGTTGGCACCGCCGGTGTTAAGCATGTTGACCAGCCCAATGGGAGCGAATTGGACTGATTTTCCAGCCAAGACGGTGACCGGTGAGATAGTTACGAGCTCGAAGTCAAATGGTTTCAGTGAGATTCCAATGTTTTCAGCCGGTTTTGAGAGGACTAGTTTCTTGGACTGAGAAAAATACATGGCGAAAACTTGGACGCCTTCGATCGAAATAGGGTTCTTCCCACTGTCCCATTCGATGTTGTTCGGATTCATCTCGGCAGTCACCGTTTGCGAAAACTGCAAAAAGCATTGGTTTCTTCTAGTTTCACGGCACCATCCGCCACCTTGACAGTTAAATGCGCCGAGCACACCAGTATACTGTCCAAAAAAAAGGCTAAATCGTTAGTTCATTCATTATTTACAAGGGTTAGGGAAAAAATATTGCCAAATACGTAGGAATGACAAACCTTGTTCAAGTTCCAGATTTTGAGCATGGTTTTGCCATCATGTAGAGGGTCTTCAAAGAGGCAATCCCTGGTTGGAAGTGCATAGTACTGGCAGCGGAGGATCGATCCGTCGGGCAGGACGATACGTTTGAGGAGCGAAAAGTTGTGGTTGCCGACCGTGTCGCTCACATAAATCGGGCCACGGAGATGGCCCTTGAAGCAGCATGGAACTCGGCACAAGGGTGAGTGGACTGGAACATGTCCCAGTCAGGGTGGATAAAGTTGCCCATCCATAGACTGTTATAAGCACAGTGAACCATGTGACATCCTTGGAGCCAAAATGTGCCATTAGGGTCACCTGATGGATCAGTGCACCAAAAATCGTCCCCTATAAAACAAACAAACCCATCAGAACAAAAGCCCAAAAACTTCAATATGAATTATAAAGTGAAGTATTTAATATTATTTTATTTATGTCATCTCAAACTATTTTAATTTTCTTTAATTATGAATTATACACTTTTGATAGTGATAAAAAAAATTAAATACAAATCGAAATGAATCACTTACCGACGCGACCAAGACAAATGGCTTCTGTTCCAAGAAACATGAAATCATTGCAGTGCTCCATACTGGCAATAACGCCGTTGCCTTTGAAATGCTTTCTCAGTGAATCCGTCAACGCTTTAAAATAAGCTTTTGCAAGCTCAACTCTTCCACCGTAATTTTCACACAACATTTCCAACAGCTGTTTCAAAAAAGAAAAAAAAAACATGATTAAATATTTAAATTAGGATAACATCAAATTTAATATTATGATATTGGATTGGGGAAAAGGCTAGGTGTCCATGGGACCAACCAACTGCTGAAAGAAAACTTTTAAAATTTTATGATAAAGATTTGTTGAGAAATAGCAATAAAATAACCTGTAGTTTCTTGCCGACCAAATGTGAAATACGCCAACCAAAATTTTGTCTTTATTTTAATTAAACTTAGTCAAAGTAAAAGGAGAAAAGAGATTAAGATTTGGCCGCCGATGGTCAATTTTTCATTTTCATGAATTTTCTAGAAGACAAGGACTAGTTTTCAGATCTCACCCATAAAAGAATATTTTAACATTGAAACCTTTTTTAATTGAAAAGAAAAAAAGTATGGGTAAATAACTTACATGGATAACGTCAACTTTAACTCCATCAATTCCGACATTTTCCAAGTGAGAATGAAGTCCTTCATAAAGTTCATCGGCCTTCTCCGGCGGCACCAACCCGATACCGGTGTTGACAATCTTATCAACGGCGAGATCCTCCATCGTTTTCTTCAATCCCGGCGACAGTTCCGGCTTAATAACCTTGGTTTCCGGCAAGCCAGGGACATTAGGCCTTAAACCACCCCAATATCCACACAAGGCATGCCACACATAAACAAAGTCCACGGTGTTAAATTCCTCCTTAAGGTCCTTAATAAAGGCACCCATGCCCTTTTTAGCGGACCCGTTGGCCAAACTCCGAGGGCTAACGTAGTCCCTAAACTTGTAATTCTCTTGAAACTTCAACAGCCTGCATGGCATTTGTTCACCGGCCACCGCGCAATTCATGCCCTCTTTGGTGACGGGGTCCTCATCATGGCTAATGGATTGCCACCCGTCATCGATCAGCACCAGTCCTGGTGGGCACCCACCTTCCACCAATCCCTTCACACCTTCCCAAACACCTTGAGGGTGCACAGTAAGATAAAATGCATCCCACGTGCACCAACCGAATTTGTCCACGATACCCGGTGGGTTTTTCTCTTCCAATAACTTGAAGGTTCCAAGGTGCTCCTTCACCACTTTCATGGCTTCCTTGACCAAATTGAACGGATCTTCGCCGACGTGAACGTAAAGAACACTCCGGAAAGTAGCGGAGGTGACCGCAGTGGAGCCGCTTTCGACGCAGATATCAACGTTGTCTTCGGCACCGGGTTGAATCGAAGCCCTGAAGGGGCCTTCGAGGAGGGGGAGGAGGAGGGCAAAAGGCCTGCCGGAGTCCGATTTATCGAGAATCACCATTTGGGTCTCGTTTTCAAGGTCTTTCCCATTGGAACCAACCCAATGAGTAGTCCACCAGACTTTGAACCTGAAGATGCTCATGAACTTGATGTTCTTCAGCTTCCCGATGGGGACAACATGGCGGCTGTCGGATTCAACAGCGTCAAATCCTACAAAGGATCCGAAGGTGGATAATGATTTATCGGCGGAAGGAGTTACCGTGATGTTATCAGGGACGTCGGTGAGAAAAACGTGGCCATTGACAAGGAAGTTTGAACCTTCCAGGGAGATTAAAGACTGGTTATGGTGGCCATCAACAAGGCCTGAAGCACCAGAATTAACCTTACTCAAGCTTGGAGACATAATGGAAGCAAAAAAAAAAGTTTTTGCTGTTTAGTTTAAGAAATCAAAAGGAGATAGAATTAGAAACGAATAAATAGAGTAAAAGAAAGTTGTTTACGTTTACACAAGGAAAAGAACTGGGATCTTTTTAAAGGAAATAAAATCAATGAAAATAAATTGCTTTGATTCTGTGTTTTCTTAAGCTTGAAAAACTTTGCTCTGTTTTGGTTGCTCAAACGAGACGGGTAATGCTCTAATTTATAGGCTTTTGGGAGCGAAAGTGAGGTGGAATTTCGTTTAAAGGAAAAGAAAAGGAAATAATATGAGAAGTGGGGTTGGTTTGGAATTAACTTTATTACTATTTATTCTTAATTAATCAAGTGGGAATACTTTGCAATAAATTAAAAGAAGTGTTATTAATTTCTATCCAAACTTATTATTATTTTTCCTTAGGTTACTGGACTTAGTGGCTTGTTGCCCTTTTGTTTTGGGTGCCAACTGCCGACACTTGTTTGTTTTTCTTTAACACCGCACCCGGAATTTAGGCAAAAATATTTTAGTCATAAATAATTGGCTTTTTACCGAAAAATCATCATACAAAAAATAATTACCTACATATTTTCTTAAAATTTTATCAATTTAGAACCCTTCTTGATAAGACGTATATTGTCATCCACGCCTTTGTAGATTTTGTCCGAACTAGCACAACGTCATGAAAGGCGTGGATGGACATTCAAACTTATCTGAACTGGTGCCACGTAAGGACAAGCATGGATCGTCATTTACGCCTTAACAATTTAAAAATTAAAAAAATAAACTATAAGACTAACAAAAACATTACCCATATCATTAGCTATTGAATCACCAAATCTGGGATTGTTCAGAAGCTCTAAAATATGCCTGTACTGATCTAGAGTGAATATTGTTGAAGGAATTGACGCAGGAGTAACAAACTCAAGATGTGCATGGATCTGGTTAAATTTTTGACCCACGCGATCTAATTCGACCTGAAAATTCTAACACCTCCACTCGAAAACTGACTTGACCCGAAACACACAAAAATTTCACCTAACCCGAGCCCGACCTGAACTATAGATATACCCGACCAGACCCGGATTAATGTTTATTTTTATTCAAAAAAATAAAAGTTGAAAACACAAATCTAACAAAAAAATTCAAATACTAGTTAGTTAAAGTACAAGCCCATAATTAAATTACAATCCATATTAGTTTAATAAGCTAAAATTCACACATAAATTTCAATAACTAGACATAAACATAAACGTCCAATGAAAAGATCCTCCACTATCACCGCATTCTTCAATCTTATCAAACCACTAAAATCCTATAAAATAAATTTATATATATTAATATATAAAAATATTATAATAAAATAATAAATATAAAATCATTACCGTTATATCATCTTGCCCTAGTTCACCATCTTCAGAAAAGCTTCCTTTATTTAAATTTGATCATAATACATAAATGAAAAGAAATCTAGTAAGAAATAATTATCAAACATATAGGCCAAAAGTAATAAATTATTCGATAAGTCTATTAAGTAAAAAGTAAAGTATGTACCTTCTCCTTCTGCCGATAATCAATTTTGACATGTTAAGGCTTCTATAGTTGAAGGATGAAGTCTACTACGTTGTGTATTCACCAAACCCCCTCCGATACTAAAAGTATACTCTGAAGCAATAATAGAAACTGAAATAGCATAAATATCTTTAGCGATAGCTTGCAGGATAGGAAATTGTGACCCGATTGTCTTCCACCAAGTCAATATATCAAAGTCTGACGTCTTAGGAACATCCACTTCCAAGTAATGATCTAACTCAGAATTGACTTTTAATGTCTTTTGATTTTTCCTTGAAACATAAGCGTTAAAATCACTAGGGCTTCCCAAATCAACTGGAACACTATCTAAAGATGTACTGTTGAAGGATTGAGGTTCCTTCTTTGAGGACACCAATCTTTCTTGATATTATGTGACCAAATCCTGACATAGTTCCACACTTCTCTCAACTTCATATTCGACAGTATCCCCCTAAATGTTCTCAAAATAATACTCCAAAAAAAGTTTTTTTGTACCTTAGGTCTAAAAGTGTGGCAACTCCCATAATATCATCCGTGTCACTCCAATATTTCTCAGTTTTTCAACATGTTTTTTTCAATTCTTGAAATGGTGATATACTATGTGCAACCCATTTATTCAATGCCACCCTAATTCTACAAATACTCAAAAAAATAAAGATTCTTCATCGCATATTTTGTACCTAAAAAGCCTTCTAGGATCTCATAAAACATCTTACGTTTATCACAAATCTTTGATGCAAAAGTAAGGAAAAAATCCTTGAAAGATAAAGTTGATTAGAGCATCAAAAGGTAGAATTCCATTGTGTTCTAACATCAGCACATAATTATTTTACTGTTGAAATGCGCAATTGAAGTGCCTCTTCAAATCTTTCCCACCTTTTTAGAGTAGCACTCCAAAAAAGAACTATGACAAATACTTTCTATACCATCTCTAATCACATTTAACTCATCTTTCACAATTAAATGCAATTAAATGCAATATATGTGCAATAATGCATGTAAAAAAGGATCCATTAAGTAATAAAGTATCACCTCCCAATCTATCAACTAACAACCTAATGATGACATCATTCACACTACAATTATCAACTGTAGTTAAAAAAAATACTTACCTTAATAAAATTGAGATTCTTCACTTTTACAAAACACACATTATGGGAAGACAAGTTAAAAAAATGGAACTCTTGAAGGCATAAACTAAAAAAGAAAGATTTGATTTTTAGTGTGTGATGAAATGATGAACTAAAAACTCCATAAAATTCAAATTTTTGCATGAAAATGAAAAAAACAAACAAACTTATCGTTCGTCCGTGAGTTCTCTGTGCAGAAAAAAAGAAAGAAGGAAAATGAGAGCAAAGAATGAATTGGGGAAAGAGAATATTTAATGTGTCTGGGTTTGGTCGAGTACTCGGGTTTTTAACCTTAAACCCGATTTCAACTCGAACCCGAAATTTTTTTAAATAACCCGACCCGATCAGATCGGATTGAGTTGGGTTGGAACTTGTCGGGTCCGGATCTTATGCCCATTCGTAGACTCAACCATTAGGTCGGTGAACTAACCGAGACTCAGAAGCACAAGAGACAAGATTAATCAAGCAAGTAAAATCATATATCACGTGATCAGTTGCATTGGTGTCAAGAATCCAAGTAAGAGTCTTAGGAGGATAAACATAAACATTACCCATATCATTAGCTATTGAATCACCAAATCTGGGATTGTTGAGAAGCTATAAAATCTGCTTGTACTGATCTGGAGTGAATGTTGTTGAAGGAACTGACGCAGAAGTAGCAAACTCAACTAGGGATGTGCATGGATCGGGTCAGATTTTCGACCCACCCGATCCGAAAATTCTAACATCTCCACTTGAAACCTGACCCGACCCGAAACAAAAAAAATTCACCTAACCCGAACCTGACCTGATCTATTGATATGATACCCGACCCAACCCGGATTAATGCTTATATTTTTATTCAAAAAAATAAAAATAAAAAGTTGAAAACACAAATCTAACAAAAACAAACAAGTTCAAATACTAGATACATAAAGTTACAAGCCCATAATTAAAATTACAATTCATAATATAGTTTAATAAGCTAAAGTTCACACATAAATTTCAATAAACTAGACATAAACATAATCCAATGAAAAAGATCCTCCACTATCACGGTTAATCATTCTTCAATCTTATCTAATCACTCAAATTCTATAAAAAATTTATACATATTAATATATAAAATATATTATAATAAAATAAATAAATATAAAATCATTACTGTTATCTCATCTTGCTCGAGTTCACCATCTTCATAAAAGTTTCCTTCATTCGATTAGTTCATAAAACATAAATGAAAAGAAATCTAGTAAGAAATAATCAAACATATAGGCCAAAAGTAATAAAATTACTCGATAAATCTATTAGTAAAAGTAAAGTATGTATCTTCTTCTGCCGATAACCAATTTTGACAACATGCTAAGGCTTCTACAATTGAAGGATGAAGTATACTACGTTGTACATTCACAAACTCTCTTTGGTACTAAAAGTATACTCTGAAGCAACAATAGAAACTGAAATAGCATAAATATATCTGATAGCTTGCACGATAGGAAATTGTGACCCGATTGTCTTCCATCAAGTCAATATATTAAACTCCGACATCCTAGGAATAACATTCACTTCCAAGTAATGATCTACCTCATAATTGACTTTTAATGTCTTTTGTTTCTTACTTGAAACATAAGCGTCAAAATCACTAGGGCTTCCCAAATCAACTGGAACACTATCTAAAGATGCACGTTGAATGATTGAGGTTCATTCTTTGAGGACACAACTTTCTTGATATTATGTGACCAAATCCCACATAGTTCCACACTTCTCTCAACTTCATATTCGACATATCCCCGTAAATATTCTCAAAATAATACTCCAAAAAAGTTGTTTTGTACTTAGGTCTAAAAGTGTGGCAACTCCCATAATACCTTCCATATCACTCAAATATTTCTCAAACTTTTCCACATGATTTTGTCATTCTTGAAATAGTGATATTACTATGTGCAACCGATTCATTCAATGCCATCATAATCCTACAAATACTCGAAAAATAAAGATTCTTCACATATTTTGTACCTGAAAAGCCTTCGGTGATCTCATAAATATATGAAGTTTATCACAATCATCGATGCAAAAATAAGGAAAAACATCCTTGTAAGATAAAGCTGATTGGAGCATCAAAAAGGTAGAATTCATCGTGTTCTAACATCACACATAACTTTTTTACTGTTGAAATGCGCAATTGACGCCCTCTTCAAATTTTCCCACCTTTTCAAAGTAGCACTTCAAAAAAGAACACTATGATGAATCCTTTTTATACCATCTCTAATAACATTCACCCATCTTTCACATTAAATGCAATATAGTGCACACCAATGCATGTGAAAAAAAGATCTATTAAGTAATAAAGTATCACTTCCCAGTCTATCAACTAACAACCTAATGATGCCGTCATTCACATATAATTATCAATTGTAGTTAAAAAACTTACCTTAATAAATCGAGATTCTTCACTTTACAAAGCACCGATTATGTGAAGACAAGTTAAAAAAATTGAACTCTTAAAGCATAAACTGAAAAAGAAATATTTGAGTTTTAGTGTTGTCGTAACCGGTTTTCGTCCGGCACGAAATATTACTTGACGGGAAAATGATGTGAATAAATGGTTTTGAAAATAATTTGGGAGTCGCCATCGGCCTTTTGGGTCAGTAGGTCGAATGCCTAAAAAATATCTTTTAAAAGAGTTTTTTAAAAAACATCAATTAAAGATAAACTGATCTGCGTTTTTAACCAAAAATTCGTTCTTTTTAATAATAAAAAGGATTCGTGGTCGGTTACGTTTAGGGAAGGATTAGCACCCCTACAACGCCCAAATTGGTACTTTTTAATTATAAATTATCTCTATTATTAAAAATTAAAATTCAAAATATATTTAATTTAAATTTATTATAATTTTAAGTAATTTATTAATTTATATAAGATATTTATTTATTTAGAAATATCAGAAAAGAGCTTCTAGGTTTTTAAGACCGCCTTCCTTTGATATTAAAAAATAAATAAATATTAAACATTTATCTAAAAATAGATTAATATATACAATTTATAAAAGGACATTTATTTATTTAAGAATATCAGAAAATGACTTCTAGGTATTTTAAGACAGCTCTTTCTTAGATATTAAATATAAATACATATCAAAAATGTTTATTTTTCTTAAAAGTAATTTATAAAATTAAATTTATAAATAGGATTTTTATTGAATACAAATAGAAATAAATAATAAATTATATAAATATATTTATATAACTTAATAATAATAAAATTATCATGGAAATAATTTAAACATATATCAACGTAATAAAAATAAAATAACAATAAAAATTAAAAAATTAAAAGTAATATTAAAAACTAATGGATCATATTTAAATATGAACTTAAAAATAATAAAACTATGGTTAAATTAAGATTATATAAAATTTAATGATCAAATTATAAAATATAATATTTAAGAGACATGATTAGAATTATCATAAAATATACTAGTAGTGTATTAACCATTATTTATTTAATCAGTGATTAAAATAGAAATATTAAATTATAGGGACTAAATATGATATTTATCCTAAATATATTATTTAATACTGGTAAGGATTAAAACATAATAAAATAAAATTTGAAGACTGAATTAGAACATTCAGAAGTTAGTTTTTAGTGACTAAAATGAATGATTACAAAACTCGGATGGCTACGGAAAGGGTTTAGCCATACATGTAATTACGCATATACCCCTTCCCAAACGACGTCGTTCGGGAAGGGGTATAAATTCCCCAAATGGATGGCCCGAAGGGCCAGCTCTCTCATTCTCTTTTCTCCCTTTTCTCTCAATACTGAAGAGAACCAGAATTCTCTCGCCCTCTCTAAAACTGATTTGTTGCTATGGGTTTTGTTTGGCTTGCTGTTGTTTGTTATCTCCGGTCCTTCCTCTCCTCCTTTTTTTGCAGGTTCGGTGGTGGCTTTTATAGCCACCACAGTGTCTTCTTCGGACCGGATAATAGGGCAAAGTTTAGTTGAGTCACCAAACTATAGTGGTGACTCACTCTAGACTTCAACGTGCGCTGCTCTGAGTCTTCTGGAGTCTTCATCGGAGGCGTGGCACTGGTGGAGCGTCGGCAGTGGTGTTGGCAGCAGAGGAGACGCCGCGTGGTAGTTGAAGAGGCGGCTGGATGATATAAACCCTAAATTAGGTTTAGGGTTTGTTATGGGCTTCTGGATCTGGCCAGTTTGTAATTGGGCCTCGATTTGGGTTTTGTAATATTAATAAATAATAATATATTAAATAATAATAAATAATAATAATAATAAATTTAAAAAAAATTGATGTCTACAGATGCCCTCTTTGCTCATCCTTGTGTTAACAAGAATAGAGCAAAGACGAAAAAGACAATAATTTTTTCATTTGGCTTCCCTTGATTATGATGGGAATGTTGAAATAATTCTTCTTTGGGATTAGCTCTTCTCATTATGAACTTTTCCGCTGGGATGATGTTGACCTATTTCCTTCTGTGATAGAGTCATTCAAAAGGTTGAATACGTTCTTCTCATTATGAACTTTTTTCTTTCCCCTTCAGATGAGTTCTTCTCATTATGAACTTTCTCTGGAAAGTTTGATGCTAATCTATCTCTTTCTGTAATAGAATTATGCAAAAGGTTGAACAAGCTTCTCATTGTGAACTTCTTCTTCTTCAGATGAGTTTCTTCTCATTATGAACTTTCTCTGGAAAAGCTGATGCTAATCTATCTGCTTCTGTGATAGAATTATGTGAAGGTTGAATAAGCTCTTCTCATTGTGAACTTTTTCTTCTCCTTCAAATGAGTTCTTCTCATTTTGAACTTTTTCTGGAAAAGTTGATCCATCATGATGGATTTGAGCAAAAGGTTGAACAAATTCTTCTCATTATGAATTCTTCTTCCTTCTTCTTCAATGAGTTTCTTCTCATTACTTTTTCTGGAAAAGCTGATCCATAAGATGATGGATTTGAGCAAAAGGTTGAACAAATTCTTCTCATTATGAATTTCTTCTTCCTTCTTCAGATGAGTTCTTCTCATTATGAACTTTTTCTGGAAAAGCTGATCCATCAGATGGATTTGAGCAAAAGGTTGAACAAATTCTTCTCATTATGAATTTCTTCTTCCTTCTTCAGATGAGTTCTTCTCATTAACTTTTTCTGGAAAAGCTGATCCATCAGATGATGGATTTGAGCAAAAGGTTGAACAAATTCTTCTCATTATGAATTTCTTCTTCTTCTTTCAGATGAGTTCTTCTCATTATAAACTTTTTCTGGAAAAGCTGATCCATCAGATGATGGATTTGAGAAAAGGTTGAACAAATTCTTCTATTATGAATTTCTTCTTCCTTCTTCAATGAGTTCTTCTCATTATGAACTTTTTCTGGAAAAGCTGATCCATCAGATGATGGATTTGAGCAAAGGTTGAACAAATTCTTCTCATTATGAATTTCTTCTTCCTTCTTCAGATGAGTTCTTCTCATTATGAACTTTTCTGGAAAAGCTGATCCATCAGATGATGGATTTGAGCAAAAGGTTGAACAAATCTTCTCATTATGAATTTCTTCTTCCTTCTTCAGATGAGTTCTTCTCATTATGAACTTTTTCTGGAAAAGCTGATCCATCAGATGATGGATTTGAGCAAAAGGTTGAACAAATTCTTCTCATTATGAATTTCTTCTTCCTTCTTCAGATGAGTTCTTCTCATTATGAACTTTTTCTGGAAAAGCTGATCCATCAGATGATGGATTTGAGCAAAAGGTTGAACAAATTCTTCTCATTATGAATTTCTTCTTCCTTCTTCAGATGAGTTCTTCTCATTATGAACTTTTTCTGGAAAAGCTGATCCATCAGATGATGGATTTGAGCAAAAGGTTGAACAAATTCTTCTCATTATGAATTTCTTCTTCCTTCTTCAGATGAGTTCTTCTCATTATGAACTTTTTCTGGAAAAGCTGATCCATCAGATGATGGATTTGAGCAAAAGGTTGAACAAATTCTTCTCATTATGAATTTCTTATTCCTTCTTCAGATGAGTTCTTCTCATTATGAACTTTTTCTGGAAAAGTTGATCCATCAGATGATGGATTTGAGCAAAAGTTTGAACAAATTCTTCTCATAATGAATTTCTTCTTCCTTCTTTCAGATGAGTTCTTCTCATTATGAACTTTTTCTGGAAAAGCTGATCCATCAGATGATGGATTTGAGCAAAAGGTTGAACAAATTCTTCTCATTATGAATTTCTTCTTCCTTCTTCAGATGAGTTCTTCTCATTATGAACTTTTTCTGGAAAACTGATCCATCAGATGATGGATTTGAGCAAAAGGTTGAACAAATTCTTCTCATTATGAATTTCTTCTTCCTTCTTCAGATGAGTTCTTCTCATTATGAACTTTTTCTGGAAAAGCTGATCCATCAGATGATGGATTTGAGCAAAAGGTTGAACAAATTCTTCTCATTATGAATTTCTTCTTCCTTCTTCAGATGAGTTCTTCTTATTATGAAATTTTTCTGGAAAAGCTGATCCATCAGATGATGGATTTGTATCTTTGCTAAAATTTTTGAAATTCCTGTCAAATATTCAATATGGATAAAATGAATGAAAATGCTCGTATTTTGCAAATGTCTAAATATGATGCATGAATGTTGATGCAATCTTCATTTGACTTCAAAATGGTGAACTCGGTTTTCCTCCACTTCATCATTTATTGCCAGGGTCACCTCTGGATATCAGTGTAGCAACTTATGCTATCAAGCTTGCATTTTTGAAGAACCATCTGATCAACTTGTATCTTTATGTATTCTTTGCTTCATGAAAGTCTCAGAAGAATTGTTTCATTTGTGGAACTCTTATCGTAGTCAGAATTATGACCTTAATGCCCCATTTTGTCTTGGATAAAACCAACTTTATTTGTTTGGACTTGTGTAGAAATCCCATAAAGTTTTCACTTTAAAAGAGAATCATTTTGAAGAGTGTAGATGTGATATGTCTGACTCAGCAGGGATTAATTAGGAGAGTAGAGTCTGTTCTGATTTGACTCTTGAAACATATCACAAGGATTTATTCCAATTCCTTTCATGTCTCCACATCTAATTGGATCTCGAACAAAGCAACTCAAACCATATCATGTAAAGATGTTTTAAACAAAAACCTATTGTTTGATCTTAGTTGGCTCCAATAGTTTCTTGTTGTTAAAATTTCAGCTCTCCTTCTGTGGAAAGAAATCTTCATCATATCTCAACTTCTAATCTTGGGGTTGAAGAAGACAGACTTCATCTGGATCAAAAATGGAAACCATATGATCACAACATTGTTCAGCCATATCACTAGTTCATAAAACATTTGACAATACATTCATTTTTTTCCTGTGGTTTCTGTCGAGATGTAAAACACTTGACAACACATTCATCCTTTTATGCGGCTTCTGCTCAGATGTTTGTAAACATTTGACAACACACATTCATCCTTTCTTGTGGTTTTTGCTCAGACATTCATAAAGCGTTTGACACACATTCATCCTTTTCTGTGGCTTCTGCCAAGATTTCTTAATCATTGAAGCTCTTTGCCTAGTTTCAAGCTTTTAATGATTTCAAAGACCATTGATAGCAAAACTCATGGAGATTCAAGTGTGATATTAGTATGACCAAAAAGTTGGTCAATTCACAAAATGTACTAGTGTCGAATTAAATAGGAGATACCAACTGATCACGTTTTCATATCTGGCAAAGGCAAATATAATACTGATCACGTTTTCTTCTGTAATGAGCGTTGTAAGAATTAGAAACATATCAGCTATAGGGCCATGTACAGGAAGAGGTTCATGGAATTCTTGCCGCTGGGGATGAACACCCATGATAAAACCAAAATAGATGAAAACTCAGTTCACCCTGGCTAGCAATGATGATCCCAATAACAACGGAATAACAGTAATATAAGGGAGAGTTGAGTCCCTTTCATGTCATCACGCAAAAAACTGATGTGAAAACAGCTTCATAATCTCAACATTATGGTTGAATCTAACTGCTAGGAATCTCAAAGAAATATTTCCAATCATCACCGACACACAACGGCCAAATTCAGATTTTGAGGTCTCGAGGAACTGATCCTTGGATCGAATGGTCTACAAAGGGACCATCTTTATTCATGCGATTGTGATGTAGCTTAACAAGGAACACGCTATCATGTGACACATGGTTAAGAAGATTGAGTATTTGAAAACATATTTGCTGAGTAGATATTTTTTCAACAACATGATCATAATGTAACTGCCTGATGAACGAAGCAATTATGTATAGTCAGCTTCATTGTCATTGTTTCACCATTTTCATTCTTCATACCTTTCTGTCTCATTGGAAATATCTGTTCAAGTCAATGATCTTGACACATGATGATGTGGGCCTTCAGCATGCCCCAACAATTGCTGATACGATCGTTCAAAATGCATCAACAATCCTAATTCTGATTGAAATGGGCTTTCAGCATGCCCGATATTTGCTTCTTGTTAATCTGAGCCTTCAAAATGCCCACATAGATCTGTCTGAAGGAACCTTTAAAATGCCCCAACATTTGCTGATACAGATGTTAAAAGTTGCTCAATTACTTCTTGTTGAGATGAACTCCAAAAATGCCCAAATATTCATATTGCTGTGAGCCTTCAAAATGCTCCAATATTCTATTTCTGGTTGAAATTGGCCTTCAATATGTCCCTCTAGATCTGTCTAAATTGGGCTTTCTAGATGCCTCAATTTTTTTTTCTGGTTTACTCTCGACGTCTGTTTGACTTGAATATCATGATCCCTACAAGGTTCAATTTTGACAATACACTGTGGTGGATACTTGTGCCTTTATTCGTGCTCCAAATATGTTTATCATGAATACTCTCATTCTGTGTCACTAAACATAATATTGTCAAGTAACTGGAAAATTCTCTTGATATTGTCACAAACTTAAGAAGTACTCAATCATTCTGACAGAAACGTCTGAGATATGTGTCTTCTGAATGAGGTGACCATTTTCTGTATCTGGAGGGATTTAGTCGGACAGAGTAGTAAAAATAGCTTGGTAATCGTTCCAGGCTGACACGTGGCTTATCATCTTTCAGTGAAGGCCATCTCTGAAATATACTTTTCTGTGGAGAGAAACCAATTTATGCAAACAGTAATCTGATGCAATGGAAAGACTACATAGACAATGGTACAAGCTCATCAAAAATCCGCACCCATGCAACATGTTGATCCTGATAACACTCATATGATTATGAAGCGATCTTTCAGATTTCACATATATTGATAGTTCTTCTGATATCAAGGAAATCATGAATTCTGATTCTGATGAGGAGTAAACTGTTATACTTGACAAAAATGGGATTCTCATAGCTGAGGCTTCAATAACCATGGAGAGATGGTTCAGATTCATCAATTGCAGAATTGACAGATTTTATATGTGCTGATCAAATGGCTAAGGTTACTGATGCACTTCTTATGGTAGAAGATAAGCCATTATGCAATGATCCCAATTACAAGCAAAGGCAAAACTTGGGCTATAATTTGTGGAAAGGAAGAAGCAGAGGAAGCTTGAAAACAAGCTTCTTAATGAAGATGATCATGCAGTTCATCTTTCAATTCCAATGATCGGTTCTGGGGTTCCTACCGAATCAGATCAGATAACTCAAAGAACACTTCCAGAAGATGCTATTGGTCTCCTTATTTCTACTATGAGAAAATTCATCTTTCAAATCCAATGATTGGTTTTGGGGTTCATACCAAACCAGATCAGATAACTCAAAGAACACTTCCAAAGATGCTATTGAGTCTTCTTATTTATACTATGAGCAAATTCATCTTTCAAATCCAATGATTAGTTTTGGGGTTCATACCAAACCAGATCAGATAACTCAAAGAACACTTCCAGAAGATGCTATTGAGTCTTCTTATTTCTACTATGAGCACATGGCACTTGCTCCAGTTAATGTTTGGACTGGAATATCACAGTATATTCGATGTAGAGCCAGAATTTGTAGATTCGAAGCATTTTCATGCTACTACACTGAAAAGGGCTATTCATAATTCTGCCAATTGAGAACAATTTTCTCTTATTCTGCTTCCTCCATGTGCTGATGCTTTTCCATTGACAAAGAATGATGGCCTTCCTGGGATCCAAGAACAAAGTTGAACTGTTTATAAACATGTACAGGAAGTGCCAAATTGACAAAAGGATTTGTAAGGCTCTTTGAAGCTTATGACAATGACCACCTTCGAGTGTCCAGAAGTATGTTCATGATGAGTGCTGAAATGGAATTTGGTATGGGTTGAAAAGATAAATTGTTCCACTTGAATCTGATGAGGTGGAATGCTTCTAGGTTTCCCTAAAACTATACACAAGGATCTGTATAGAGACATGTTCCATGGTGGTATCAATGTCCTGTCTCTTTTCTCTGGGATCAATGATGCAAAAGTTGCCTTTTACTGTCTTGGCATACTTTTGAAAACATGTGCAAGAACTGAATGATGATCGGTTGGAGCAATTGATGAGTAGTTTTGTCGAATTCGACCTTGTTGTAAGTGGCATCCAGCGTAACAACCTTACTGGAAGAAATAAACATCATTGTGATGGGCTTGAAGATTTTTGTTGGTGCATTTACTTGCAATGATTGCTACACAAACTGTCTCTTCTGCTGCTTCAATATTTCCCACTCTTTTCGAATTATGGAACGGTTTAGTTGACAGTAAAATTTGTCATCTTCACTTTTGGAATCATGTACCAATGTTGCCCTATATAAAAGGCCTATAAGGGTAGATTCTGTTCCAATGTCTTATTCTGTGCCATAAGTCCTCAAATTCAAATTCAGCAATCTTCTGAAAGACATAATGAATATCATCTTGACAAAGAAATGACCAGCATAGAAGAGTAGCAATAATGTATCAAGACTGAGCCAGCATCACGGTATAACCAGAGTGCAGGTAGTGACTTTTCATGGCTTTATGATGTATCTTCTAGAGAACATGAATTGATGGTTGGGGAAAATAATCTGTCTGGTGATGCTTATCGCCCTCAGCATGAGATAACGATAATCTTTCTTGATGAATTGCTAATGTCATAGGAGAGTGTCAAAAGTTCAATTCTCCAGACTTTCTGGCTTCTTGGACCACTTGCCTTCAAAAATGTGAAGCGCTTCATTCTTCTGGCTTCGTTCATTCTTTTTCTACAACAGAGGTAGAATAAGCAACAATTGCTTTACGGACCTTCCTCATTTGAGACTGTACTGTTTGAAAATGTTTTTCTCCTTTCTTTATTGAATATGAAAGAATTTTGCAAAGTATTACCCCTTTCAAGTTCACAATATATCGAATCATAACAATGAGTTTAATGAATATCAAATAAATCACTACACTTTTAAATCATTCAAAAATCATAGTCCTATGGCAAGTGTCAAAATTATTGACTGATTTAAGGTGTGGTTGATTTTGGTAAAGTAGGTTCTTTCAAGTTGGTTCAGTATGTCGCTTCGAGCTTCCACTAACTTGAAGAAATGGTTGTTATGCTCATCTTGTAGAGATGCTTCTCGTTTCCAGAATCTCAGGAACGTTTTTGAGATGTGTGGTGCTTCATTAAGAGCTTAAGATCGTCTCTTATGTCGTTGTTGCACCATTCAATATTCGAGCCGCCTTTTCAGGTTTTCAACTCGAATCCTCCTTTGGTTTCAAAGATGTTTTTTTAAAAATTTATATCTTGAACCCTCCTTTTATCATTTTTCATATCATGCATTAAAGATTTTAAAAACCAATTTTTGCAAATAAAAATCAATCTTGATAGGCGGAATGAATTCTTAAGATATTCTCTTTTACTTAGAAATCCATGCACGATTAAAATGGACTTTTCAGGTGCGTAACGTAGGCCATGGCTTATGGTTTATGAAAAAAAGGGATAAAAAGGCCCAAATAAGTGTTTAAGGGTCATCAAACCAAGGATCAATTCATTCTGATGCCATCAATCTTGTTTTGTTTGACTTGGATCTGCCTTGCTGGGAATTTTCCATCAACTGGATCCCTCTAGACTGCCAATTTTGGATTCATTTCCATTTTCTCATATCTCCACATTTCTTGCTCTTCTATTTGTACTTGATCAACCTTGTAACTTGAGGCTCAATAAGTCACCCATCTTGATTCAATTTTCCTTTTTCTTTTTTTTCTTTTTTTTTCTTCTTTCTTTGCTGGATGAGTATAATACTTCAATTGCTTTGAGAACCTCCTTTTCCTTTTGCATTTTGGAGGTTTTCCATTATTCTTGATTGAATTGATCTTCAAGCACTCTGTATTTGACATACTTTGTAGTTCAAAACTTTCATGACTTCATGGAAACTTGTCTTCGTAATAAACTGTATTGACAATCTTTATTCTTGTGAGCCATATCCTTTACCTTGCCCCCCAATGTAGAGAGTGATCCTTGGTTAGGGTTGAATTAGAAGAAAAATATTCAGGCTCAAATGGGGACAACAAGGATATATATATATATATATTAAAGGATAAATGAAACAATGTCGTTCATCATCTCATACCAGAAACCTTTGTAAAAAGAGTATCCACAGGGGGATGAATATTCAAGATTAACTTTATTTACATGAAAAATGTAATTAATGCATGATATATTTATTTCAATCAATCACTTTCCCCTTCTTCTTTGAGTATGCCCTAATCCTCGAATTATCATCAATGAGTTGGTCCATGATGCCTCATCTCGTCTCTTCTTGCAGTAAAATTCACGAATTGAAAGTTTGGTTCTTTTGAGGTCTTTTGGTTTATGATGGTTTTGTATTTGGAAGACAAATGTGTGACTTATAAAGTCATTATATGGTGGAAGGTAGTATCATCAATCAATCGACTCTACCCGAGAAGGTAAACATCTAGAGTTTGTGTCTCAAAAATAGGTAGAGACATTTCTTCGAGTCTCAGATAAATGTAGTGTCAGGATTTGGTTTTGGTAAAGGTCGAGTAATTGGTGTTGGATGGGATTGGAAGATATAATTTTATTACTTGCCAATAGATCTATAACTCTTGCAAATTTAAAAGAATATTTATCTACTTGATACTCAATAATCTCAAGATTAAAACTTGATTCTTTGCTCATAACCATAAAACACAATTTATTTTTTTGCACAAAAGGCGGAGAAAAAGCAAAAAAAAACAAGTTCAAACAAGATGCTGAAAATAGAAAAGTACTATAGTGGTAGATAACACTTCCACTTATTATTTATCATGACTCATCACTCCTCTATTGTTGGGTATGTACTTGGCCCAGGATTTTTATCCTTATTTGCTCCCCATTTCTTGATCATTTCTTGTGTCAAGACTCCCTTATCGACGAGCGTCTCTATTTCCTTTAACAGTGACCAATATTCCCTGTTGAATGTCCAGATACTCCCAAGTGAAAATTACAGAAGCTATTTTGATCATAGCAATGAGCATAAGGCCTTGGTGACACCTTCACCAATCTTGGTGTAATGTATTGACCTTTAACAAAATGAGGGTATAGGTCTGAGATAGATTCTTGAAACACCTTTAGAGTTTTTCTTGCTCGCGAGGCTATCACTTTCTTTGATCGTTCTGAACGAATGAATGCTCTCATGTTATTGAGGGGGTTCTGAATGCTCATTTCAGCTATAACGGGGTAGTATTAACCAGACTCCTTAAGTTTCCCTTGCCTTACTGGTTTTCGGAAAAATCTGATATAGGTATCTGAGGTGTTTTCTGGGTTATATCTGCCTTATTCTTCTTAGACCTATAGGCCAATCTCGAATTACATCCATGGGAGCCTTTTGATTTCTTTTCCCATTTTCTGTGCCTGATATTTCATAGGATTTGGTTATATTAGTTTCGTTGCAACAATGAACATTGAACCTTACCCCTTCTTTATCTTGCATTTTTGAATTGCTTGCTCTAAAGGGTCTTGGAAATTTCCCTTAAGGTTACCAGGAACCTTAGCTGAACAATTTGGAATTCTAGTCTGATTTATCCAAGGAACTTCCTTATAGGTCCAATTCTCATTGGAGGCCATTGTGATGATCAAGTTGTGGAGTAATTGATCTGGCTGAGAGCATTTTTGGATGCAATTTTTCACGAACAGTAGAAGGGAGGAAATTGAAATCCCTGCACATTCTTTTTCTTCTTGATCACTCTATAAGGTTTGGCACCATGTTTACTGAATAAGACCTCATTGTATTAACCCCAGCTTCTTTCTTGACTTTAGTATTGTCAGAGCCTCTTATCTTGCCATTCTTGATAGCCATTTCGATGATTTCTCACATTATGATGATGTCAGAGAAATTATTAGGGACAAACCCCTATCATGTGATTAACATAAGGAAATTTTAATGTGCTGATGAACAAAGTAGTGAACTCTTTTTCAGTCAATGTGGATGTACTTGAGAAGCAACGTCTTTCCATCATGTGAATATTGTCGAAAGCTTTCATTGCACTTCATATTCATGCTTTGCAACATTGTTCGATCAGGGGCCATATCAGTCATGTGCTTGTATTGACCCAAAAAAGCTTGAGCTAAATCCCTCCAAGAAGTATTGACGTTTTAGCTGATTATACCATCTGGATGCAGACCCAGATAAACTGTCTTGAAACAGTGGATCAACAATTTTCATTCTCTACATAGCCAGTCATACGACGACAATACATAGTGATATGATATGAAGGGCATGTAGTCCCATTCTACTTCTCAAAATCTGGAACCTTGAACTTTGGTGGAATAACCAGGCCAGGGACCAAACTTAGTTCTTTGGCATCAAACCCATAAAATGTCTCAACTGTCTCTATAGATTTTATCACCTCTTTATATTTTCCAGTAGTTGAGTGAATTTTCTCAACTGATTTGTTTAGGTCAAGGACCTCATTACAAAATTCATCAGGCTTCAACTCAGAAGTAGTAGGACAATCAGTGGGGAACGATGCTCCAGCTTGATATGGTGAGTTCTTAACAGCAAAATAAATTGGTGACTGAATTTCCTGGGGTACAGAGGTGAACTCAGGAATATGAACAGGTGTAACACCCAAAGAATTTGTGGGGTTTTCAACAAGACTCTTTCCAGTAGTCAAATGCTTATCAATCATTTTTCATGTTCATAGATCGATCTGAGAATTAGCTTCGATTTGTGCCAACTTGCTCCTCAATTCCTCTTGTATTTCTTTCTGCTTTATCTCAAATTTGGCTAGCCTATCTTCAGTTTCTTTAGACATTTTTCTTGTGTCGTGCTGAGCGTTCTGCTTCAAGGAAAAACCAGATCACTTGTTTGAAATCCTTATTTAATGAATGAATGTTTAATGTATTATGACATAAAAAATGCAAAGATGCCAAATGCAAATGTAAATATGTGAATGTAATAACAAGAATACAAATTGTGCAATACAAATGCAAAGATGCCAAATGTAAATATGCAAATGTAAAAATGTAAATGTAAATTATTTAAAATACCAGAATAGGACATCCAGTTATATTAAGACTGCCCTTTTCTTTGATATGAAAATAAATAAACATTATTATTTAATTAATATGTTTTAATGCATGATGTAAATTTAAAAGTGTAAATGTAAATACAACGTAAAAATGTACAAATGCAATAATAAAATGCATGTATAAAAGGTGTTACTCAAGAGTGATCATCTTAGAACAGATTTCATTGAACGCAAAAGTTTCGGTACATCAAACAAAACTTTACATATAGGGATATATTTCATTCCTAACTTCTCCAAAGCCAAATTAGTCTATCAACTTAAGGGACATATTGCTTGTCTGGACTGCAACCTCTTCCATGACATTCTCTTTCATTTTCTGTGTCACTTCTAGTTGCTCATTTTCCTTGTAAGAGATCTTTCTGTCCAAGAAGTTCTTGAACAAGATCTTCATATATGTTGCAGTTTTTTCAACTTGGTGACCCCTTATCCATTCTTGGGGGTACTTCCTAGGCCAGCATTTTGAAAGGTTTGACTGATCTTCTGAAAATCTTCATGCATGGTTTTCATTTCTGTGCTCAATTTCTCGTTTTGGCGTTCAAGTCCTTCAAATAACATGCTTGAGCTTCATAAAAATCTCCACTACTCTGAATGTCCCGACTGATACTCTTACCATAGACTGCTTTGGTATCAATCTGGCAGAATCTTATGGATTACTTTTGGTATTTATATACCGGTTCTCTATGTGCAGAACTCCTCGATCCTCGTAGTTTCTTCGGATGTCTTTCTGGTCGTATCATATTTTGTTTAATCATAAAACTTTTTGTCCATTTACGAGTTTTTTCCAATATGATGAACAGTCTTTCAAGCCAACACCTTTTGGTTATGCCATGATCATGTAATGCAAACAAAAGAAATCAATATGAACATATTAGAGCAATGTAATATGCATGAAAAAAAAATAGAATAGTTAGTACCAACTAAAAAAAATCTATTTATCAATGTATAAATCTTAACCTCATGTTTTCTAGTTCCATGATTTGTTTGGAAAATTTAACTTAACCGCACGATTTCTAGTTCGCATGCATTTATTCAGGAAAAGGAAATAAATAAATTAAAAGCTAGAGCTATTTCTCCTTATGTATACCTACTGACAAAATTCGGCATGGTTTCAGATCGGGAGAGTTTCTAGGGTTTATATATGCAGGTTTCAGTTTAGGAGTAAAGGTACTCGAACTGTCCTTGTTGATGCCCCTTGGGCT